>NC_092205.1:47174956-47401888 GCF_043381705.1 Parasteatoda tepidariorum | reverse complement strand
ATATATATATATATATATATATTGAATTAAATGTGTTAAAAATATATTCATTTCTTTGGGACAAAGTCTGTATTATTGTGATTATCATTTTTTTTAAACAAGTTTCATATTAAGATTATATCTGCACATTGATGTTAATTTCTGACAATTTTGGCTCATTTAGAGAACAAATAGGACATAGAAGGAACTGTAGTCAACGAAAAAAAGTGACATTGATATTGACACACTGCTTATTCTGCATTTAAGAAAATTAATTCTTTTCGATGATAACAGTTAATATTCAGTTTAATATTGAAATATATGAAATCAAAGCATTCTTGGTTTTGCGAAGCAAACCAAGCAAGAATTGCGAAGCAATTCTCCGGGGGTTGGCGAGCGTCAGCGAGCAGGGGGCGGAGCCCTCTAGTCGTATAAAAAAAACTTAAACCATGTGATAGATTTTACTGCATTGAAAACTTAATTCACTTCCGAAATAAACAAATAAGAAATAACAGTCACAATAACGTAAGAAATAACATTTTCTACTATAATAGGTGCCTATTTTTGATGCGCTTGAAACATGTCGACTGTTATTTCTTATTTGTTCATTTCTGAAGTGATTGAGGCTTTCAATCAGGTAATATCGTACCACTACAGTTTCTTGGGATTATTTATTTAATCATGTAATAGGTCATTTTATTAACTGCTTCATATGCCTACAATCCTGGTTTTAGTAATTAGTTGATAAGGTAGTTGAGATATTTTATTAATTATTCAGGGCAAGAACTAATAGTTGATCATCCTCAGTTTGGCTACTTACAATGTCTTTTTTCTTAAATGATATTTTGAGTCATCACACAAAATTGCAAAATTTTTATCCTCTTAACGCTCAGTAACCACTATATCCTATGAATATCCTAGTAACCGCTATATCCTATGAACCACTATACCACTATCTTTTTAATTTTAAGTCTTAATTGTTGCTGTTAAGTGGCGGCTAAAGAGAGAATTACAGCTATTTATCATTTTATTTTCCCTAATTTATTGGTAAAAATTTAATCATCATGCTGTTTCTGTACACTTGTCTGCTATTTAAACCTGTTTAAGGTTTTTGAATGTTTCTGAAACTAACTATTTGCAGATTTAATTGTTATACTTGCTTTAATGTAAAATAGAAAATAAGTGATTCCTGTGAATATTTTGCAAATATTACTTATAAAAGTATTTACTAACTAAAATGTTAGTGGATTTTATTTATATTAACTATATAAAAATATGAGAACCTGAAATTTTTGAAAGTTGCATAAATCACATATTTTAATGATTCATATTTAATTTTATGTGATATATTTAATATTATACAAATACTATTTAATATTTAATATTATACAAATATTTAATATTTAATATTATACAAATATTTAATATTATACAAAATATTAAATTGTATGCGGCAATAATAATAATCACAGTCAAGCTTTGTCAGATTAAATTTCCCGAATGCAAGCAGAGGCCTATTGAATCTCCAATTGACTTATTAAATAGAAATTAGATTATTCAAGCACAATCGAAGGGCTTTGGTTATATAATAAATCGTATTTTCAAATAGAGTGCTTTTGGTGAAAAACACCACAATTTTCATGCACACTTTCAGAAATTTTGAGTACTTTTCTTCCGGAAGGAAAAATTCTAGAAACTTGTAATTATCTCGAAACAGTATTAGGAGCAATTTGTTATTAAGGCTGTTTTTTGAAGCCACTGCCGTGGCATGAAATTATGCTTTTTGCAAATTACATACTATTTTTGAAACTGCTGTATGTTTGTAACAGCTACTCATGAATTTTATGTCAGGTTTAGCCGATCTTTGTCTAGGTCACTATATCTTTATTCTAAAAATGGAGCAAAATGTGAGGAAAGGGATCAGTTTCGAGAAAATGAAAAGCGTTTGTGGTCTAATTTATTAACATGTTAAAATTGACATCAATTTTGCATTATCTGGGTGCACAAAAATTTGCAAAAATTGAGAATAAGGTATTGATTTTGGCAATTTCATCTAGGGAAAAAATTTCGCCAAATTGGTGATTTTTAGAAAATTTAATAATTTTTAAAATATTTAAGTTTACTTCTCCGTTCTAAAACCAAGACAATTCTTCACGGCCAGATGGCACATATAGTTCAAAATTATAGTTATATTTCAAGTGTAAGGCACTTAAGCTGCCACGGTGAAAGAGCTTCGAAAAATCATGTTGAAATGTGCTTTAAGCCTTTCAACTGAACTCAAAAATATTTTTATTGTAATAAGACTGCAGCGTCTTAAATATCATATTTAAGATAATTGGAAACCTAGAAGAGTATTATGCGTTAACACTTAATTTATACTTACAAGAATTTTTTTTAGGTGTTTGCCTATTAGGGTTTTGACAAAGTGTTAATTTAGGATTCTTCCCACATTAAAAAAGCCAAAATACGAGGGTAAAGATCAAATGATGCGTGTTTGCATCTAAACCGAAGGCCAAAGAAAAAGTTGTTTAACTAGTTCGAAGTCATGAGGAACAACAAAAAAGGAATTCCTTGTAAAATGAAATGGCTTTATAGAAAGGAGCTTTCGTGTCAGTCAGACATTGTTATACAACAGAAAAATAAATATCTCTTGAATTTAAAACTATTTTTAAATCATTTCTTCAAGGCTGGATCATAAAACAGGACTTTTGTTATGTAAGATTTAGAAATTGGTTTTTTTCTTTCATGAAAATTTATTTTAACGAAGGAATATTCTGCAATGTTTATTGTACTCAGTTTTTAGATTTAAAAAAAAGAAGAAGAAAAAACAGTAAAAGAAGAGCACGAGTTGTTATTTACCAATACCTAACATTGGATATTTTAACCTTTGAAATAATCCAAGTTTTCATTTTTTACTAAACTAGAGGGCTCCGCCCCCTGCTCGCTGACGCTCGCCAACCCCCGGAGAATTGCTTCGCAAAACCAAGAATGCTTTGATTTCATATATTTCAATATTAAACTGAATATTAACTGTTATCATCGAAAAGAATTAATTTTCTTAAATGCAGAATAAGCAGTGTGTCAATATCAATGTCACTTTTTTTCGTTGACTACAGTTCCTTCTATGTCCTATTTGTTCTCTAAATGAGCCAAAATTGTCAGAAATTAACATCAATGTGCAGATATAATCTTAATATGAAACTTGTTTAAAAAGAGCATTATTTTCTTCTATACTATGAAGTTTACGTTTTTCCCGCTTTCGATTAGCTTTCGCATTGAGTTGCGACTTTTTAGTAATGTTAGGTCTTTTCTTTTTAGGCATTACTTGTAAATAAACAAATCGAATTAAGATTTAAAACCAGATTAAACTTACGAATTAACGTTTTAGAAAACAAACAATCAGATTAATCAATATATCAATACGAAATAAGTTGAGATGTTGTAAAACTGAAGAATGAAATTCTTACTATTTTGTGATTGGTTGCATCTCTGAAAAAGAAAATTCAGACTTGTAAATCGCTTTTTTAAGCTTGCCGTTTTCAGACATGTGATTGGCTGTTGTGAACGGCGGTTATTCTTCAATATTAACTGCAAAATCGTGCTTTAAAACTAAAATAAATAAAAATTTAAAATTATGTAAAAGATTTGAATGCCCTAAATGTCTTCCCTGAAAGATTCTGAATGAATTGATTCCTTAATCTTAGATTTTCATCACGTAGTTAAAAAGTTTTTCAGGGGACAAAATTAACTGCAAAAACATTTTTTTAGAATAGAGAGACATATGGTTGTTTCATACGTCATACATCTAGAACTAAGTTAATTTTACACTGCAAGAAAATTTCATTCTAAAATTGCGGTAAAATAACCAGCAGCAATCTGCACATCCAATTGACCATAAAGTTTACTGTTCGGAACATTTCTTTACCTTTAACAGACTAGAAACCGTCTGTAGCTGGTATAGTTAAAAAAAATCATGATTTCAAAACTATACGATTTTGTAACCCTTTACAACTATCATGTTTTCAAATATTTTGGTATATCGTGCATTTTACGCAATTATATAGGTCATCTATATTAATTACATCGAATTTTTTAACCCAATTTCCATTAATTTAATTATGTAATAAATAATTAAATTCTCTAAGATGTAAAGCAAGTTTTTTTTCTTGTAACACCCAAAATTCTACGCTATACAGTAGAGAAGTTGTTTATCTATAATCTTAAAATCTTCTTCCTTTGAAGTCACTTAATTGACTTCATTTTACCATTTAATTATCTTAGTAATAAAGTATATCCCTTGACCAATTTTTTCATTTCAACAATTAATAATTTCAACGAAAAAATGTAATTTTTTGATACAAATATTTGAAAAAAAAAATTTTTGAACAGAATATGACGAAATTTCGTCTATTTGTATGCAATAAAATTTCATAATGTGAAATTTATTACGTATTTTTATAGTGTAAAGGATTTATTTTATTACTGAAGTTTAAAAGAAGTCATATTATACATTTGAAAGCTATAATCATGCAATAATAACAACAAAAGCATCCAAGACATTTTTCAGTGGCATTAAAAAAATTATTCAAAACAAAATCATAACTTTTGGATATATGAATTCACGTTTTCAATAAAGAGTTAACATTAGCGACGGGAAACAACGTAAGATGTACCAAGCCCCTCCTAATGTTAAAAATAACTCTACATAAGCAATTTTTTTATAATAAAAATCTTAGAAAATTATTTTACACAACTTTGGAGTTGATTCCATAGAGCAATGTTTCATTAAAAAATTTTGATAACCAGGATTATATTAAAAAACAACGTAAAGAATTGAAAAATAAAATAAAATAAATATTTGAGCGATAACGAGCTTTTAACGGCGGATTTCTAAAATTGTTTTTTTAATTTTCCAATTTTATATTTTTTAATAGAATAAAACAATTTAATAAGTGTTTCTGCAAACTGATTTTTCTACATCAACAGTTTATGAGCTATGTAAAATTTTCTCAAAGAATACTTATAATGCAAAGACTAATATTATTAATATTTAACTAAGTCTTAAAAAAGTAAAGATACTTACCTTTTTTTTAACACTATGTGTTACAAACTAAGTAGTAGTCAAAAGTTATTTTACAAGGAGAGATTAGTTTTCAATTGCATTCGTATTTTTTGACTATTACTTAAGGGCATTTCATTAATATTTAGGACAATAAAAATTAAAAATAAGACATCTTAATTCGAGTAATTTTTAAACAGCATTGTTAAATTCATAACAACATTATCACTACAACTTTGAAACGAAACAAATACAGAAAAAAGCATTTTTATAACTGAGGATGGAAGGAATGCATATTGTATTCTTCTTATCCTTTCCTCTTTCGCCAATTTTTTTTTTTTTTTTTGTCAAAATTGAATCTGTCTTATTATTGTCTAATTTTTGCGCTTTGCTTAAATTTTGTTTTCTTTACCGTACGTAAGTTAATGAATGTAGACACGCAAGACATTCAAAGAAGAAAGCATAGTTGAATACAGAATATATATTCTTCATTCGTGCCAAGTTTTATAATGCATATTTCTTTTAATAGATTTTTCTTTAGAAGACTGTTTATTATTCTTTGTTTATTTATCAATTAAATGTAATAATCTGCAAGTAATTACCACTCTTAATAACTTTTATTTATTTTTATCATTTAGCCGCCACAATATGCCAGCTGGTCCGCCTTTTTTAATAAGTAGAATTTCAAGGTTTTCGAGATTTAAAATCGTATACTCAAAAATCAAGATACTATGTAAGTATAATAAACTCCTATTGTTCAAGTAAGTGTGGATTTAATTTTTGTCTCTCCTTGTTCGTATGGTATAGTGGTTAATTTATATTCAAATGTTTAGTACAACGTATGCTAACATAAAAAAAGAAATATGCTAATTATCTCTATCAATGGATAATAAATCGAATTAGTAACTGTCAAAATATAACTTTGAAAAATCAAACTAAATATGCGAGCCAATGAATTTAATATGTAAGGGTTTTTCACCAAAACGAAACGTACTTTAACTGTTAAAAACTTCTTTAAGTTAAAAGAATACACACATCTAAAACAGTAAACAATACATTCTAAAATAAAAGATAAATTATTTAATTCGGAGTTAAAATGGACGATCAACCTGCTAATCAGTCTTATTTAACTTTTTTAAGCCTAAAGGAAAGATTCTTGCTATTAAAACCTTTTCTTTAGATTGAGACCCAAGAGTTGAGACTTAACTGATCCAAATCTTAACTGTGTGTACTCAAATATATAATTTAAGAACATTTTGGGCATCTATTCACTGTTAATACCCAACTTATAAGGACCATGTGTCCTTATAACCGATAAGTAGAAGAAGTAAGTAGAAGAAGTAAGTAGAACTGATAAGTAAGTAGAATCGATTACCGATAGGATACCGATAATCGATAACTGATACGAGTAAGTAGAACCGATAAGTAGAAGTTAAGGAAGACTGCCTTTTGGATTTGGCATCCCCACAAACGTTTACAAATAATTACTATTATTAATAGTTAGTATTGAAATTCGTCAGTACAATAATTTAATAAATTTTAAAGCTTTGAAATTGAAATGCCTTTTGGTCGAACAAGAATAAGCATATGTAATTTTTTCTAGTGGTTTAGTCTGCTTCTATTTTTTGAATATTTAGTAAAAATGCTGCCTCCAAGAAAATGCTAATTTCAATTTATGTTTAAATTTTTTCATGAATGAATCACTGAAATGCCGTATTTTCGATACTGTGCTCGAACAACATGATGCTGGAAAGAGGTGATTGCCTACCACTCCTTAAAAATTTGAAAACTGCTAATAAAGAAACGCGATTTAAATTGGCGCTCCCGTTATCGACTTATCAATGAGGCAGAGACAAACTTTCGTTTTCATGTATTTAATTTAATGATTAAATAATTGTTAAATTTAATGAATTTCAAGTAAAGATTTTAAAAATTCGTACGATATTTAAATAATACCCAAAGATTCTCACTTTCTTACTTTCATTTATCATTAAAGGAGATAATGTAAAAGTGAGAAATCGATTAGAAAAAATGTCAAAACTCGTACCATTTTTTTTCATTCAATTTGAAACTAATGTGAAAAGGACAATATTTCTACTCTAAAATTTTTTTTGTAGTACGAAGGTAAAAATTAATGGGCCACATAGGAATAAAAATTGATAGCGTATAAACCGTAGGTGAGATTCAATTGAAATATGGCTGACAAATCTAGGCGAATTATTTTTTTATTTTATGAGCATGTGTAGTTGTAGTTCACATTTCAGTGAAAGTGGGGGAATACATAGTTTCAGTAAGCAGATAGATCGTCAAGGTTCTCCTGATCTCAATCTTTGACACCATTTTTATGAAGCTATAGTAATGACAAATATTTTGCCAAGTAATCACAAGATCATCGCTAAGGACGAAATTGTCGTTCCGGAACATGTGTGAAAGTGAGGAAAGAAGAAGAAAAAAAATCTTGAAAATTAAAGAATTTGAGCAGAAAGTTTACAAATTCGATATAATTGCTTTTGAAATTGAACACTATATTAAAAAATGCTTGAATTCGGCAATTTTAAAAATATAAACTTGAGTATATTAAGGGCGTAAAAATTAAAAATTACTTATCTCAATTCCACAAGCAATTAGAGAGTAATTAGATCGGCATAAAACTTTTAATTATAATAATATTCACAAAAAATTAATTAACTTCAATTAAAAAGTTTATAAAATTAAATAACTATGACCAAAGTAGTTAAAGTATCTTATTTATTCACGAATTCGCAATTTGTTTGCGATACGATTTATACAAGTAATGGTTTTATGTTATTTTCTTTTTATCTGATTTTAAAAGCATTCGAATTGTGCATATAATCACGAACTGTTCCATCAGAGGTAAACATTTATGTTATAAAAACTACACAACTCTGTTAAGAATATATAAATTAACAGTTAAAAAAGCAAGAAGTAAAAATAAGCAAATAAAATACAAATATCCGCATTTCAGTAGCATCTGAAAAAATTAATAATGCTTGGATAATACGGTTTGATAATTTTATAATAGTTTACTATTAAAAATAGAATGTGATAACGATAGATAATAATAATAAATTCTAAAAAGTAATCATATATTGGTATAAAGATTTTTTTTAAGAATTATTAATTTCTTTTTATTACATTCAAATTTATTCTAAATGGTATTTAAGGTTCATGATGAACTAAACAAAAAGTCAAAACAATTTCATTATTATTTAAAACTTTTTATGGTTCCTAGAATTAATTTTTAAACAATTTGTCTTTGATGATGATAAATACTTTTTTTTTCTTCCATAACGCAACGTTTAGTTCTAGACGAGTTGTATGAAATCCAGAATCATTTGTAATGCAATGTTTACAAAAGTTCAACTTGACCTTTTGTTGCATTACTGTTTCCAAGAAGAATTAAGGCTCATAATAAATATTTACATATTAATAGTTATTTTTCAAACTGAAGAAAGGAGAAGAAAAAGGCCTTTCACTTGCATTCCAGGAGCTGCCACACACTTCCAACTTAATGTTTACAATGGACAACTGTACAATTACAATATCTGAACTAGTACAAATATATGATGAAATGTTATTCATAGAAATTTTAGCACTAAACATACTAACACTTTACAATACAGCATAGAATAACGGGTCAAAAGACCGGTTATGGTATGTTTAGTGTTGATTCATTATTGAAAGATTCATTATTTATAGAATAAAAGGAAGGCATAATCGCAACAGACCGCTGTGTTCCAGGGGAGTCATGGAAGTTAAGGTTCCACAGTTTCATGATCAACGCATGATTATGGCAATGTGGATAGCACTGCGCACAGGCCGTCTTTATTTCCCAGACTGGCTGGTACCTATAGATCTGAAGCTGTCTGGCTTTAAAGCCGCCACTGGGGATCGAACCCCCGTTCTTCACATTGAGAGTTCAGTGCCTTAACCATTTAGGTATCGCGACTCAATTCTTTGTAAATATATTGCCCTCCTTTCCAAAAATCTTACAGAATTATTGAAATTAAACGTTGCTAAATTGTTTTTAATCAAAGTAAATTTAATATGTTTATTATAAAAGTTTAATAACAAAAATTTAAGATTTTAAGAAAAAGTCTAGCATTGGAAGATACTAATTCATATTTTGTCTAAAAGTTTTAAAAATAACTGTTTTTTAAACAAAGCAGATGCATAAATTTAAATACATTTTAAGTGTTAAAACCGTCAAACATTTTTTGTTTTTATAATAGGTAGTAAATTTTATCATAATACTATTAATACTAACTAACTAACTAACTCAGTGGCGCGACAGCCCATTAAGAGGGCCAAGGCCGACTGTGCCCATCTCAGTTTTCTTGACCTTGGGCTCTGGGGTGCGGGAGCATATGTTCCGGTCAGGTGGTCAGCCGAACGCGGAACCCCCAGTGTTAGTTCCCAAGCATGCTTGGTACTCATTTTATCGACCCACTGAAGGGATGAAAGGCTGAGTCGGCCTTGCCCAGCCCAAGGATCGAACCAAGGACCTGTGGCACGACAGCGCGAAGCGCTACCGCTCAGCCACCGGGCGTCACATACTATTAATACAACTATGTTTATTTTCATTCAATGTATCCGACTGCGTAAAAATCGGTAATTTCTATGAAAATTTCGTTTTTTTTTCTTTCTACTTTCTATATTTGAACTTCTGTTAATTAACTTATTAAATCTTTTTAAATTCTCGTACTTCAATCTTTAGAATCGAAGTTGTAGTCGTTTTTTCGCTTGCTGAGAAACGTAACAGAATAGAAATTTCATATTTTAGATGCATTTTCAGAAAATCCTCAATTTTGAGAAGATCTCTTTACGCTAACACACACTGCAAAAAAAAAATAATAATAATAATTTTTTATCTTAGAATTTTTTGAAGCTTAGTCTGTAGACTTTGTTTATCAGATATGCTTTAGACTAAAAACTGAGGTCCAAGTGTGAGTTTATTATTTTTATCATATTTTAAATAAGAATGTTAGAATTTTTAAATTCAATACTGAACAATATACTTAGTCCTATTTCATTGTATAGTGTGAAATTTTTTAAAGATTTAAATTTAAAACACAGGTAATCATATTTTTCATTTAGGAAAAAAATATTTCTATATTTATGCATTACAATTTATTGTAGAACTATTTGCGAGATATAAAAATGTGTATTTTTTATGCTCAAATTTGTCCTTATTTTGAAAAAAATATTTTATAAATTTATAAATTTACTTTAGATTTATAATGCTAAAACTAAAAAATAAAATTAAAATTTTAATTAAAGTTAGTTTCAAAATCAGTTGTTACCTTAAAATTGTTACCTTAAAAGTTCATACACAGAAAACTTCCAAGCAACTCATACTTGCACAAACAAAGAAATCACTTTTTAGTAGAAAAGTCAATACAATCTTACTTATAAAATTATCTACTTCTTATATCCAATTAGTTCAGAATGAGTTCGTAAAGTAGCTTCACTTAGAGTAACCAATATGTAAATCTGTATCCGGGTTTCAAGAATAAGATTTAACTAGGCAAGATAAATTTGAAGAAAACAAAATCGCTTACATTTCTAAGATCACCTGCATTGCACGTGAATTATTTTTAGAAGAAAACAAGCCTTGATTTTGGCTTTGAAATTTGGTTTTAATGTAATTTAAATGCGGCTTAATAAATTAATATGTTTTCTTTAATCAGCTTTTAAATTTTACAATCGCATTAAGTCAAAGTTTCATTTAGATCATAAACAAATCGTTGAACTTAAATCCTGTTTGGCTGTTTGTTGACAATCAGATTCCTCAATACAATAAAAAGTTAGGGGAGAATGCTGTATCCTGGAACTCTTTTAATATTTTAATGTTTAGCTTCGACACATGCTGTCAGATTTTTAATCTAAAAACAACTTTCAAGTACATATAATGAAATATTTTTTTCCAACATAAATAAATTTGGAGTAAAGATTTTGTCTACCAATTAAAGTAGAAATTTCAAACTATTCCGCCTTGTTGCACCTTGTGATAATGCAATAAAATATTTTGCTTTTTTTTTAAGGCACGAAATTAAGAAAATGAATAATGCAGCTGTACTGTAGAATAAATAGAAGTTCTCAGTTTGAACCAAATGTATTAAAATAGTTAACGTAAAATCGCGATAAAATGGAGTTAGCATGAACATCGAATGCTGAATTATGCATGTTGAACGTTGAATGTTGAACGCATAAACGTTGAATGAGGCATGCGTTTCTTTTAATTGTAACCTCAAGAAATAATCTAAGGCATGAATTTAATATTTTAACACATAAAATTTTATATTTTATGTACGAACAAGTTTTGAACACTGTTTTAAAAACAGTTTGGGGCGCAAGACTAGTAAAAAAGTTGCAAAAATTGGAAATCGTTTAAAAAATTTAATTAACTAGACTAATTAACTTTTAATTAACTAAAAGAATATGAATTAAATTAAAATATTAATAATTTATATATACTAATACTATGAAAAGACATAACCTCTGTCTGTCATAATAACAATAATTAACAATATCCTCTTTTAGTAGCGTATATAATTTTTTTTATTTAACCTAAAAAATGCAAAAGATGAGGAAATCAAAATGTGGATTTAATTGTGTTTTTTATTATGCTCTAATTACAATTGTGTTTTTTTTATTTTAATCTAAGAATAAATAAATAATTAAAAGTAGAAAACTGCGTAGAATTTATAAATTAATATATAGATAATTACCTGAAAACATCCAGAGAAATATTCTTTCAAATAAATAATTTCATTATTTTGAAATATATAGCATCCTTTCTGTGTTAATCCAAATAAATGGAAATGGCGATTCGAGATTTATCTGAAGTTTTCAATTTGACAATTAAGAGTTCGTTTATGTTAGGATGGGGCAAAGTTCTTGTTTTCTGTTTAGATTTAGACAGCGTCACTCAACTTAAACGGTAGAGTTCGTGATTGCTGCTAACAAGCAATTCCTTTCACAATTTTTTTTTTCTTCCTAGATCCGATAAAGTATATTTTTCTTTTCCTGTATCTTTAAGATTTTCAAATTTAGTAAACCAAATTATCACTAAGATCTTGAAGATGATGATCGATTAAAACACTTTGTTAGAAAAAGGCAAATATTTGAGAAATTTTAATTTCGTAAAAAAAATACTTGAATTTTATAAAACATCTTCTAGTTATCTGTATAATTTCCAAAGTTATCAGATAATAGATAAGAACCGAAGCAGTGCCCCGGAAGCAGTTTTCCAATCCAACGGCGTTTAACAACCCGCTCCCTTGCTTAGCATTCTTGACATTGGGTTAGTTAAGGTAACAAATAATAAAAGAAATAAAAGCTTGTATTATAATTAGGACCAACTACAGACAAGATTAAAATTTCCAAAGAGAGAGAGAGCAATTCGTTTAAAGGCCGCTGATTTGTTCCTTAACGTGGCGAAACAAAATTTGACCAATTCTACAGGGTCTCCAAAAAGTACGCCAAATGTCCTCACAAAAATGGATCGGGTCAAAAAAATCTAAAAATATATGGGGTAAATATTTTCAAAAGATGCATTCGACGTTTTCAAGCCAGAGCCCACAGAGCCTACCTTTCACCCACTGAACATTGGGTGAAAGGTAACTTCGTAATCTTCCGCAGAAACCCCCTTTTTTGTAATGCAGATTTGGATTTTCCAGAAAAAAAGTTCACTAATTTGACATGCTTGCCTCACAGTGTGTTTCACAGGTGGCGTTGTAATCGTAATCTCAAAATGAAAATGATGCACAAACTGTTTAACGCATAGATATTTTCAGAAATTCACGTCTGAACGGAAGGATGAAAATAAATGCGTTATACATTTTATTTTATAACCGTCGTTAACAGCCAACCTAATTTTTGGATTCACGGCTACTAATATTGAACTCCGTAGCCTTGTAATTTAGAACCCAATCCAGAAGACAAGGTAATTCCTCAATCCAGAATTGGGAGAAATTTTCCTTCTTGGAGGACTTTTTGATGGCGCTAACCAGCATTTACGTCACATGGTGAAGAAAACCATGAAAACCTACTACGGTTAGCTTGACGGCAAGGGGACTCTAACCTATGATCCGTCCACCACTAAGGATATTTTACGTCAACACTGTGGTCGATGCGAGCTGGATGAGGAATTTTTATCGACCAGCCATCTCTGTGATTCGACCCGATTCACCTTATTGGAAGGCATACATTCTATCTCCTGAGTCACCACCACTTATGCGTAATATATTACGAAAAACCTATTTAATAGCGAACTTTTGAAAGCCATCGCGTTCACCCTAATTCTAGCATTAACGTTATTTGAACTTCACTGCGCATGTGTGAAAATTTCTCTACAAACGCAACCCAAAAGCTCTCTTATAAAACCAATCTCGATCCTAATTCCTGGACTCGGACCTATCCTGGGAGCACTGGACCCCCCCCCCAAGTAAGTGAAAGTCGAGTATGGTTTCTTCTGATTACATTTCACGTGCGTATTTTCAGATTTTCTGACTGATGCGTATTGTCCCAACTTCCATAATAGTAACTTGTTAAATTTAGCTTGCTCAAACTAATTTTCAAGTTAATTTGCACCTTCTAACATGTATAATTTTTTACTTCATTTACTTCATCTCAAAAATATCGCTCGTTTCAGAGCGCTCGTTTCAGAACACCGTGAGCATGATTGAAAAATAATTTTAAAAAGTTACGCAAATTTTATTTTTTTAATAAAAATTAAATGCTAAAAGCGTGTAAAAATAGTTAAAGAATGTAACGTCGAAATCGTTTTAAAATATTTAAAGCTCATTCATGAAAGAAAAAATCCTATGAAAACATATTGATTACTTATTAAGATAACAAAAAAGAATGTTTATATCCATTACCAGCAGGCAGTTTCATCCTATCATTATTTTACTCTTTATTTAAAAACTCGCAGAATATAGATTTACACAATTAACTAGATAAGTTCTTTAAAAAAGGTGAAAAATGCCACTATTCTTAATCTTCACCAGCTATGCATTTTATCTCTCTACGAATATTGATAAGATCGCATCGAAGGATTATTTATCACAAGATAATATTTTGGTACAAATCTGACAATTGATTTGGATAAACACACAATCCCATGGTGAAATTGATCCGATGAAGATCGCCTCCAATAATTTAAACCTTGGCGTCAATTGTATGTTTATAAAATCTACCCACTAATTCTTTACAACATAAATCTCTGAAATTGGAGAGTTTCCAATACATCCAATTTAGAAATGCATCAAATTTAGAAAGTGACGAATTGCAAAGTATATATTATAAATAGCAATTGATTCTCTTTCACCATCATTGTACCACACTGTAAAAAATCCGGATAATATTACAGTAAAAAGTTATGATTCCTTGACAGCACCAGTCATAAAATCCATTTCACCGTAAAATCCATTTTTATCGTAAAATTCTATACCGTAATTTTTACTGTAATATTTATTTAATAACAGTGATTCCTTAAATATTACTGTAAAAGTTACCATATATCAAATAATTTGAATCTTAAATTTTCATGGTAAAAGTAGATTCTACGGTAAAAAAATATCAGCCCTCAGGGCGCAGTACTTTTTAAGGTAATTTTATCCGGAATTTTTCCAGAAATTTGTCGAGATTTACTATTAGTGCCACAAGTTACAATTGCTTTTTTTACTCATATAGATTGCATAAGTAATAATAAATATTACAATAAACGGAACACAAAATTTTTAAAGTACTGTTTAATTTGAAGGAAAATACGTTCTTATTAATTGAAACAATGTTTAAATTTATAAGTGGATAATACAAATACTTATGAAGTATATAAAGTTAATAAAATTATTATTAAAGTTATTTATACTTATAACTTTAATATTATAATTAGTTTTAAAGTTATAAATATACTATATTTATATACTTTATTGGATAATACTTATAAATTGAAACATTGTTTCAATTTATAAGTATTAGAATTATCATATGTTATATGCATTCAAACTAATTCTGAAGTAATTATGGTTAATACGATATTAATTTATGTGAAAAACATAAAAATGTTCCTACATAAAATATTTTCTATTATAATTCATATGAAATAAGAACTTCTTAACTTTCTATGCTAATTTTTACATTCTTCAACTGCTATTTACTATAACAATAGTTTTAAAAAACAATTGAACTTTTTACTTCAGAGTTTTTAATAAATATATACGAGATCAATTAATCATTTATTTGTAGTTTTTCCAGCAAAAATACTCATCCATTTCGTTTCCTCGGAATTTAATGTTTTAAAAATATAACTTACCTTTTTCATTGTTATTTTGTTGTATGACATTATGTTATTTTTCATCTTGTTAAAAAATGAATGTATAAAGTCATCACTAAACGCGCCATCTACTATCTGGAATTAAAAGTGCAAGCAGGACGTGCCTATTAATTTACCGGACGTCAGAATTCTGAGAAGAGTTTATAAAGTAGAACTAAATTTTCTATCGTTCAATCAAAATGTTTGCTTTTTTTTTACTAATTTTTTTCACTAGGAAATCTTTTTATGCGTGTTTCTTAAGAAATGTATGCTCTTATACTTTATACAACCTGTAAATATTTGTATAAAGCATTGTTTGTAATACATAAAATACATAAGTTTTTTTTTTCAATTTTTAATTAAAAAGTAAATTTTAGAATGTAAACAGAAAACAATAATGCTCTGTACAATCGACTATATATTGGTATTTTTTTAAATTGTTTTCTAATCAGCTGAAAAATTTAGATTATTTGATGCCTGTTAGAAAATCATTTTTGAAAATGTTAAATTTTCTAATCTGTATACGGTATAATGTACAGTGCACGAAATAAAAAGCGTTGTAGCATTAATAACACTGTGAAAAAAATTTTTTTCTGTGAGAATTTTTAACAGATATTAGATACTTCCATACCGCTGATTTCAAATCTGTAATAGGTTTCTATCTCTAAGCTACAGTTTTTTTAAGGATATTTTTAGTCTAACTTTGGTCGAAATATGTAAATTTTTCGACCGTAATATAAGACATGGGGTCACATAAATGTTACGTCAAACTTTTAGGGGAGTTTAGGGAACATCATCAGGATTAAAATTGCATAGTAACACCCACGTCCGGATATATCGTCGTACGACCCTAAGGTTGCTCTCCTAATATGAATTGTTTCTTCGTGTGCTTCTGAATAGCTCATAATAAGGCCCTAGCTGCATACTATGAATTTTCCGGGTATGGGTTTCTATGCAGTTATAATCCTAAAGATATGCCTTAACTCTCCAAAAATTTTGTCGCAACATTTACGCAACTCCTTGGTAAATGTAACGTTTTTGAACTTGAACATTTCGACAAAAAAAAATTTTTAAATGTGTTTTGAAGTATTTGTAGCTTTAGGAGCAAAAATAATTTCAGAACTGAAATCACCACACCCGAATTAGACAAGATCAAGCATTTGTATAAATGCAACAATAAATTAGTTCCCCAGTATAATTCTTGGTTTAAGGATTCCACGGTTCTAAGGTGTTAATTAGTGTGAAGTAAATAATTATCACCCGAATCCAAGAATTTAAACTGACTTTGGAAAATCGGCGGGCTTTAAATCACTTAAATGACATGGAAATGAATGAAGAATTGGAAGAAATAAAAAAAATATACAATTTATATATGGAAAATACTGAAGAGATTCTTAGAAAGAAGAAATCTGATGATAAAGAGTGAATATCCAAAAAAAAACAAGAAATTAGTTTGTGAAAGATTAGAATTGAGACAAAAAGAAATCAGTTAGAACTTGCTGAAATGAAACCAGAACATTGTTAAGACCATAAGAGGAAAAATAAAGAATGTAAGATAAGTGCAAGACAAGATTAAATAAAGTATTGCGAAAATCTGGCCACATCAGCTGAAGAAGCAGTTACAAACAATGACTTAAACGTTTATCAGGTAGAGCAGGAATGGGCAAACTACGGCCCGCCGGAAAGTTTCATAATGCCCGCGGATAGAATTTGAACTTGCCAATTTGTGCCGAATATAAACAATATACATCCATTTCCTTGTCTACTTTGTTTAAAGTTATTTTCGTTCCTTCTTTTTTAATAAAGTTACTGATGACCTTTTTACATTCTCTATTTTTTTTTCTACAAGCATAAATTTACGGAAATAGACACAAACAGATTCAATTGGTAAAATGTTGAAAGAAGAAGTTCTTTATAGAATAGCCGTAGATTGGCGCCATCTGAAACAGTTTTTTCTAAGTATGCTAAAGTTTGAGTTTTGCAAATCATTACCATAAGCTAGTTTCCCAAATTTAATATTTCATGCCCAGAAAATCAGTGCTATGTATGCCTCATCTTACATATGTGAACAAGTGTTTGCAATGATGGACCTTAGAAAAAATCATTTCAGAAGTAGACTAATAGACAAACATTTAGCATCGCTCCTGAAAATAAGTACATCTTATTTGGAACCTCAATATAAGGAACTTTTAAAAATGAAGTCACTCGTTGCTCCTGTTCCCTTCCCGCTAATCATGCGCACCTTCTTAATTGTTTCGGAGCCTCTTGAAGGTCGCTGTTCGTTGAGCAGGAGAAGATTTTCGATGTTCTTGGGCAACGGGCGGGTCTTTTGAACCTGGTGTAGGCTTTCCTACACCAGAGTCTTGAGTATAAACAGACTTCGCTTACAAAATTAATGGAAAGAGACAAGCAATTGAAAGATCAATTAAGAACACACAAGATTTAAAACTTACGTCAAAAGAAGACCAAACCAAAAGGTGGGTTGAATATTTTAATGAAACCTTAAGAAGACCAAATCCTGCTTTTTTAGAAGATATTCCCGAAGAAGCACCCAGACCTACCTGGTGAACTTTTCAAGGAGAGTTTGAAAACTGCAATCAAAATTTTAACTAGACAGTTTTAATAAAATCATGAATAGTGGTATAATGCCTGGGGTGAAGGCCTGCTGATAAAACTACCAAAAAAGATGATTTGAGGATATGTGACAAATGGAGAGAAATCACATTGCTAAATGTAGCAAAATTTTTACTTGAATAGTGCCGGAAAGAATAAAAAAAAGCCTGTGATTAGAGCAAGCAGGTTTCAGAACTATTACATCATGTATCGACCATATTGCCACATAAAGGATTATAGTCGAACAATCTATTGAATGACAATCAACAGTATACTTAAATCTCATAGATTTTGAAAAGGCTTTTGACAGTTTACACAGACAGGCACTTTGAAAGCTGTTGAAGCATTATGGAATTCCGAATGTTTTGTAAACATTATCAGAAATATATATAAAATTTGCAATATAGGAGTTATCCATACCGGCCAACAATCAGAATCTTTCAAGGTTTTTACCGGTGTTAGATAGGGTTGTATACTTTCTCCAATAATCTTTTCATTTGCTCTTGACTGGATTGTAAAGAGAGTATCAGAGAATAAAAGGGGTATAAGATTTAACCTTGCTGAATACTTTTCTGATCTTGATTTAGCAGACGATTTATGTTTACTGACCAACACCCTTCAAGACATGCAAACAAACATTTAAAACGTAAAAGCAAAGAAAGTGGAGCTTATGATCAACCAAAATAAAGTTTTGAAAATTTATCAAAAACAATTAAATCACATATTCTTAGAAAATAATTAACTAGGGGAGATAAGCAGTTTTACGTATCTTGGAAGTATAATTAACAACAAAGGAGGAACTGATGAAGATATACTGAATAGATTAAACAAAGCCCGAAGCAGTTACGCTATTCTCAATAAATTCTGGAAAAACAAAAACAAAACAAATTCAGCAAAAATTAGAATTTTCAAAACTAATGTTATATCTGTCCAACTATACAGATCTGCGACATGGCACTGCAATAAAAATCACATGAAAAAACTTCAAGTATTCATCAACAACTAGTTAAGAAGAATCTTACGTATCAAGTGGTTCCATAAAATTTTTGATGCAGAAGTCCTTAAAAAAGCAAAACAGAAACCAATTCATCTGAAAATTAAAAACTCATAAATGGAAATGCATTGATCAATGTTCTACTTAAAACTGAAAAATTTAAAGTGAAACAAGTTTTTGATTGGAACCCTCAGGGCAATAGAAAAAGAGGAAGATCTAAAAATACTTGGCCCAAGACTATTGTAAACGAATTGAAAAGAATAAGAAAGACATAGAGAGAGACAAAATATCTGGTCACAAATAGAGAGAGATGGAAAACTATGATAGAAGCCCTATGCTCCAATTCGGAGTAAAAAGGAATATGTGTATGTATGTAAATGATTATGACAATTAATGTATACCATATTTTAAGTTTAAAAATTAAATAAAAAAGAATTTTCCTTGAATAAAGATAACGCTTTTATTTCCTTTAATTCGTTTGAATATCTAACCTTCCTCCCGCAATGTATTGGTGATGAATTGAATATATGCTTTCAATAGATTGGCCTAGAAAATGGCTGTATATAGTTTTGATACGGAGATAAATTTTTAACGATAATTTATTATTTTATCATTAATTTAAAAATAGTATAAAAACTATAAGGTATAAAAAATTATCCTCCTATTCTAAGGTATAAAAAAAATTATTAAACACTCGAACTATGCAGTTTGACCTAAAAAATCATAAGTTCGAGAGGAATTGTGTAAATAGTTTCTGAGATCTAAAATTATATATACATAAAAAGTAAATAAATAATTAAAACTTATTCGGAAAAGCTTGCTCTTCAACTATGAAATGCAGGATAACATTTTAAAAAATGACACGAGTAAAAAAAAAACATTCATCTACTAGAAACATAGGTTCTGGATTGTAAATTAGCGAAATAAATTTATTTAGTGTCCATTTAAACGTTTTTATCAGCTTTAAAAAAATAAATATTCGATTCAAATTTGGGGAAAAATTTGCCTCTCTACTCAATTGTGTCTGTTGTCACTATAAAAATGATACACGCAGAAAACCTATATGTCCTAGAATATACATAGGGTTCAAAGAACAAAATTTAGGAACTTAATTTCTCAAGTGTTAATTTCTTCGTTTTTAATACTTTAAAAATGTGTAACAAATGTGTAATTTCAACTTTTAGATAAATTTACTGCCCAACCGTACGTTGCATTGTGATAAACCGGATTTTCAGAAAAACATTCAGCTCTCCATCAGAGTTCACGGTATCCTTTTAAAATATGACATACGTAGAAAACATTTATGTCCAAACATTGGTTCTTGAACTGCAAATTAGCGAAATATTTTCTAAAGTGTCCAATACATCATTTTTTGAGACTTTTAAGATGCGAATTTTGAAAACAGTTTGCATCTGTTCTCCATAATGCATTGTATATTTCAAAAAATAACATGCGTAGAAAAAATTTTATGTTCTAAAAGAACGTACAAATTTGGAAAATTAGATTCCAAATTGCCATTTCATAGTCACTTTTTTTTTAAAATCAACATTCAAATTGTCGAAAGTTTCGCCAAATATATAGCTCCATGCATGTTTGGCAGCTGTGAAAAATCTTTTAAATCTTAAATTGTGAAGAAAATTTAAGAAGTAATTTTTAAAATATCCACATAATCATTTTTAGTCACTATAAAAAATTTAACATAAGAAAATTCAATTTAAATTTTAAAAAAAAAACTGTTGGTTAGCTTCGCAGGACATGAGGCCATTTTGAAAAAAAAAACACGCGTAAAGAAAAAAGTGTGCCTTTAAAATAAGGGCTAAGGTTCAAATTTGCAAAATTAATAATTAATTTCTGAGTTGTCCATTTCTTTGTTATCACTTTCAACACTCCACTCGAAGCTTTGGAAATATTTATAAACCTTTTGGAAAGAATATCGTATCGTTTTAAAAATTAACACGCGAAGAAAATATAGTTTATTTCTTTAAAATATAGATTTCGTGGAGCAAATATTCAGAATTAATTCCTAAAAAGTCCGTTCCGTCGTTTTTAGGCACCTTTAAGAAAATTGAACCTGAATTTTCGAATAAACTGGAAGGTTAACTCCAGAGTGTATGATACCATTTTAAAAAATCACAATCGCAAAAAAAAACATAATTATGCTCTGAGAAAATTGTTTTTATGGTGCAAAATAAGTACATTATTTTCTGAAGCATTCATTTAACAGTTTTTAGCCACTTCAATGAAAGAAAAGAAGAAAAAAATGGGATTTAAATTTTTAGAAAAGTTAGCAATTCTACTCCAAAATGTATCGTTTGATTTTAAAGAATAATTCGCAAAGGAAACATTTATGTCCTAAAAACAAACGCTTCTGTATGGAAATTTGGGAAATTAATTTCTAAAATGTCCATTTCATCATTTTAGTAACATTTAATAAATTATCATTCAAATTATGATTATTAATGAATTATCATTCAAATCCACATTAAAAATAGGCACTCATAGAAATTTTTTGAGTCCTAAAAACATGTCACAAATATGGGAAATTTATTGAGTGATAAGCATAAAAACCATTTAGATCCTAAAAACACAGGTGTCATGATACAAATTTTTATTATTAATTTATAAAATTTCCATTTTTCCGTTTTTAACCACTTTTAAAAAAATTGGTATTTAAATTCAATTTTTCAAAAAAAAAAAAAAAAGACTTACAGCTCACTACCGGAAATCATGGTACAATTTTAGAAAATGACCCGCGTACCACTTTTATTCTAAAAATTGCTTACACGCCACAAGTATGGAAAAAAATTTCTAAAATGACCATACCATTGTTTTTTAATGCTGAAAAAAAGAGAAAAAACTCAACATTTGATTCAAGTAGTATTTAAAAAAAATTTAATCTTTACTCCATAATAGAAAAATTTTAATGAATGACACGCTTAGGAAACATTTATGTCCTAAAATCATGGGGACAAAGAAATAAATTTGGGAAATTAATTTCTTAAGTGTCCATATCACAAGTTTCTTAGTCACTTTTTAAAAAATTCAGCATTGAAATTGAATTTGAGGAAAAAAAATTTACTTTTTAACTCGATATAGCTATGTTTTATTTTAAAAAATGATACGGATGAAAAATATATATGAGCTAAAAACTGTTTTCGATGAGAAAATTTGAGTAATTGATTCCTAAATTTTCTTTTTTCATCTCTCTCTTCGTAATCTCTTTTCAGAAAAATTAAAGTAGATTAAATTTCTGGAAAGATTTGTAGTTCAACTTCAAGTGGCTTGGTATAATTTTTAAAAAAAATTATGTTCTAAAAACATAGATTGCGCCGTTCAAATTTAGAAACTAAATTTATAAAATGTGCATATCATCGTTTTTAGTCCCTTCTTAAAAGTTCAACAGTAAAATTGAATTTTCAAAAAATTTCAGCTCCATTGTATACTGCATGTTACCATTTTAAAAAGTAACAAGCGTAAAAAAAAATAAAAAAAAAAATTAAAAAAAAACCCATCTAAGCATAAGATCTGATATGCAAATTTGAGAAATTAGTTTCTGAAAAGTTTCCATTTTATCGTTTTCAGTTACTGTTTAATATTTTTAAAACTGTCGTTGGACAGCTGACCTAATTTTGACGATTTTTCCATTGACCATTCCATTTTGCCATTGAATTTTGACCATTCCATTTTTGCTGACCCAACCTAATCCAGAAGACAAGGGAACTCCAGAATCTAGAATTGGGAGAAATTTACCTTCGTATTGAATTTTTAGACGCAACTAGCCCGTATTTTTGTCCTAAGAACTTACTGTTAAAGGTGCAAATTTAAGAAATTAACTTCTAAAATCTTCATTTCATGGTTTTAGTCATTAAAAAAAAATTTATAATCAATTTGAATTTTCGGAAAAAATTAGCTGCTAAGCTTTATATTCCATCTGAAATTTCAAAAATGAAATGCGCAGAAAACTCTTATGTCCTGAAAACATAATAAAGGAAACGCAGGTAATTAGGAAATTTGCGAAATCAAATCGATTTCTACAGTTTCTCTTTTCATTATTATATGTTTCTTTTTTTTTTTAAATTATATTAGTTTAGAAGTTTTGGAAAATATTTTCAGATAAATTTCTTAAAAAAAATGACTTCTGTAGAAATCGCTTATGCTCTAAAAACATAGATTCCGCTCTACAAATTTTTGAAATTAATTTCCAAAGTGTCCATTCGTTTCATTATTTTTAATCACTTTTAAGATTTGCATTTAAAAATCTGCATCTTCTATAATGCATAGTAAATTTTTTTTTTCTAAAATATTTACGAAATAGGATGTTGCAAATTTGAAATATAAATTTCTTAAGTGTTCCTGTAATTGTTTGTAGTTATTTTTAACAATATTCATCATTAAATTTTCGGAAAATTGCCAGATCCTTCCTAAAATGCATGGAGCCATTTTCTAAAATGACATTCATAGAAAACATAAGCTGGATAAGAAGCGAAAATCGCATCCCAAACGGCTTAAATTATCATATCATCGAACGATATTACTAAATTTCAGCTCTAATGCTGCCCTCTATTATTGTATATTGATACTAGTATAAAAATTCTACGAATATTGTATTTAAGTTTAAATAGAATTCTCACATTATTTTTAATTAATAATAATTGTTTTCTTTTAGTTAAAAAGACATTTTTAGTAATTCCATAATTTTACTTTGAGAAAATTTAAAAAGTCGTAAGACCTGTAACATTTAGTAGTAAAAACATTTTATAGATGGCAGCACCAAGAAAAGTTTCCATTGGTGAAAACATTTCTGATGTGAAAGGTGAAACTTATAACCCAAATATTAAAAGGAAATAAAATTACGTATTCCTTGGTTGAGGACATTATAAAATACTGTTAATAGATTCAAAATATATAATATCACGCCTTTTACGTAGTCAGGGGCAGGAAAGCGTAATATGGTGGTTTAATCAACCTCCACCCTAAAAACAAGTAATGTTTAAAAAAAAAAATTCGTAAATTGGTAATTTTTCAAGTTTTTTCAATGAAACACTTTTCATTTTTTTCAAGTAATAATATTTCATAAGTTATTAATTAAAGCATGTCCTTATGATGGTATATTCTTTTGAAGCTTGATCAAAGAAAATTTCCTCTTTTTTTTTTTTTTTATTTACTTAAAACTAATTTTTTTCTTTTATTGATAAAAATTAAAATGCAATTTTCAGCGTCAGTACATTTTTAAAAAAATAGCGAATCAAATGAAAAGTAATTCCCTTAAGAATTATCTAACCGCGAATTTCTTATTAATTAACGGTGAATTGATAAATATTTATTAAAAAAGCACCTAAAAAAGGAAACTAGCGAAATTAATCATGCGATTTTTTTTTCTTTCAGGCTCCGATCCGATGACAAATAATTTCATTTTCTTCTTCTGCATTTTTTTTAAATATTTATATATACAGGGTGTTTCTTTATCACCCCCTCTTAGATGTATAATATAATTGAAGCAAGAAAAAATATTCATAAAGGTATGCAAATTAATATTAAAAAGCCAAAAATGCTGCATATTCTCGATTGAGAAATGTAGAAAGAAAAACCATTTGTTTGATTGCTTAAATATGACAAATTATGATTAAATATGATTGATTAAATATGGCATTGCTAATTTAAAGATATTTCTAATGTTCGCATTTTAACTCTTTCTTATATCGTCCAGCAATCAAACTGGTTTTGATGACTTGTCTTCATCGGTAGATTTTATTGATTCGTTAGATTTCGATAATGTGCTTCGTTAATGCTAGCTTAAACTAAGCTAGCACTAACTTGTGACTTTTTTCTACAGTTATTACAAGGATTCTAAAAATACATATTAAGAGCGGTGTTTACATATGCATACTTTAATTAAGTGGGATATAAAATAAGGCGATTGATTTATTTTCTTAAGAATCCATGAATTAGTTAGCAAATTTGTAAAGAGTTATAGTGCTGCAGACTGGTTTTATTCTGTTCCATCCATTTGAATATCATATTCTTTTAATTTATATCCGTATTTATGTTCTAAAGAGAAAAACACAAAATAATTCTTTAAATTTACTGTTACAAATTAGTCACAGAAGAGCAAAAAATTTCACGGTGTTTATCTATGCATCTTGTGTTTTCATGGCAGTAAAATGCTCGAATAATAAAATACGCAATAGAAATTCAACTGTAGCTTAAAACACAGTAAATGTAATGTATACAAAAGAATAAAAATGTCCTACTAAAATTCCTAATTTACAAACAATAGTGACAAAATCGAATGTTTCCCAAATAGTGCGAAATTTTCCAGCCATCGATGTTAAAGAAATTGGTGATGTACCAGAGATTATTGCAAGACAAGGCGATTTTCAAACTATTAATACGGAATAACATTTCACAGTTGTTTTTTAAAAAATATTGCGTAAGTAATTTCTAAATTTTGATCATCATAGATAATGATAAAATATAATAAAAGCATTTGGCAATATGCTCCTTTACGCAAACTTTAAACTAAATTAATTATAGATCTTGACAGATTAATTAATTAAACCCCATCATTGCTGGAGTGAGATATCTGTCTTCCCATTTCTTATTAAGAAATAGTGTAAGATGAGGTGACAACCAACAGGTGTCATACGAAATAATTGCACTGCTTTCTTTGCTGATTACTAAAACACTGAAGAAACCACCATTTAACTTTTTTACAGCATATTAAGTTAGAATAATAAGGATTGACACTATCATGCCAATTCCATTGATAACACTAACCTAGAAACAGAAATTACTATAATTTTACATTTAACAGTTCCTTAGTATTGATTCCAGATACGTATAAATTCAAGTTTCCGGTGTCTCCATTAGATGGCAGCACGATGCGCATGAAGCGGTGATGATTGTCACCAAATTCATTCTCCTGAACGATTTCAATATGTGGCATATCACCATAATATCTAAGCCTTTTGAATCGTTATTCTATATTTGCTTCTTTCTTCTGTCCATAAGACATTTTGACTAAGTAGATTTTTAAAAAAGTTTATCCATCTATTAAAAGAAAAGACTTAAGAGACACGTGACATTTAAACTTCTAGAATACGTTCTGCTATGTTCTGCTAACATACGTTCTGCTATGTTACCCGTAAACATTAGTTTTGAAATTTAAAATTATGTTAACTTAATTCTGGCTTAGAATATATTTAACATATTGTATAACATAATTTTACTTACATATTCTCTGCTTCATTTATTATATGTTTGTTTGTAGTTTTAGCAATAGAATGACTGCTTCCTGATACTTGTAATTTCTTTACCCTATTAAGATTACTGCTATAAATAGTATGATAAATGAAAAAAAGTTATTTAAACAAAAATAATGTCAAATGTTAGTTATTTTGTATATGCAGGGAAGAAAAAGGAGTTTTTGCATTCTCACAGAAAACTAGTCTTTGACTGTTTATTACCTCATTTTTAAAACTGGATGGGTAATATAGTAGGAGGATCCGTAACTGGAATCGTCTGGAAATCGGCAGGTATGGAAAATAGATTTTTCTATACGTTTAACTTTTAGTTCAACTATCCGGAAAAATCTATTAGTTACATATTATTTTTTTATACATAAGATTTTGTAACAGATCTCAAAAGTAAAATAAATAAATTGAAAAAGGAAAAGAGCTTTGTTTATTTTGATTGTTAAAAAGTGAGTGGAAACTATATATTTACAGCTAACTTAAGTCTGTACGGAGCTTTGTACTGTATTGCAAAACTTTCTTATTTTTAAGCAGGCCCGTCCTCGAGTCCAGCAGTTTCAACGGAGGACGGGTGCATTGTTGGACAAGCCGTCCTCGGGGACGGGTAAAATTTCTGAGTTTTTTCGAGCCCTGTTTTTAAGGATTAATGTTGGGTAAAAAAATTTTAAAATAATTTTTACCCAATCTAGATAATCGAAATAAACTGAATTAAAAAATTATTATTTAAAAATCATTCAGACATATAAAACACTTAACAACAATATGAATCCTGAATAACTCGTTGTTTGCAGTTCAATTATTGGGAATAAAAAAAGTTTTTCTATCTTTACAAGATTTTATTTCCAAACATTTTCTACATTCATCAAATCTATCATACAAAAAATATATCAACAGAAAACAAGCTATGTGGATAAGTAATAAAAAAACATTGTTCAGAGACTACAAATTTCAATCAGAATATTATCCAACCACTTTAAAATAATTAACCTTTAAACAAATTCTGAGGTGAGTTAAAGTAACAAAAATCTCATTATTCAAAGCAAAAATAAAAAGCTAATTTAAAATAACTATAACTAAACACTTTAATGATAATTTTTAGAAATGCACTTAACTTGAATTTCAAATGGCATTTCAGACATACACCACAATTTTTAAATCTGCAGTCTGAATATGCTAAAAATATATTGAATTTATGTTTCTAAAAAATTAATTAAAAAACTTTGTTTTGAAAGCTTGCTTGTTTAAAATGGATTTTGTATAGAACATTATATAAATAAACATTATTTTTGTATATTTATAGTAATTTAAACAATTTTTTAAAAATTATTTGTTGTAATTGTTGCCACAAATTTTCTATTAGTTTTTTAACGTGTAACATTTCAATCAATTTTTTTATTTTGTTTCTTAAAGTTGAACTATACTAAATTAGGATATATTGATTAGTATGAAGGAAAATATAAGTGAACATAAATATAATTCGTATATGCATTCAAGTTTTATTTTATCATTCATTCACTATTCTAAAAAGACTTTGAGGGTGAAAGCATGACAAGACATTTATCCGAAAAATATGCAGAACTTTGACTGTATGGTATAACGTTTTATTAACCCTCGAGATGCTAAAAATTCGAAATTCAGCATTGCTTAGCACATGAGCTATTGCGCGTATATCATCTAAAAATCTCCATTTGTAAACAATGGTATGCAGATTAATTAATGAAACAATAATCAAATTGTAAAAAAAAAATGGCGAAACTTTGAGTATATATTCATAATAAAAATGTACATTCACACTCAGAAAAAAAATATATGAATAACATCTTCCTGACCAGCATTAAGATGTCACAAAAGCGAAGAAAATATGAATAACAAAACAAACAAAAATGAATGTTTACACATCATAAACGACACACGTGGCAAAAGTCTGTTTGATAATTCAAATGATGTATGATTATTTGCCGTTGACTTGGCGGCCATTTGGCGCGATATCAATGTCATCTTCTTGTTCAACAACTATGGGTGATCGAGCCTTAACGTCTCCATTTGGATATTGTTCTCGTAAAGGAAACCAAGATCCATTTAATGTTGCTGAAAGGAAATTGAAATAATATAATAATTAAATAATTGAAATAATAATAAGAAAAAAAAAGAATTTTTAATTTTTGAATAATTTATTACAAGCGATGGTCGGCGATCATTGGCGTATACCTATTAAGTAAAGAATAGCTAAAATTTAATACCATTTAATTTTTTAACTTCGATGAACGATACATTAGAACAAAATTTTTATGTTATCCAATTTTATATTCTACGTTGCTGAACGATATTCTAATTATACAGGCAATTAATGTACCCCACCGGATTAATTTCTTTTTAAACTTATAACTCGGTGGAATAAGAAAAATCTTAAACCAAGCATTGGGCAAATTTACACCATGGTTACAATATGGGCGAGTAAAACTAACCTACTCTTACTTTAAACAGCGACAAAAACATCGAAAACACTCTCACATTTAGCTTAAGACAATACAATTTTAACCAGGCTTCTGTTAGCGTTGTTAGACGCAGGGAGTAATTTTCGACGAGAATACAAACATCCATGCCAGAAGGGGACATAATTACTTGTTTATGTAACAAGCTATTTTTTTCGATTTAATCAGCGGTGTTAAAGAATCTAACGATTTATCGAACGCGCAAATGGTACCTTCCAACTTGACTTTCTGATAATTCTATTGTGAAATTGATACAAACAAGGGAAATGGCGTTCTGCGGCCGAATAGCTGAACAAAATCTTCTTCGTTGAACATTTTTTGAGTAATACTTAACAGCTACTCCTTAACATTATTAATCTGAAGACAATAATTATCTAAGATTAATATGTCGTATTTAATATGAAAAATGTGTATAGAATAGCACTATTTTTTTAATATTTAATACAAATGCGCATAAAATTACCTAATGATACTATTAGTTCCTTGAAATTTACAGGTTAAAATCACAAGAGCAGAGCATGAATCAAGATCGTGTCCGCACTGAGGAGCAGAAAAAATGGCGTATTTAAAGCAGATGCAAACATGCATGTAAAAAGTCATGCAGACAGCGTTCGAAGTCTAAAAAAAAAGTGCTACAGCAGCACTTCTAGGGAAACCAGGGATGCCTTCAGTCCTCATTATGAGGGAAGGCCGAGACTCGACATCATGGTCAAATAACGCTCCTTGCTTTACTCTAGAAGCAAATCTTATTGTCATTAAGTTTTACAGTGTGAATAGAAGAACCCATAGAAAACCCTTGCATTTTTCTTTGCTGAAAGGAAAGCAGCTCCCTTCCAAGGGATCTCAATAAAAGTACAAATTGACACTACCACCATCTCACAAAATTAAAATAAAATGCAGATTAAAGTTATCGTTGGCAACAAGACAAGCATATCACATACGCATCCCGCCAATTAATCAAATTCAAGAAAACTGGCAAATGGGGATTTTTTTGTACCTTTTATTATAGCTTAATTTGCATATAATTCTAAGAAATCTTCCATCTGATTGCTATTCCAAGAGAATATATACATAATAAATCAGTTAAGAAATAATATTGTAACTGATATTAGACAGTACTCGGAAAATTGTTGCTAATTTCAAATTGATTTCTTAAATATAAATAAATATAGCTATGGCAAAAGTTTGTGATAACAATAGAAAATGATTACGATTAATTGCATATATAGATAATTACATTTGCAATCTCTGATAAAATCGTAACTTATCGCATTTAAAGTTTACTGTAAATGTAACAACGCGTTGTTCATTTTCTTATTTATTTCTGCTTTACCTTTTCAACAAAAATAATAGCCTATGATCAAATTACAAACTTTTGAAACTGGGTTTTAGATGCCTGGTGTAAGAAATTAACAGAATTTGTAGATTTGGTCGATTATCTCTAGAACTACAGGTCCGATTTTAATGAAATTTGATGTGTACATCCATTGATAATATACAAAACAAATAACCATTCAACAATTGTATTTACACACGATCGTGCGTAACATTCGTTGGAGTCGGAAGGTATGAAACAGCGGTTGCAGAATAAGCAAAACAAAACAAAATGGGTAAATATGGGGTATTGTCCCCTCTTACAAATATAAAGGCCTTACAGCGTGATTTTATACTTGAAATAAGGCAGTCATCATGTGGCAATTGTCCTGTGACAATTTCATACTTTCCTACTCCAACGAGTGTTACGAACATATATGGCAACGTTACTTTTAAAAAGTAACGAGTAAAAAGTAAAAAGTTCTCATTTTAAAAAGTAACGAGTAAAAAATACAAGTAAAAGTACAAGTACTAAACAAAAAAAGTAACGATTTAAAAGTACATTTCTAGAAAATCGAAAATTCAAAGTAATCTAAAATTTTATTGAATAATATTCTTATGTTCTTTAATGTTTTTGCAAAATTGTTGTTATTTATTTAATTATTTTTAATTTTGAAAGTTATGGATATCAATTTATTTTTGAATTCGGAAGAATATTATAATATAATTTTATAATATAATCGTATAATATAATTTTAAAATCAAATATAATTTTAATATCAAACTTTTTATGGATTTGCACGAAAAAGAAATTTTATCTATTGATTTTAATTTTTGGTTTATTATTTTTATTTATTTAAATTACCATTGATTTAAAATTGTTTTACTCTTTAGAAACGCGTTTTAAAAGCACAAACATAAACAAAGCAAACACGGGGTTTCAGACAGCTTTGTGATCTTTGAGCTAGTAAAAAATAATTGAATGTGCAGTATAAGTTGAAACAGAAGGTATTTAAACACGAAGTTAGCTATGAATGCATATATATTGCTCATTAATTTTATAAATTAAAAAAACATAAGCAGTTTTTTTAATTTAATTTTTTTTTAGAAAGCTTACCGAGTTTTAGAAAAAAGTAACGATTTCATTCGATATTTCCGTTACAAATACTTATACTTTTTCTCTGAAAAAGTAACGAAAGTACAAGTAAAAGTACTAAATTTAAAAAGCAACGAAGTACAAGTAAAAGTACGTACTTTCTACTTGTACCGGCGGTACAAGTAACGAAAGTAAAAGTACTGCCATATATGGTTACGAACGATCATGAGTGTGTATCACAATTGTTGAATGGTTATTTGTTTTGTATTGTATCAATATATGTACATATCAAATTTCATTAAAATCGGTCCAGTAGTTCTAGAGATAATCGACCAAAAGTCTGCATATTCTCTTAATTTCTTACACCAATGTAGAAAAGTCTTAGTATCAGGCGGTTTTTTCTTAGAAAATTTTAAAGAAAAACTTTTTTAATTGCTACATGATGAAAAAATCAACGCAGAAAAATTATCAAATAAGTAAATACCTGGATAAGAACCTGTCCTTTTTCTCAATCCTATGTGATAGACTGTCAGATAAAAGAATGCGATTATAGCTGAAAATACACCAATTCCAAGAAATACCACTCTTTGTGTATAGCTAGATATCAACGCTCCACCAGCTAAACTACCAAGACCGCGACCTAAAAACCATATGACATTTTGAATTTTAAACAGAAATATCAATGTCTAATATAATCACCTGCTAATTGTACAAACAGAGAGGATGAATGTTTGTCCTGTTAGCTTATTAATCTTTAAAGTTATGTAAAAGCACAAAATATCAGATAAAATGTAAAGCTCAGACTGAATGGAATTTTTTACGCTAATCTAATTAATTTTTTTTTAACTAATTAAATAAATATTAAGTTTGAGAATGATAAATTAAAAAGTTTAGAGGTTAAACATGCTAACTTACATTTTGAAGAATTTCTGAAAATCAACTTCGGGATGAACCAATTAGGTAAAAAAAAAAAGCAATAATTCACCTGGTTTAGTATAATTAACGACATTTGATAAAAACTTTTATAACAAACAAAGCGTATCGACTGAATTTTCTTTTTTAATTAATTCTTTAAACAATATAATGTCTTTTTTCCCCTTTGTGTTTAGTATTTCAATTACTGTGAAACAATTTTTCTAGAACTATCACAAGGTTTTTTACGTAATAAAATTCCTTGTTGAATGTTACTAATTAGTCAAAAGCAATTGAAAATTTCGAATTTAGGTATGTATTTTGAACAATTCAAACAATTACTGTTGAATATTATTGTAAATTTTTAATGCTTCAAAAATTGAAACTAATCAGGGGTCTGTTTAGAAGAAATTTGGGTCCGTTAACGGACCCTTCACAAATTTGTTTATCTTCATTATAGTTTTGTTAATCGAATAAACCCTTCCCAAGAAGGGGGGTGGAGAGAAGACAGATGTAAACGAACTAAATTTTGTCTTCGGCAGACGCTTCTTCCTTTATTCGTCCGAAATGAATATTCAGCGTTCAGCAGTATAGGTTGTCTTCACAGTGTTGAGCATAATCTTGTATGTCTTTACAATTTAAAAACTCCTTGAAAAAGTTTTTTTGCAATAACGGACCCTATTTGCACAAATTCACAAAAGCGGACCCTGGTTGAAAGAATGTGACTTAACGTATATTTTATATTCACAAATTACGAGTAATTTTTTCACAATTTTACAAAAACGAACCCTTCACAAAATGTCTGGACAGACTCTGCTAATATTAAAAGGCTTCAGCTACAATGAAATTATTAATATTGGGTCGAATTGAATTAAATGCTATTTTAATTTGAAGTTCTGTTAATGTGTTTTGCAAGCATAAAACCGTCCTCAATACGTATCAAAACTAAATAATTTAGTGTGTCAGTACTAAAAAACATATATTTTCAGTATGGAAACTATTTATAAGCCCTCGTTTTAGAATATTTATATTAAAAGATTAAATCAACTTTATAGCTAAAATATTCACTTACCCAAACCAAAATGCAACATATTCAAAAGATATTGCATGACAAGGCTATATCCAGGTGGCGTGATTTTCTGCCCGTAAGCAACTGCTGCAATCCACATAACACAGAGTGTGAAACATCCCATCAAGGCGAAAGGAAGAGTCCACCACGCAGAAGAAACAAACGTTATTCCAGCGTACCTCGTGAAATAAAACAGGAATGCAAAAACCAACAAGTTGGCCTTCCCAATATTCCGCACCATATTCTTGGATATCAGAAGGAAAGGAAGACTGAATCCGAACATGAGCGCGAATGACAGACCCATTTGCATGAATGAACATCCGATATCTTGAGTGAGCCATGGCAAGAAAGTAAAAAGAACACTCCACTGCATTCCCAGGATCAAAATCACGATCAAAAATACGATCATCTCACCAGTGAGGAATTTCATTTTGGGCGGAAGAACCGACTGCTGAAAGTCAGCCGACTTGTGTCTGTGAATGGGGAAAATGATGACGAGCGCTGCGGTGACAAGTGCAAAAGCTGCTGACATTAAGGATGGAACTGAGAAATCTGCTCTCCCATCCATATCTGTGTAATAATCCAAAGCTGTACCACTTATTGGAGCTAAAGTTGCAATGCCTAAAGCTGCCCAGGCATGAATCCGTCCGTATGAGCCTTCATAATCGACAGTACTCCAAATGGTCACAGCATCCAATAAGCAGATCGCTGTTAATAAGCACATATCACCTAAACTTCGAAGTATTAAGTAACTCCAGAAAGTTGTGGACGGATTACCATAAGCTTCCTCGCATGGCCGAGGCATGACTGGACTCTCACCTCGAGTAAATGAAACTTTGCAATGAATTGTGCAACCCTCTTCTTTTGGTCTGCATGATATGCCTTGGTACTCTTTCCGGTTGAAACTGATGGGTGCTAGTGGCAAATAGTGGCACATTGCAACGTGAGCTCTCGGAACATCTTCCTCGTTTGAAATATTGGAAATGCTCACGGTATCATTGGTACTTGCTGGTACATCGACATATGGCCATGACTGCAAATGACTTACAAACTCGGTCAACGAGTTATTACGGCTGTCTTCATCAAAGACAGTGCACATATTTCCGTGATCACCACGGAAGCAAAGAAGAAGGGGATTTTCAGAAGTGAAATGTCCAGTTTTCGGACATTGGTAATGGCAGTTAGATAGTTTTATTTTGGTAACGTCGTCACTTCTTTCAAGTGCTTCTCCGCAGTTCGCCCAGTTAACGCAGCGTTCAACTCTTAGCCCAGCGTCACAATCAAAATCCACAAGGGGTTGGTAGTTTAATTTTTCGTAGCGGGGAATGAAAGCTAATGAGACGAAAGCCAAAGCTCCGGCGAAAATGAAGAACACAGTTGTTGACTTGTACCTGTTCTGCCTTTCAGCGAAAGTACCTCCGAGTACGGGACCAATCAAACTGAAGAAAGCAGATACCGCATTGATGAAAGCTATTTCGGATAGGGAGAATCCTAATTCTCTCATATGTGTCGTCATATAAGGAAACAGGCATCCTATACCTAGATATAAAAAAATATGATTAAAGTATTAGTATATAATAAAATAATGACACATTATTAAAATAATAATACAATCATAAATTAATAAAATGATCATACATTAATAAAATAATCACATTTTACTTTTTCATTAATAAAAAAATAAAACAATCTTACACAATTTTTCTGCAAAGTAAAGATTTAAGTGATAAATAATTGTTGTTATAAATTATGATACCATTAATTTATAATTTTGTGATATAGGATTCGATTGCTATAATATTAGAATAACGGAGATCATTTCTGGAGAAATTTTAGTTTGTTTACGCACTCTTCACAAATTTTTCATCGTAAAAAACGGACCTATCGCAAAATATTTTATAGCAAAACAAACTCTTTGCAAATTATTTTATAAAAAAGAGCCTGTTACGAAATATTTTATCACAAAACCTGACATTTATCAATATTTTTCATTTTTTAAAATCAGCCCTTTTCAGAAAACATGTATATTTTTATTTAAAAAAATATTTATCTTTAATTCTAAAATTTAAAATTTCAGCTAAAAAATTAAATTTAAAAAAATAAAAATAAAGAAAAAAATAAAAATAAAATAAAAAAAACTTTTTTTTTCACTTTTTCACACGCTGATTTAATAACAAGATCCTATTTTCACAAATTCAGAAAACTATGAATTAATTTTACAAAAATAGGCTCTTTCATAAGAAATCTGAATGAATAAATATTTACTTTAAATAAACTTGGAAATGATAGGCATAATCGGATAGGAGTAAAATATTGGAAAATAAAACTTCATGCTTAAATTTATTTTATTATGAAGTCCTCACTAATACTGAGAAAGAGGTCTTTTTTAAAAGTGAATGTTACGTTTTAGGACATTAAAATAACAATAAAATAAATCAGTCTATAAATATAAAAAAGATTTCTAAGTTCTTCAATTTATTGTAAGGTCACAACATATTTTTTTATTATATGTTTCTATGGCAATCGTTATTATAAATAATTCTCAATATAAAGATTGAAAAGGAACAAAAGTACCAACAAAAAAAAAGATGAAAGGTAGCAATAAAATGAATTAGCCTAAGAATAACAAAAAAGGTTTTAAAAAACTTTCAAATTATTGTGAAGTCACAATTTCTCTTTTTTATTATACATATTTTATGTATTAATTTTATTTGTTTATTTTATTTTATTTTGAATTTGACAAAAATTTCGACTAACACTTAATAATTCAATTCTTTACGAATCAAATAGCATCGAAAACTTTTGATCAGTTTTAACATTTAATTGGGTATAATATAGCCTACGTCACAGGTTGTGTTGTTCCTACTAAATTTAACCCATGAACGGCATTTTCTGCGAGCCAAACTTCAAGCCACAAATAAACAAACGAAGTGTTCGATCGTTTAAATAGCTGCTCGTCAGATTTTATTGCATTATAAAGAAAAGTTATTGAAACTAAATACAACTAAATAAACAACAACAACTAAAACAAATAACAACAACTACTAATAACAATAACTAAATAAACAACAACTAAATTCCATTCGTTTAGCATTGCGTCATATGTTGTTCCTACTAAATCGAAGTAGTTGTGTTTTTTTCATATTATACCCAATTCAAAACATCTAGCAGACGATTTATCAAACACGATATTCAACATAAGAGGTGTGAGAGAACTATCGTTTGCAATAAACCCTAACAACTTACTTGCAAAATAGAAAAAGAGTATCACAGACAAGTGCATCAGCTGCCTATTTCTGTAAACAGTTGCCATATTGCCTTAAACAGAAAACAAACCTGTAAAACGGGAAAAATATGTGTCATTATTTTTAAATATATGATAATAAATCACAAATAATTCTTCAAACTAATTTGCAAAAGAATTAGTTAAACTACTGGACATAAACTCTATAGCTATCAGGGGGTCATTTTAGAAGAAATTTGGATCCGAAAGAGGATCATATCATAGAAAAGAACCCCTATCAAACTATTTTATTTTAAAAATATTAATACTTAAATTTAATTACATTTTTTCATTTATATTTTTATAATTTGATTCAGGAATTTCCTTGTCTTCTGTATAGGGTTCAAAATTATAAGGCTACGGATTTGAACATTGGGAGTCGTAAACCCAAAATTGGATCGGCTGTTCAACGACGGTAGTAAAATTATAAAATAATCCTCAAAAATAGGACATTTTACAGAAAAACAGGGTGGATCATTGATTTTTGTGATTTTTCATAAAATCTCGAAACATTTAGTAAATTTTTCACAAAAAAGGCTTTCACAAAAGTATCCAATAACTATGTAAAGTATATGTTTCTTTATACATCATTTCCTGCTAATGGTATTTTCTTTTTGATGTATATGCAATAGACAAATTTTTTAATCTAGTATAAGAGAATGCCGCCGTTAATGTGCATTTTTAGAATTTTTTTTTAAAAAGGAAGTAAAGAAATACGAACATGATCATTTATGTTAAATATCAAGTAAAGCCTATTTATTTGAGATTACTATTATGACTTCTCCCATCAAACTAATTTTAATTTTCAAAATTTAGAAAACAAATAAAAAGTACTCCTATTATTAAAGTATTGTTGTTCTTTTTATATATTAAAGGTATACAACATTTTAAATTTCGGATTAAAGATTTATACTTTACTTTTTCTGCCTATACAGAGAGTTATTATGGAATATTAATGGAATTCCATGTAATTAATAAATTGTAATTATAAAAAAAACGTAATTATAAAATTTTTTTAAACGTTATATCTCTTACACTATTAAAATTTTCATTCCAAAATTATGGTAAAATAACCAGTAGAAATTTATCCATCCAATTAACAATAAACTTTACGATAAAGAACATTTTTTACCTTTACGGATTTTAAAACCGTTTACATACAATAGCCATGAATACGAAACTATACGTTTTTTTAACCAATTAGAGGTAATCAATGCGGTTTTTTGACCAATTAACCACTCTCCAATGGGCATTTGAAAGTGCAGGACACTGGAAACTCGAACACCAGTTCTGTCGATCATGGGACTCACAAATTAGCCATCTCAGCTATAATATGTGCGCAGTTGTAAGGGGAAAAGCAGCTTCATTAGGTGAAAGCAGTTTATAAACGGCTTTTATTGCAGTTAACAGTTTCAATATAGTATAATAGCATTTAAATAAATTGTTATTTAACCATTTTTTTCAAGAAATTTCTAACAATTTAAGTTTATTACATGATTAGAGTTAATCAATAAATTTAATTTTTGATTAATAAAAGCATTGCAAGACATCATTGTTATAAAACTAATAAGATTGTAGTCTATTCTTAGTTATTAAACTCGTACTGACATAGCTGTAAAGAATAAGATGAAACTATAAAAATTAAACAGTAATATAATAACTTGTACAAACTTCCATTGGCGCAGAATACATTAAAACTTGTATTTTATTTTTAACGACTATTTTCTAAATCGTTTGAACGGAATAGATTGGTTAGACTTCCAAAAAAAAAGTTTAACCAAAGAAAACAAAATACCATTACGATGTAACCGACCTCAAAATTTAAAATGGAAAATTGTCCATCGTTTTTTTTTTTTTAAAAATCCTTTTTCTTTTGATACTTAGAAACCAGAGATAGAATAACACAGACTTTTTCAGTTTTATGATTGGCTTTCCAAACTGTGTGTTTAGTTAAGAGGGTTAAGGTTCATTGTTCGAAGCATATTATTCTAGTACTTAAATTGCTTTTTTTTTTCTTCTAAAACAATGTTTTTTCAATCTTGACTTTCTTCTGTCTCTGGTGTATAAAAAATTTTCTTAGTTTAAATTAAGACGGATCATGTTTGACGATAAAATTGCTCTATTTATTACTTCCTTTCATACTAGATTCCATTTTTGTTTTCTTTTCGGATTTTTTTCAATGTGCATTTCTTTTTAAAGTCAGATAACAATACATTTTTATTATATGTTTAGATTTAATGCAGTTTTCATCTAAAACATTTAAATGAGTATCAATTTTGCTTTCATACATTATTTTGTAAATAAAATGTCATTTTTTCGTACTATTATTATTATTTCTTATTGTTTTTATTATGTGTTTGTATTAAATACAGTCTTTATCTAAAAGATTTAAAGAAATATAAACTTTGTATTCATATGTAATCATGTACATTAATATATAATTTTCTGGTAATCTAATTTGAATTTTTATATTATTTTGCAATACGTTATAAATTCTTTTCTTATTAATTATAATTATTTTTATTCTTAGTATTTTAATTAAATATTTATCTTTAATACAGTTTTTATCTAAAACATCTAAAAAGATTTCAACTTGTATTCAAATATAAATATGTAAATTATTGGTTATCAATTTTTTTCTTATTAATTGTTATTATTTTTTCTTATTATTACTATTTTTACATTATGTACATTTATGTTTATATTTAATACAGTTTTTATCTGAAACATTTAAAACAATATCAACTTTGTATTCATACATAATTATGTAAATGATTATATAAATTTATTTTAGTATTTTAATTTCAATTATTACAATTGGTTTTATAGTTTTTCTTATTAATTACTATTATTTTTTCTTATTATTATTTTTATTGTATGCTTATATTTAATACAGTTTTTATTTAATACAGTTTTTATCCAAAACATTAAAAAAATATCAAAATTGTATTCATATATAATTACGTAAATTTAAATTTAATTTTTTGAGCTTTTACATTACTATTGCAAAAGGTTTTTAAATTTTTATGTTTAAAGACTTAGTATCGATATCATTTTAAATTTTTCATTGCTTTTATACGGGTTCTTACTTATATATAGAATTCGTATTTAGCCTTTAAAAATGTACGTAAACGTACATTTTTAAAGGCTACGTAAACGTACATTCTACGTAAACGTACATTCTACGTAAACGTACAGGTTACGTAAACGTACATAATTAAATGTACGTAAACGTACAAACGTACATAAATAGTTAGATATTAAGTAGGTAAATAACGTGGTTGAATTGCAAGTAAATCAAACCTGATGTAGCAAAGCTAAAGAAATGCTGCCATTTTTTTTTTCTTTTTTTAAAAAAAAAAAAAAATCACTTTCTTTCTCGAACAAAGAATAGTGTAAGTCAATAAAAACAGTCTTAAATTTCCAATATTAAAATATTATGCATAAATTTCTATAAAAACTAATTTTTATGAGCCTAATTTTATCAATCTTATAATTTCTATTTTGCAAGACGATAAATTTAGGGCTAAGAAATTATAATTGTAATGAAGTAAATTATTAATTATAATGAATTAAATTATAAATTTATTTCATAAAAATCTATTCAGGATAGCTCTGAAAAGCTATCTATAGTTGTTTCGAAACATGTATTTTAAAATAGGTTTAAAATGGAAAGGGAATTAGCGATTTAATTCATTTTCGCAGATAAAGAGGATATATCTATTGCTAAAAAAATATCTAACTAAATGTAGCATTTAGTACCAATCGAATTAGAAAACAGTAAAGATTCGCTATAACGAGAAAAAAAATCCGTATATTCAAAAAAATAATTAATTTTAGAAAACAATTTTGAAAAACAAATATTTAAGCATAGAGGAAGGGTTAGGGATTTGCTCATTTAAGAGGCAAGAAAGATGGAAAATTGCAAAACTTAGCTTATGACAAATTTAAATTGCTCCCGAGAAACATAATCGTATGACAGCAAATGAATTTTATCCACAAATGGTATATTTAAAAATATTTAAATACATTATTTTAAAACTGTTTAAATATATCTAAAAAAAAACTAGATTCCTTTAACTAGAACTAGAAGTGTAATTAAACCAGAACTTTTTACAAGAATATCTTTATAAATTAGTTCTCAAATACGTTCCATTCTGCAAAGAATCGCAATAAATGTGAATATTCAGCTTACAGTCATTATTTTTATTGCCGCTCATAAATAGTCATTAATTGTTAATTAAAATCATAAACCGCATGACAATATTATATAGCCAACACCTCAAAGGTTATGAGAAAAGTCTATGCTGACTCCACCTGATTTGATTTCGTAATAGATTTCGCAACTCGTCATTAAGGGGAGGGAAAATAAATACGATGTTAACACGTATGTTTTGGTAGATTAAAGAAAAAATAAAAAAATAAATAACATCCGAAATAATCATGTAAAACAAGAAATAGAGATTTCGATTGACGGTATAAAGCCGTCAGTTTCATCAAAAGAATTGAAGTTCGTTCAAGGACTGTTTGCGTCTCAAGGTCATATTCTGCTCCAGTCCAAGAAAAAAATAATAATAAAATATAGTTTTAAAAGGCCAGAATAACTTGGGACCAAAATTCGGTTTGATAACTAAACAATCGGTTTAGTAGAAAGAGAGAAGAAATAAAAGAATCAACAAAGGAATGCAGGCGATAATTTCTACTTAAAAAAATATTAACTAAACTCGACTCGGTAACTAGTCACATTAAAATACAAGGACCATTAGGACCATAAATAAAATAGGAATTTGGAAGTAATGCAAGAATAAAGTTGATGGAAATTCGCTTCAATGGCTAAGCAATCATAACATAAAATAGGAATGAAAGTTTAATCGAAGAATTTCGATTAAACTTTCATGCTGACATTTCAACTTTCATTTCAACTGCTTAAGGCAATCAGGCGATTCTTTCTGCATTAAAAAAAGAAATTATATCCGGTTTAGTTAGAAACTAGTCAATTTAAAAAAGTTAAGCATTAGCACAATACATTAAATAGATCATTTGGAATCAATTCAAGTATAAATCTAATGAATATCCTTCAGAACTTTAGAATTACTATTCAAAATAGTGAGAAGTGAATTAATCAAGAAATACAGACGATTCTGTCTGCTTTAAAAAAATAAATAGCATCGAGTTTAGAAATTAGCCAATTTAAAAATTAACGTAAAAGAATAAATAAAGTTTTTTTAAGTTAATTCAAGAATATTTCTGTTGAAAATTCGCTTCGCAACTTAAAAATTACCATACTAAATAGGAAGGATAGAATTATCGAAGGAATGCAGACGATTTCTAAAAAATAACGTACGTTTGATTTAAAAATTGGACAGTTTAAAAATTGAGAGTATTAGTGCTATAACTCAGATTTGACTCTTTAACTATGAATTACCGCAGCAATCAATTCAAATCTTGTCTGAAGAAATAAGGTGATTTATCGCTTTTAAAAAGTAATATTTAACCATGCTTCATTAAACTTTGAAAAATAGAGCAAAAATTTTAAATAGATTAGTTCAAAACGCATTTCTTATAGCTCTAAACTTTAAAAAAAAATATTAATTATTATTGTTAAAAATTATTATTATTAAAAATATTATTATAATTAAAAAAAATAACATTACTTTTAGGAACAGTTGCTGAGCCTGATGTTTTTCAAAAGAATTGTATTTTATTAATATTTTTTAAAAAATCACCGCCAAAAAATATTTTAAATTAAGACAAATCTCGCTCACTTTTAGGTTCATTGTGTTTGTTATATTAATTGAATTTTCACGTTCTAATTTTTTTGGGGTGGATGTGGACAAAAAAAGAAAGAATTTTAAGTAGTAATTACATATATTAAAAGTTTTTTTTTTAATCCTAAGCAATTAATGTAAAACAAATTTAAAATAAATTATTTTAAAGTCAAATACATTAAAAAAAAATACCATTTGTACAATAAGTTGATGCATTCATTTATTTATTATTACACGAACTTACAGACAATTAGCATAAAATATAAGTAGTTAAGGATATATTTTTTTCACAAAATTATATTTACGAGCATTAAAAAAATACCAACAGAAATTTTCAGAAATATGCATTCTGTATTACGCAATTATAACAAATAAATGTATGTTTTATAAATTCATAGATCGTAAAAAACAATATTAGCGAACATGGCAAATAAGATAATTTCAAATTTAATATACTTAAAACCCCAGTCAGAAATGTTCTCTTTTAGCCTCCACATTAAGAACCCATAATTGTTACACTTATTTTCAATAAAAAATTAATTTTCATTTGTTTATCTAGTGTTGGTCTCTAGTTAAATAAAATAAAACTTTTTTCAATCTTCATTTTTGGTACATTATGAGACATAATAGAGTCTAAGAAGTAAAATTATCTATTATACTACATGTGCATTGTTAAAAAATGATCTAATGTAAGGAAGCTAATAATAGTTTATAAATAGAAATAAAATGTAAACCGATATTGAACTTATTTGAATAAACCTTCTTTTTACTCCTAATCGCCATTATTTTATCAATCAAATCTGATACATTATTGCCTATTAATTCTCGTTATCAGTCATAAATGAGTTTAACACACTTCTGCATATAATCATCTCATCTGATTATTTTATTTAACAGTCTGAAAGAACTTTTTTTTTTAAAAATAATCTCGGAGTAAGCGCAATTATTATTTAAACAACTGAAACAGCAATGTTGATGAAATGGAATAAATATCTGCGAAGTAGTAGGTAACATCGATCAGAATTTCTCAACGATACAGGCGCCAATATTATACGTCAGTTAAATAGAAACGTTCTAAAAAACATTTTTTTTTTTTTCATTAGTCTTCTTCATTCAGGGTAAAAAGTATTTGGCGTGCTCTCATACCTCCTTAAGAATTTGGAGTTGAAACATTCTCAATTACTGTTCCGAAGAGTTGATAGCAATCAAAGCACGCTTTATGCCAGCCAAAGGTTAAAGGATCTCTTGTTTTTTAGTTGACCTATATACGTATATAGATATGGGTATGTATTTCCGTGAGTGAAGAGGCCTAAGTGGTTAAACTAATAAGGTTTTTGTTTCGGAGATATTTTCTTCTTATAGAGTTCCACTGTACTCGCAAAACAAATAAAAATGGATAAATTCCCCAAACAATCCTTAGGTGTAAGCGATGAATCGTCTGTAACTCATGCTGAACGCAGACGATTATAACCACTTTTCCGCCATTTTTTATGCATCAATTAGTAATTTGAACAAAATTGGTAGAATAGTTCCATAAAATTCGAAATAGTCGTTATTTCAAATTTTTATTTCTCAAGAACTATTCGACCGATTTTAATTAAATTTTGTATTTTGTCATTTAAAAATATTGGTGTGGAAATCTGCTCGTTTTACAAAATTAATTATTATTTAATAAAAGATTATTTTTAAAATTATTTTTTCCAAGAAAAAGTTTAACAAACCAGGGGTCTGTTTAGAAGAAATTTGGGTCCGTTCACAAAATATTTTAACTTAAAAACGGACCCTTCACAAAATGATTTTTCCTATAATCGGATCCTTCACAAATTTGTTTATCTTCATTATTATTTTGTTAATCCAATAAACTCTTTCCAAGGCAGAAAACAAGAAAGATGGATGTAAACGAATTAAGTTTTGTCTTCGGCAGACGATTCTTCCATTATTCGTCCGAAATGAATATTCTGCGTTCAGCAGTATAGGCTAAATACCAAATATTTGTATGTTGCATCTCTAATTTAGAAGCAGGAATTGTTGTTTATTTTTAAAAATTTAAATTTTTTTATTATAACTTTACAGTGCGGAGCATAATCTTGTATATCTTTACAATTTAAAAACTCCTTGAAAAAGTTTTTTTTTTTTTTTTGCAATAACGAACCCTATTTGCACAAATTCATAAAAGCGGACCCTGGTTGAAAGAATGTGAGTAATTTTTTCACAATTTCACGAAAAACGGACCTTTCGCAAAATGTCTGGACAGACCCCAGCAAACTGTTGTGAACTCCCTGTATAACCTCCTGGGAATTAAACTTAAAATAAGGGCAAAAAGTGTGACTTTTACGTACTATGTAGCTAAATCGAAAGTTAGCTCAGTAAATGCTATAAAAAATTTCTCAACAAATTAAATTAGTTTCATTAGTATATTAAAAAAATGATGATTTTTTTAAATTTTAAGCATTTTTTAAGCACTATAGGATATTTTTAAAGATTCACTTCTTATCATGAAACAAAATCCACTTGACTTAAATAAGATATTTATATGTCATTAAACTGTTCAAATTGGGACTGAATTCAAATTTTTTTCATGATTTATCATTGTAACAAAAAATTCTGACCAATTATATTTTTAAATAGACAATCCCTTCGTTAGTTTTTAAAATATTTAATACGAGAAAGGAAAAAAAAATTTATCACTAATAGACTTAAATTAAATCGGGTAATCAAAATCGGAAGTCAGTTTTGGTGCTGTATTTCCAGGCATAGTTTAGTTATGAGTTTTAGTTATATTTTTATTTTTAGTTATATTTATATTGTTATATTTAGTAATATTTATTAGTTATATTTTTTAAATGATTACAAAATTCGTTACTAATTTAAAAAAGTTTCAACTCTCGGAACCCTTTTAACTCTTCAATGGAACCCTGAGGTTCCGCGGAATAACAGTTGGGAAACGCAGTATTTAGAACAGTTGTTACCCACTGGCGGCCCGCGAACTGAAATATATTAGTTGCCGTTTTTTTTTTGTGCACAATTTTTGTAAAAAATCTGTATGGTTTAAAATACTTTTCTTTCAAATTCTAATTTCTAACCTAATTTCTTCGTTTCTGTAAAATTTAATATACCAACGGTGCAAAAAAAATGTATTTCTCAGGTTTTGCACCCAAGAAAATATGTATTCAAATACAAAAATAATCGAGCATGTTGCTCTTTTTTGTTTAGTTTTTTTGTATTTTGAGAATATAATTTAGCATGTGCTTATCAGAAATTTTCTCGAAGAAATTATCCCATTTAACTATTTGAAAACACTCATTTTGGACGAAATTATTTACATTTGTAAATTTTAAAACGCATAAAAGAGGGAATGAACATCATGTTTTATTTAAATTCCTTGAATTGAATATCGCATGAGCTCGAGAATTTTTTTGTTGTTGTTGCTATAATTTCTAATAAGTCGAAAAAATTCTTGTCACTAAGTCTTTGATTAAGAAAAGATTCAAAATGATACATAACAAGCAATATTTGTGATGCTTGTTATTTTGTTTCTTAATATTAAAAAAACTTTGATAAAAATCTGACTGTAATATTTAATGCTCTTTCAAACATAAACGAGCCCTATATAAAATTTTGATAAATCTGCGGCCCGCCATTTTGATTGGTGTTTTTAATTGCGGCCCCTGGCCACATGTAAGTTGGAAAACCCTGATTTAGAAGCTAAGACTCAGAAGGATAGATCGTAAAAGATCAAATCGGTCGAAAAAAATGATTCCATAAGTTAATTACGTTAACCCTAATTAATAAGCCTATTTAAAGATAAACCCTTGAATCATTGAGATTGGTTTATAGTACGTGAAAATTCGATCATTAGAACAAAAAATGAAAGAATTGTGTGAATTTAAGAAGAAAATATGTTTTTACGCTACGTTATCCCTAATTAATAAGCCTATTTAAAGATAAACCCTTGAATCATTGAGATTGGTTTATAGTACGTGAAAATTCGATCATTAGAACAAAAAATGAAAGAATTGTGTGAATTTAAGAAGAACATATGTTTTTACGCTACGTTATCCCTAATTAATAAGTCTATTTAAAGATAAACCCTTGAACCATTGAGATTGGTTTATAGTACGTGAAAATTCGATCATTAGAACAAAAACATGAAAGAATTGTGTGAATTTTAGAAGAAAATATGTATTTACGCCACGTTTTAATTCTTTCCTGTTCTGTCGTCTTTTTACCCTGTCGTCTACATATTGAAAATGCCGGAAACTTCACCTCATAAATTTGTCTTCTAAACTGGGTTCGACAAGGTCGATGATGATAAATAGATATCGCATCAGAATATATGAACCGAAGTTTCCTTGTAAATTCTAGGCGTCATGCCATCAAATAACTTAGCATATCTCTGGATAAATGATTCTAAAAGCGCGTGTTTACAAACTTTTAACGAGTTAGATAAAAAGCTTTTAAATACCAGAAGGAGATAAGAAGCTATAAATTATGATTATTTGAAAGAAAATATTTTTTTTAATGAAATGTAAAATGAAGGTTCTTAGTGTACAACGTATTAAATGTTTATACTTGAGTAAAAAACACTCATCGCTTTTTTAAAGAAATTTCATCGGCACTTTAATATATTAGTTCTGAATGTTTTGGATTATGGTTTTTTTTGTCTTAAAACGCGTTTTAAGTCACGTCCGTATATACTTTCATCATCACGTGTTCAACATTTAATATTCTTAATGTGTTTGTGGCTTACTGAGTTAGAAAAAATGACATTTCCACAGAATTTCAGACTTATCCAGGGCTATGGAGTTGGAATAGAGAGAAATGACATTTCCACAGAATTTTAGACTTATCCAGGGCTGTGGAGTTGGAATAGAAGAAAATCACGTTTCCACAGAATTTCAGACTTATCTAGGGCTGTGGATTTGGAATAGAAAAAAAGACACTTCCACAGAATTTCAGACTTATCCAGGGCTGTGGAGTTGGAATAGAAAAAAATCACGTTTCCACAGAATTTCAGACTTATCCAGGGCTGTGGAGTTGGAATAGAAAAAAATCACGTTTCCACAGAATTTCTGACTTATCCAGGGCTGTGGAGTTGAAATAGAAAAAAATTACGTTTCCACAGAATTTCAGACTTATCCAGGGCTGTGAAGTTGGAATAGAAAAAAAGACATTTCCACAGAATTTCAGACTTATCCAAGGCCGTGGAGTTGGAATAGAAAAAAAAATCACGTTTCCACAGAATTTCAGACTCATCCAGAGCTGTGGAATTGGTAAAAAATTAGCATTTAAAAAAATTAACATTTAAACAGAATTTCAGACTTATCCGGGGCTGTGGAATAAAATTTTGAGGTTAGTTAAAAGTTAAGTCTGGTTAGTGAAAGAAAAAAAAGAAATAAAAAGGTTTTATCAATAGAAATATAAAAAGAGGAATAAGGTCAAGAAAAGTAATATTAAAAGGAATAAAATTAATAATAATTAAAAAAGTTGTCAATTATAAATTTTATATTTTCTAATTAATTCAAGGCTTATAACATTCATTTTAATCGTAAATATTATCGGCGTTGAATATACTACATATAAAATATACTACTTATTTTTAATTTTAGAATTATATTGTTTAGAACGGAAAGTTTTAACAATGTCTAGTATAATTTGTTAATTGTATAAATTGTCTAGTATAATAATTGGACACTGAACAACCCATAAAATATTATGGGACAAATATATAGAAAATTTTTATAGTACAGTTGCATTAGAAGATAATCAATATTAATTAGATAATAATTATAGTCATTCTTCATACGAATATTTAATTAAATTTATAATCGAGTTCACAACATTTTAATCAAATAATTTTACAGTCAGAGTTTCAATAATCTCGAAACGAAAACTCAATGAATATGCATGCAACTTAACATTTTTATACAAGAGTAATTTAGTGAATAATCCTTCAACTCGCCATTTAATAATTTTATGACTGTTATTAATGATTGAAATTTATAATTTTTAAAATCAGATTTGATTTTCTTTTAATACGAATCAATTATTATGAAAATAGATAACTGCATCCTGCAAGGTTTGTTGCTGCATTTGTTGAAAATAATAAATAAACATATGACCTTAGATTTTACCACCTTTAAAAATTATTAATAGTTTCTTTTTCTTTTGAAAAAAAAAAACGAATGGATTCNCGGAAAGTTTTAACAATGTCTAGTATAATTTGTTAATTGTATAAATTGTCTAGTATAATAATTGGACACTGAACAACCCATAAAATATTATGGGACAAATATATAGAAAATTTTTATAGTACAGTTGCATTAGAAGATAATCAATATTAATTAGATAATAATTATAGTCATTCTTCATACGAATATTTAATTAAATTTATAATCGAGTTCACAACATTTTAATCAAATAATTTTACAGTCAGAGTTTCAATAATCTCGAAACGAAAACTCAATGAATATGCATGCAACTTAACATTTTTATACAAGAGTAATTTAGTGAATAATCCTTCAACTCGCCATTTAATAATTTTATGACTGTTATTAATGATTGAAATTTATAATTTTTAAAATCAGATTTGATTTTCTTTTAATACGAATCAATTATTATGAAAATAGATAACTGCATCCTGCAAGGTTTGTTGCTGCATTTGTTGAAAATAATAAATAAACATATGACCTTAGATTTTACCACCTTTAAAAATTATTAATAGTTTCTTCTTCTTTTGAAAAAAAAACGAATGAATTCTGAAAAAAAATAAGAAACGATGGATTTTGCAAGTAATGTTATATGCCTGTACCATATATATAATTAGTGGACAGTTAAGTTTGAGCTATCGAATCTTAAGATTTTTACTAGCATTATTAATTCAAAAAATGGAACGATTTAGGTCTTTCAAATCCATTATTTAAAAATAAATAACAAATAATAATAGTGTAATTTATTTTTATTCAGCAAAAAAAGTGTTCTTGACCAAAAAAAACAACATATAAATTACAATGTTAGTTAAACATTAAATTTTATTAAATATAAAAATGTTCACTGTTATAGTTTAAAAATAGTTTTATTTTTTTCCAAAAATTTATAAATAAATAAATAAATAGAGAACATTTTAAGCGATTATTTTAAATTTATAAAACTCTATATATCTAAATAAAATATTTGTTTCGTAAAAATAATATGAAAGCTAAAACAAAGTGAAGTAAAAACGTCTTTAGGCATTGATAAAGAGTTAAAACTTTGTAAAAAGCTAACGAGGAATCAGTTGATAACGAATCGAGGAATCAGTTGATAACATTGAAATGAACTGCAGCGGACCAAATCCAATGAATTCGACAGGATGTGTCTAGTTATTGAATGTATCAAACTGCTTTTAATAATTCATTGGACGGGCTACACCTGGACACAGATACAAAGTATAAAAACAAAACGTATCGAGGGGTCTTCAGACAGGAAGCTCAATCCGGCCACTTTCATGGAAAATACACTATACAGTCTGAGTAATTATTATTAAGCAAGAGTAGGTTTGCGTGGGTGTGTAATCTCAGGAAGTCGTAATTGAGGTGCTGTCACCTCAATTCACGGTCAACTGACGGTGCATGAATCCACCATAACATTGAGAACTACACCCCATTTGGCAAGCCGTGACCCGTCCTTGTCACTTTAACCATCCTATCGCCCACAACAATATGCCTTTTTTTTCTCTAGCTGTATGTCTTTAGTTTCAAGCAGGTAGTAAAAGTGGGCGATATATGAAGCATCAGTGAAAAATACACTTAAAGATGCTTTCATTATCTGGAAATGTGTAATTTCTCTACTTTCTCGAGTTGATGGAACACTTAAAGGCACTCTTTAGATGTGCATTCATTCAAGAAACTGATTAGGCTTTGAAAATAAAGCTTATTAACTGTCATTATTATTTGAGAAATGAAAAGAAAACTTGACCTCTGGCATTTTCAACTAATGGAGCGCGAACGACTAGGAAAATTCAACCATCATCATTAATGCTGAGCTCAGACTTTATAATGTTCATTATTAGCTTGATAAAGTCATTTTTTTTAAAAAAAAATTTTTAAAATCATAATTAGAATGTCTTCAGATACTCATTTCTAAAAACTAAAGACTCTCGAGAAACAGAATTGAAATTCTTTATTTTAAATTTCCATAGTTTCTTCGCAATAACATTTTTCAACACAACAATATGTCTTTTTTTTCCAGCTGAAAATAGGTAAGTACAGTAAAAGCGGACGGAATATAAAGCATGGCTAAATAAATGGCCACCCATATAGTTGGCCATAAATGAAGTATCGGTGAAATACACATTACCGCATGAAAATGCGTTCATTATCATGAAATGTTTAATTTCTCTACTTTCTCAAGTTGGTGGAACATTTAAAACTCATTTAATAATTCTTCTAAGAATTGTTGGATGCACATTTTAAGATACTGATTAAGCTTTTAAGGAATGTTTATTAACTGTCATTATTTCTAGAGAAATTTTTGACCTTTGATTAATATTTGAATATTTCAGAGGATATTTGACGTTTGATTAATATTGGAATATTTCAGAGGATATTTGACCTTTAACATCTGCAGCTAATAGTATTCAATTCGCATTGTATTAAGGTAGAACTCGCATTTTATAAATATTTTCATCTGATATTTATTTAGGGTATTTGAATGAAAATAAATTGTTTGATAAAGCCATGTTTTAAATTATTATTATTGATTTCATAGCTATAATGTCTCCTCCTACTTATTTCTAGGTGCTTCAGGTTCATTCTAAAAACAGAAATGAAATGCTTTATTCTAAAATTTTAAAGTTTCATTGCAATATAATTGTTTCTAGATCGAGAAATGCATAGAACAGCATTTTTATTTCATACAGCGCATAAAAAAAATATTATGCAAAAAAATCCAAAAAAGGTTATCAACCTATTTTGGATCACAGCGCCCACTTGGCAAGGCAAAAATTTCTACATCTCCCTCTAAAGAAAAAAAAATTTAAATTTCTCCATTTCCTTTTCAAAATTGTTTATTAATTTTATGTGTTTTTTTATCCTATCATTAATCTACTGAAAATTCTTATTAACCAATAAATTCAAATAGAAAAACGTTTTAATAAAACAACCCATATCTAAAATCAGTGTTTAAATAAAAAAGAATCCACTGTATCACTTTGAAGTGTAAATTAAATAATCAAATAGATATTTTTAACTCTGATATTCAGGTGTATATATATATATTGTATAGGTTTATATTTAATTCATATGTGAAATAGGGGCTATGTTCAAAGGAAAGCGGAATGGACATTATTTTGAGTTTACAAGAATGCCACAGGGCTTCTCAAATAAAAGTGTATGAAGACGAATTCTAAGTGAAATAATTACAAAAAAAAAAAAGAAATTGTTTTACAATGATTTTTAAGAAAGTTATTGAGGATGATCCGAAAACATGCCATCACAATTTTAATCTTCTACAGAAGGGACACCTCCTCCGCTTTGGTAACCTGAAGACATGCGAGCGAAGTCGGGCATTTTATGGTAGAACAATTTTAAAAAGACTGATACCGCGTACCCTCGGTCCCTAAGCAGGCTGATCTAATTGATCACCCACTCGCTAACTGACCACAGCCAGAGATGCTTTACTTCTACTGGGAACCGTGTCTTTAAGGGCAGTTCACAGCGGGACGAGACAGTTACTAATAGTTAAAGTTATTAACAGTTAAAGTTTAAATACTTTTCAGAAATAAGAGAAAAAATAATATTTTTTATTGATAAGCGGGGTTAGTGATATACATTAAATCCAACATATCACTTTGAAAAGTAAATTAAATAATAAAAAAAATATTATTATCTTACAACTAATAAAACTAAAGATCTTAATGTTTAATATAAGTTTGTATTAAAATTGAGGCTGATGATAAAAATTTAGTCTCATTTTTTTTTAAAAAGAAATTTTAAAAAAAATAAGGGAGGTTAGTGGTGTATGTTAAAAATTTAGTGTAAGGGGAATTAGTGTAAAGGGTAAATTACAGGTCACTCTACATGAAAGTTAGCAGAAAGTAAAGTATGTACATAAAGACGTGTTGTCATTATCTAATTTATATGCAGTGTCTATTAAATGTATGGATGCACGAATTGTTGTATCTTGTAAAGTATACAATTATAAACATTTTGACTAATGATACTTCTACTCGTTATGACATATCTGCAAACTATATATTTAGCGAAGTGTTAATAAAATCTAATGACTTTGAAATATGGAAATACCGACAGAGGGTCTCAGATTTTAATTTTCTTTTATTACTAATAGCTCTCTTAAAAGGTATGGCTATTAAAAAATAGTAAATAAATAAAATAATTTTTAAATTGCTTGTCACAAAAGCTTTTTCTAAAGTTGTAGACCACGAAAAAAACTCATCATTACTCTATATCTATAATATGGAAAAATTACTTAACTTCCTTGAAGGGAAAGATTCACCTCTAACCTTCAAGGAAGATCGTAAAATATCGTTTAAATATATTATCATAAAAATCGCAAACCATAAAATAAACATTAAAAAAAAAATCGAAATAATTTAACAAAAATAAAAATAAAAACTTGAATTCTAACAAAGGAAAAAATTTCCCACGAACTACCAAGAGATAAAATTATTTGTGAAGAACAGCAAACAAGTATTAATGTTTTCATTAAAAAAACTGCTTAGAAAACCTTTTAATCAATCAATTTCTGCATTAATAATTTGTTTAATAACATGAAGAGTCAAGAGGGTTCGAAGCCAAATCTTTCAACAAAAAATAAGCATCTTTTAAGTATTTTTTAAGCACTTAAAAAATACTTTCAAGCACTATATACATCAACAAAATGCAAATTAATTTAAAGGACTTAACATGATCATGAAAAAATAACTAGTTTTTGTCAAAGAACTCTTTTCTTGATTATGTTAGCCATTAAAAAATGATCGAGAGATTTTTCGGTTCGATTTCTGAAAATGGAAAATGAATCTTGAAATTGTGAAAATCTTGCAAAATGCAGCGGAGTTGGCACATGAGAGTGCAACAATCACACCGAACCCAACTCACTATACGCACATTCGGACTCGCCAATATTTCATCAAATCTGTAAAATGATTGGCGCTTTCATACGCTATGGGCCGATAGTACGCTGAAATAGATTGTGGTTGAATGAATTGTGAAAACGTTGAGTAGAACAAAGTCTCCTTTCATAAAAGCATCCTTTTGCATAATACGTGGCAAAAATTGACGTGGTTAAGAAAAAAAATCTCATTTTCGAAAAGGGAAAATTGAGCACTTTTAAAAAACTCCCCATGAAAAAGCCCCTTTAATGGCTTTTAAGAAACGAAAGTAAGCACTTTTTAAAAATGCTATGCACCATGGTCAACTAATTTTTGATACAAAATGAAAAATATTTATATTAATTTTGAAGTATACTTAAAGTACAATAAAAAAAAATTTCTTCTGTACGTTTTATTTGATGCTGTTGAAATCCCAGATACCCCTAGAAGTCTTCAGCGTCCTCTAGGAGGTGGTTGAACCTATAATATAGTTATTTAAAAACCCTTTCCTCACGATAAAGACGCGTGGCATTATTTTGCGAGGTGACTTTCCTCGCAAAATTAATTGCTTTTGTTGTTTTGTCTGCATCCGTGATAAATATTTTCGAAACGTTTGGGTTAATTTTTAGATTTTTTTTTCCAAAGAAATATGTTTGTTTCTTGTGTATTTCCTATTTTAGAAATCCCTGACACCCCTAGAAGTCTTCAGCGTCATCGAGGGGTTTTTTGAACCTATAATAGAGTTATTTATTCACAATAAAGACGCGTGGCATTATAAACTTTCCTCTTAAAATTAATTGCTTTTGTTGTTTTGCCTGCATCCGTGATAAATATTTACAAAACATTAAGGTTAAGTTTTAGATTTTTTTTCCCAAAGAAATATGTTTGTTTTAGCTTCAAAAGAATGCGTCATTTCGCTTTAAAAGAATGGTTACACATCCAGATCTGTTGTTATTAATTTAAATAAAACGTGTGATTTTTTAAAATTCTAAAAATAAAAAATTGCTTATGAGAAAAGCGTGTGGTATTGCAGACTTACTTAAGACTTATCTCATAAAATTTTGTGAATAAAGTTAAACCTTTCAAAATGGTAATTTATTATATAAGTCATTAAGTTCTCGGGTTTTGAAACATATGCTTTCTTATGCGTATTTTACGTAAAAATAATGGTTAGACATACAAATTCGTTGTCGTTGACTTAAAGAAAGATAAAAGTGTGTTTTAAAATTGTTCAAAAAACTTCTTACGATAAAGAGTGTAATATTAAATTTATTTATTTTTTAGACTTTTCTCATAAAATTATATGAATTTATTTCAACTTTTTAGACTGGAAATTCATTCAAGGTCTCTTAGATTATAACATTTTCAAAAAATATGGTTGCTTTTGTGTATTTTAATGTAAAAGAATAATTACATATCTAGTACCATTGTCGTTAATTTAAAGAAGGAAAAAAGTTTGTTTTAAAATACTAAAAATAAAAAAAGACAGTATTGCAATACTAAATGTTTGATTCAAAACAATTGATTGTACTCAGCACATTTTGATTTAAAATTTTGAAAACAAAAGTCTAAAAAAAGTTTCAAAACAGTATGCTCTGTTAAAATCAATTTAACATAGCGAGAGCTTCATTTTTTGTCCTTTGAAAGACTCTTGCTATGAATAATACTCTATAATAAGAAATTGATTTCAAATTATTATAAATGTATTTCGCCATTCCTCCTAAGATATATTTCAAATATCTAGGGAAGAACTCGACTAAAATAGATAAGTTTAGTCATTTTATAATTAAACTTAGCAGTAAATGATATTTCATCCTAAATATCATGAAATTAATTTTGAATGATTTTTAAATTTAAAAAAAATCATTAAAAAAATTTACATATATTTTAAATATAAATATATGTATGTTTAAAAATATATTTTGCCATCCCTCCAAAGGTATATTTTAAATAAGTACAGACAAATTCGACTAAAAACAGATTAGTTTAGTCATTTCATAATTAAATTTAGAAATTCGCAGTATAATGATATTCCATCCTAAATATTACAAAATAAATTTTAAATGATTAAAAATGCATTTTGCCATTCTACAGAAGGTATATTTTAAATATGTTGGGAAGATTTCGATTGAAAATTGATGAGTTTATTCCTTTTAAAATAAAATTTAGAATTTTGCAGTAGAATGAAACTCTATCCTAAAAATTAAGAAATCAATTTTAAACGATTAAAATTTTAATTTGCCATCCCTTCTATGGTACATTTTAAATAAGTAAAGACGAATTCGAATAAAAATAAATAAGTTTAGTCCTTTTATAATGTAATAAAAATATATAAATAAAATTTAAAATTGCTTCTATGAGAAATTACATGCCATTTTTCAATTAATTTACAAAAATTGACCACGGACGTCCACTAAATAAAATGACATTAATCGTTTTCTCTTGGACTACAGACAATAGTGGAACATATTTAATGTGAACAATATGAAAGTAGTAATACATTTGTAATGACATTGCCTTTCGAACTATTAGATACAGAGTTGTTATGCAATCAAGCAACCAGATTGAAGTTCGAAAAAGCTGGAACTAATGCTCTGAAGACTAGACCAAATGCATTTCCCTCTAATAAAAAATCATAACTCATTTAAAGATCTGAATCATGACGGTGGATTATATGTAGCATGAAAAATTTTCCCTGGCTGTGCACATTTTCTCGAAGCCAGACAGCTGAGAACGATTATTTCTGCTTGAAAAATTCCCTTGTTTTATGGATACGCTTTAATTCGTGCCGTGACTTGACGATAAATAAAATGCAGCGCCATGCCTTCATAGTTTTTACTGGTCGTAATTTTACACACAAAATTACAGACGAGCTTTGACGGGTTTTAACTACAGAATTGTTTTGCCATAATAAAATGCACATTTTAATTTGTTAAGAACATTTTTCGGAATATTTCAAAATCATTTTATTTATTTATTTTACTTTTTAAAATAATGTATTCAAATTTATTTCTTAGAAGCAGTATAAGGTGATTTCAAAATAAAAGATTTTAATTAATCCAAATTAAACTGCTTTGAAAATACGTTTTTAACTTCACAAACACTTTAAAAATAAAAATTGAACTATTATTGAAATAGATTCTATGCCTTCCGATGTACTTTTGTAAGGTTAAGCTATATTTATAACAAGTTTATGCGTGATGTTTAGAGAGAGTTAAATAATTCCTCATAAATGATGGCGACGCCTCTGCCCATTAGAAACTGCAAACACAAAAAAAAGGAATACTTTGAATAACTTTTGATCGAATGAACGGATCTTCACGTTCTAGGATCCAATCTTAATGGTTGGAGAAGCTAATTAGTAAAATCAAATATGCTAATTAGTGCAGACGATATTTAATTCAAAAATATTTTAACCGAATTGGAACAATTTTTGCCAGCAATTATAAAAAAATTTTATAGAAGGAGCTTATTTATTCAACGAAAATTTTATTTACCATGCATAATGAAAAACCACATTTTAGAAAAGAACAAAGCTTTAAAAAGTGTCTAAACCTTTCGCTTTGCCTAATTTTATCTTAATGTTTATTTTCATAATATGATCTAAACGTTTACTTGTAAAACCTGGACTTATTAAAACAAAACAAGTATAAAATCGAAAATAACATTGCTGCATGCAATTTTAATTATGCCATAAACTTTTATCTTTGTAAAAAAAAGAAGGAAAAAAACATAAATTAAAAACGCGCAAAGTATAGGCTAAAAAAATGTGTAGAAGTAATTTACGAAGAAAAAGACGAAATAGAAATAAAACAGCAAACGTATAAGAAACAAAATTTAGCTATCTAATTTATTTTATATGTTATAACTTGTAAAAAATTTCTCCTTCACTCGGTATTGTCATTTTATATAAGATCAGATACAATCCACCTGATCCATTAAATAGGAACTGTAACAGTCAGACTGAATCACATGGCAAGGCCTTTTAAAAGCATATATTGGTTAAACTACAACCTGAATAAATAGTGCTGAAAATAAAAATCATATTATATGTTTAGGTGTTTTCCTTGTGTTTCTTTCATCAATAAAAGCACCTTTCAAGCAGACGGGAAGACATGATTCTTAGATAAATTCTACTAAATATAAGGTTTCTTTTAAAGAAGTAGTTCGAAACAGCTGTAAAATGTCTCTATTATGTCTTCAACGGATAATAATATCGTCTGAAGTTTTCGATGAAGTATAGTAATTTTATAAAAAGAATGTGAAAATGTTGGCTACTTTATTAGTTTCATATCAGGCATCTTGAAAAATTCTACAATCATTAAATGACGGGTAAGGGTTATGTAAGAGTTAAAAGACGAATTTCGTTCAATGTATTTAATGAAGCTGAAAAGTATTGTCAACAACTGTTTAGACATTTGTTTTTGTCCCATTGTGATACAGGTCCTGTGATACTCGTGAAAAACCTAGCTACTGTTCAGACAACAGTTTTTGATTTCGTCATTTGTTGTAAATCTATGTTTCAGCTCATCACAGATGTGGAAGTCACGTGGGGTCAGATACAGACTATAGTATGAGCGAGAACCGGGGTGGCTCAGAGTACGGAACATGTCCTGACAAAAATGGTTTACGTTAAAAAGTACCTGTGGCCTGAGTGCCGGTACTTTACTGTAATTTGATCCCGAAATTTTTCCAGTGTATTAATATAGTGTATTGCAGTAAAGTGCATAATTTCAAAAATCGAACGGAAAACAGAAGATTTTTTCCCAAAATATTTTTAAAGCTACATCGGAACAGTCGCTAGCTTTTGTGGGGTCCTAAGATAAACATTTTGCGAGACCTGTTAAAAAATTATCTTTCTACGGTGCCCTTAAGAAAATGAAGGATCTTCAGAATTTCGCCCATGTCATCGAGTTAAACATGACTTTTTTTTTTGAACTTCAAAACGAACAACTTAATGTTTTTTCTACTTATTTTCCTTCAATTTTATACCATGGTTTAACTTTTATAAATTATATACACCATCAGTAATAGTCTTAATCCTTTTATGCTAACATATTTTTCGTTATTTTTTCATTATCTTGAATTAATTTAAAGTATTATATAAAACGCTAATACGTATGTATCAATAAAACCGATGATATTTCTTTTCTCGCGTTGGCAACAGTTTTCATTTTTAATTGATAGGCTTCGGCGCGCAAGAGCACGTGCTGAGCATCATATGGCTAATCTATATTATATAAAACGCTAATACGTTTTAATTGATAAGCTTCGGCGCGCAAGAGCACGTAGTGAGCATCATATGTCTAATCGGGTGAATTCTCACCGAATTATCAAAAAAATTCTCACAAAACTATCTTCATCGAAGCCGATGCTTTACATCCGGCGTTCAGTACTATTTCATATTGTTTTACAACACATGGTTTTAGCCCTCTGGTGGGAAAGACTTTAAAACAAAACTTACAACAGTTACTTTTCTCAACAACTGAAATTTATAATAGTGTGATTAAAAAAAATATGTGAACTGTTTGCAATTTCAAATTAATATTGAAATGCACAAGTTTAGAATGTTCTACTGTGAAACGTTTTCGGAACTTCAGTGTTCAAAAAAGTATAAAAAAGCTAGACGTTAAGAACGTATCCAATAAACGAGCAAAGCGAGCATCGAATTGCGAAAGCAGTTCCGGGGGTTGGGGAGCGCCAGCGAGCAGGGAGCGAAGCCTCCTAGTATAAAATAAACGTTAAGTCACATTCTTTCAACCAGGATCCGGCTTTTGTGAATTTGCGCAAATAGGGTCCGTTAATTGCAAAAAACATACAAGATTATGCTCAACTCGGTAAAATTATAATTAAAAAAAATTAAATTTTAAAAAATAAACAGCGATTGCTGCTACTATATTCGAGATACAACATACAAATATTTTGTATTTAGCCTATACTGCTGAAAGCAGAATATTCATTTTGGACGAATAAAGGAAGAAGCGTCTGCTGAATACAAAACTTAGTTCGTTTGCATCTGTCTTTCTCTCTCTCCCCCCCCCCCTTTCCTGGGAAGGGTTTATTCGATTAACAAAACAATAATGAAGATAAACAAATTTGTGAAGGGTCCGATTAAGAGATAATTTATTTTGTGAAGAGTTCGTTTTTAAATTAAAATATTTTGTTAAGGGTCCATTTTTATGAAAATATATTTTGTGTGATTTATTAAATATATTATACCAAATTTTTTCTAAACAGATCCCTGCTCTAGGAATCTCAGGGTCAAATATCCCACCTTTCCAACCCTTACAAAGATTCCAAACGAGTTACAGACAAATAATTTAAAGCAAATAAATATATATTAAGAATTTATATCAATACATGTAAAAAGTCAAGTTAGTTTCGGTTAAAATATTGGTTGTCGTAATGCTATAATAAACAATGATAATTTTTTCTCCGAAATGCAAAGGAGGAAAAATTATAGGTGGAAAAAAAAACATATGGCCCACGCAAATATTTGAAACATAAAAGAGCAGAACTTCGTCAGTTACAAAGGTACCGCAGCACAACCTGTTTACGTTGATTTAAACTAGCAGCCTGCCATTTATGATGAAGTTCGAAAATTCCAGGTGGAACCGACACATCCCACCTGGCGAAAAAAATTCATGGAAGAGTCGCAGCTTTTGGCGATTTATCTATTGCAATTCGATTTCTGATACACAACTTATTGCTATAAAAATTTATTCTTGTGATCTTAATAGCAGTAAAAAGTGCTTTTAACACATGAATGCAACTATAAATAAAAAATATTATACAAAATGCAGCAATTGTTCATATAGTTAAGATATTACAATTCTTTGAAAAAAAATTATAGAAATTGACAAATTATAAGTTTATCTAAAAATATATTGGAAAATGGAGCTATGTATATCTGAATAAAACAAACCTTAAAAATGAATAATTATATAAAAATTATTTATAAATTTTATGTTAATTGCCTATTAATAAATATATGAAAAAGGTTTTTTAATAAATTTTATTAATAATGTAGTCATTTGCATGAAAAATGAAGTAGTAAAAATTGTTCGCTGTAAATTTAGTATTAATTAGGGAAATTGATATTTTATCCAAATTTGCAAAGATTACAGCTATTTATTTATTTATTTATTTTTTTGCGCTTAAAGAACCTATATTAAAGATATATAAATTACTTTCATTTAACCGAGGCAATGTGAGGCTTTTTTTCACCCATAAGGTAAAGCTTGATTCTATAATTCAGAAACATGCAAATAAGTAGTTAATTAAAAAAAAATATTAAAAAACATTTTTCATTTATATATTAAAAGGTCATTATAATATAAAATATGTACTTCATTTTCATCATATAAATATTCATTGTTAACGTTTGTTTCATTCAGAAAAACATAACTCAATTTTCCAATATATTTTAGGTCAAATTTATCAGCATTTTTTTGAAATTATTATTTATTTAAAAACAAAATAAAGTACTAGCTCTTTAAAATGCTTTATTTTTCCCATTTTTGGCAGCAAAAATTGATTTTATTCCCACTCGGAGACGCAGCGAAAAATTGTTTTATAAGAGGAGGGGGTTAAAATCAAACCACTTAAAAGTAATCTTGAAACCACTTTACTACCGTTGATACAATTACAGCAGCAGCCAGTAAAAATCAACTTTTCTGCACAATTTGTTTAAAAACACTCTTTTTGATTTCCAACTTAGATTTCTCTTTTCGAAAAACTGCTGATTCTTTGTACTAACAACCAACCATAAACATGTAACGAACATGTTTCCTTTTATATTTTACGTTATAAACGTTTTGTTACTTAGCAAATAATAGGGGGGGGGGAGAAACAATAAGGTGTTTTATTTCGTACTAAGGATGAAGAATAAGCAAAATTTCCCCCTATTTAAAATAATACTCAAAGTTGATTATGTTAAAGATAAATAGAATTTAACTTTCATTGAATTAAAAAAAAATGTTTTTAAAACATCTTGTGAAAGATCTGTTAACATATATGAAAATAAACACTAACACAAATATTATAATATGGAAATTTAGTTGAATATTTTTTTGAAATTTTAAAAATCTACAGCGTTGTAATGATTCCCACCTTTTGACTACACTCTTGGTTGTTAATTTCAAAAATAAACACTTTGAAGACTTGTTTTTTCTGATTTTTTTCTCACAAAAAAGGGGCCTTATATTTTTCTCATATTCAAAGAGAATTCCTACATTTTTCTAATATTCAAGGCCTTATATTTTTCTCATATTCATATTCATTACAGGAAATTGCTGCCAACGATCTGTTGGTCTGAAAATATTAATTTTAGTTATTGAAAGTATCTATAAAATTGTGCATTCTGATTAATTAAAAAAAAGATTCTACACTTCTTTATTTGTAGACTTTCTAGTTATTCAATAATCATAAAATCTTTTACAAGATTCGAATATTACTAACAACTTTACACTGTTAAATATTCCGGATCAAATTACGGTATGAAGTACTGGTACTTTGGCTGCATCATCCATAATATTAATCTTTACCGTGAAATATTGTGCCGTAATTTTTACAGTAATATTTATTTAATTAAAGTGATTCGGTGATTTTATGGTAAAAATTAGAGCATTTAAGATCGTTTGTTTCATAACATGTTACAGTAAAAATAGATTTTACGGTAAAAAATGCCGGCACAGTGAGTCCGGTATATCTTACCGTAATATAACCCGTAACTTTTTACTGTGCATTCAATGATTTCCCCCTTCAATGTATCACTTGGAAAGAAAATTTCCAAAAAAATTAACAAAATAAAAGAAGTTTTTATTAATGTTCGATTTGTAACGATGTTTCTAGCGCTGTCTTGCGAACGATTCCTTTAGATTATGCCTCTCCCAAATCGCCTTGAACCAGAAGCTGCTGGTTTATAAGAATTCAACATTTCTTAATTCAGTGTTTATACCGTGACTTGCTAATTAATTGGTATAATTAAATTATGAGCATCATATTCAGAGACATTCGTGACTGCCAGTTACCCAAGGACATTTACTCTAACGAGGTTAATATAGAAGATTCGAACTATCTTGACCGAATAATTATTAATTCAATAAAAGCGTTTAAGGTTAAATTACTATGATTTCTCCAGCGAAAGCGAAAGTTGTTGCTGAAAATTCAAATAATAAGACCGAAAGTTTATTTAGTTATTAGTTTTATAGTTTATTACGACACGAAATGCACTATTAATACGAACTGCTAATGGAATAAATACTTCTAGATGTACCCAGCAGGGTTATATTAATTAATTTAAGTTCAAATGGATTTAAACGCAAAACGAGAAAATATGGAGTAACACTAATGCTAAACTCACGAATGCAAGAATTAAAAAATGATGACCTTTAATGAACTTTTGCCAAGAAAAATATTTATAAATTAGATTTCTATTAAGATGTCAGTGTATTTAAAAGAGAAATAAAGTAGTTAAATAAACTATAATCGAAATTTTTTTATTATTTAATTGTCATAAATTTGTATCAATCTACCTTCAACTTCCATGAAACAGAACTGCCTATATTAAACTAACGATACATAATTTGAAATTTTAATTTAAATTTTCTATTTAGTATTTGTTTTTCATTATGTTTTCATAAGAATTTTAAGATTGTTTCTGGATGGCAAAGCTTCTCCAATTACATAATTGTAATTGAGTTCCATAATTTTAATTTATTTCTACATGTTTCCTAACTTTGTTGATTAATTGTTCAATACACTGTAAAATATTCCAGATCAAATTACAGTAAAAAATATTGGCTTCCTGGATTCAAAAAATTCATTTTATTGTAAAATCCATTTTTACCGTAAAATTTTATACCATAATTTTCACAGTAATATTTATTTAATTACAGTGCTTCAGTAATTTTACAGCATATAATTCGGCAAAAATTAAGGTATATCAGATTTTTTGTGCCATGAAATTTAACGGTAAAAAAGAGATTTTATGATAGGAAGATCCAGCACCCTGAATGCCGATTTTTTTTTTACCGTTAATTGATCCGGAATTTTTTACAGTGTATGACAGATTGATTCAGAAAAACATGTTTCGATTGAATAAAAATTTGTTTATTCCTCACAATCGTTACATTGACGAATGAATAAACAATGATATGAATATCTTGCAATACCAGCATCACATCAAACCTTAAATATAAAAGACGATTATGTAATTATTCTCTTGATTTTTAAAACAGCTTCATTACAACCTTATTAAAGAGATTAAAGGAAAATTAAAGAGATTAAATTTTCCCCTTCCAAGAGCAAGAAAATTACTTTTTACCATAAGGGAAATAAATTAATTAATATGAAATATTTATTAAAATGTCCAGAAAATTAAACATTTGACACAAATGATCGTTTAAATTCTATTTAGAACGAAATAAAACTCTGTGGTTTGCTTTCCAAAAGTAACTTGTTTAGAAAGTTCAAACTGATGATGATGATGATACGAAATGCTTTTAAAAAATACTAAATAAATATTCTCCTTTTCCTAAAAGAGGAGAAAGTTCCAAAGGAAATGAGCTAGCAAGGACACATAAATCAAAATATAAGCATATCCTCAATTCGCATATGAAGAGAATCTTGTGAAAATAAATGATTCCGAAGTCACGTCTGGATATCCTACTTTTCTGAGCTCTTTCTATAAATTATTATTCCCCCACTTTTCTCCATGACTCACACCCCTTTTTGCATGAGCAATAGCTTCCCTTTTTTCCTGTAGGACACCCCTACTTATTGACTGCACAAACTACACTCCTTATTATTGACCATAGAAGCGAGATGAAAAACATCTTCTATAGTTTGATGGACACAATAAAGATCAGCGACCTGACAAAAAAGATCTGTTTGTTGCGACTCAATAACTACGTCAAATCAATTGAAGTAGAGAAAAACGTTCCTTCCTTCATCAATAATTCCTCACATTTTTTGAATTTCTGTTAAGAAAATTTACCAAAATGCTTTCATAGTGGTAACAATCATGGTAAAAGAAGACTTCTGTTACAACTTTTTACCTTCAACAATATATTCCGTCTGTATTCATAAGTTTTAATATAAATTTTGCAATAAATATGGATTGTCTGCAGTTTGGCCAATTACACAGAGAAGATTTTCAGCTATAAATGTTGACATTTATTATGAATTATGAGTATTATATTAAAATTTAGTACTAAAATTAAAATCAAAATTAAAAAACGTTCCTTCCTTCATCAATAATTCCTCACATTTTTTGAATTTCTGTGAAGAAAATTTGCAAAAATGCTTTGATTTTGGTAACAATCATGGTAAAAGAAAACTTCTGTTACAACTTTTTACCTTCAACAATGTATTCCGTCTGTATTCATAAATTTTAATATAAATTTGGCAATAAATTTGGACTGTCTGCAGTTTGGCCAACTACACAGAGAAGATTTTCAGCTATAAATGTTCGACATTTGCTATGAATTATGAGTATTATATTAAAATTTAGTACTAAAATTAAAATCAGCATCAAAGTATCAGTTTTAAATTTAAAATCGGGTATTAAAGTATCAGTTTTAAAATTGAAATCAGTATTAGGTATCAGTTTAAAAATTAAAACCAGTATTTAAATATTAGTTTTAAAATTAAAATCAGTATTAATATATCAGTTTTAAAATTAAAAAGGAAATGAAAGTATCAATTTTAAAATTAAAATCGGTATTAAAGCATCAGTTGTGAAATTAAAATCAGTATTAATATGTCAGCCTTAAAATTAAAATCAGTATTAAAGCATCAGTTGTGAAATTAAAATCAGTATTAATATGTCAGCCTTAAAATTAAAGTCAGTATTAAAGCATCAGTACAAAATTAAAATCAGTATTAAACTATCAGTTTTAAAACTGAACAAAATTGAAATGCATCAATTGAGTATGCATTAGTATTGAAATGTATTGAAATTAAAATCAGTATTGAAGAATAAGTATTTAAACGGAACAAACTTGAAATGTATCAATGGAGTATGTATGAGTAATAAAATGCGTCAGTTAAATAATTGAAATTGAAAATATCAGCATTAAAATTAAACAGAGTTAGATGAATTAAACGTTAGTTAATGCTACTAAAATGAGTTAAATCAAAGGACTCGTATTACAGTAACCAAGTTCAGGCAAGTAGCCAATCAAATACCATATCTCGTAAGTTATTTTACTCACATTTAAAACTATAAGAAAACAATTAAAAAGTTATTTTATCATGAAAACAGACTTCTTAGAATACACATTTATACCTAATGTTTTTGTTTTTTATTCTATTTTATTCTGCCTCGTTTTATACCCAACGGCTCTTTCTCGCATTCTATTCACTTCGAAGATACTCATTTATCTGTCCCTTCTTCAAAAATTCTAAATATTACGACAACATCAGTCTGTTAAATGAATGAAGTCTTGATTGATAGATGAAATAAAGGATATTCAAAAATATGAATACCAGATGAGTAGGCTTATCAAATTAATCTTACTTCGCAGGGTCAACGTTATTTCTTTCGATTGGCAGGTATAATTTTGAGATAGCGAGTTTTTTAATTTGCTTAAAATCCACAGTGTTGCCACATACAGAAAAAAAAATCAATAAAAGGGTGTATAAAATATTTTAGCTGGTGATTTAATAACATTATCATTGTTCTAAATCAGTTTCATGACCCGTGGATCTATTTTAAAATTAATATTAAAAAAAATTTGATGTTATTTGCTGTATTTTAGTATTTGTTACACTTATTAACATTTAACAATAAAAAATAACATGTAATTGAAAAAACTGCTTAATTGAGCACAGGGCACAGTGCATTATGCAAGTACAATTTGTTAAGTTAACGATAAATAAATTTGTGAATGCTTTCATTTTGTTCAATTACCAACCAAAATTTATACTTAAGTCTATTATTTCAGTAAATGAGTATAATAATTCAAGTATAATAATTATGCATTTTGTGATAAAAGCATGAAGTTTGTACCATTATTGATACGTTATATTGACTTAGTTTTAAAATATTTGGACACTTTATAATTATTATCAAATGTATAAAGCTTTAATAAACAATAATTAATAATAACGGGTACACTAACTTTCAATCGCTCTCCCACATAAATCACTGAAACATTATTTTTCAGATTGCGACGCACCCCCCCCCCNCATTATTTTTCAGATTGCGACCCCCCCCCCCCCCCTACATATTCTCAAAGTCTAAAATTATTGTCAACAACAACAAAAAAAAAGATAAAAATTTCTGTTTATACAAAGAAAGTATGTTTTTATGTTTCATTTTGTACCTTAGAATATTATCTATACTAATTAATTACGATATTTAAGGCTAAACTGTAAAAAATTCTGGATCAAATAACGGTAAAAAAAATTATAGCTCTCTGAGTGCCGGTACTTTTGACCGTAAAATCCATTTTAACTGTTAAGAAACAAAAAATTTGATATACCGTAATTTTTACAGTAACGATAACCGTAAAACCATCTGAACTACTCTAACTGAATATTACTGTGAAAATCATGGTGTTATATTTTACGGTAAAAATGAATTTTACTGATAATACAACCAAAATAACGGTACTTAATACCGCAATTTGATCCGGAATTTCTTACAGTGGAAGAACTTTGTAGAAACTCGCAAAATCCAGCAATTTCTATTGGATTTCTATTCAGCAATGTATACGTTTCGTATAAAGTATAGAAATTGATAATTGTAGAAAATTGAAGTTTATTTTACTCTATTAATTTTTGGATTTACGTTTTTAAAAACTGTCAATTTAAACTGAGATATGCATTTAATTTTCGTAAAATAGTTTAAAATTTATAAAAACGAACAAGCTGTTGCTTACAAATTACAATCACTACTATCACGAAAATATATCTAGAATAACGAAACTAATCTAAAATAACGAAACTAACGATTTTAACTATATCTAAAGCAACGAAATAAACAGAAAGAGAGATATTTTTAACTCCTTTGTTGATGGCATTTCGCATGAGAAAATCTAAATTGATTAATTCATAACCAGGAGAAAGAAAAAGTATAAAAATGCTCGGATATGTCCCTATAAAATAGTCATAACATTAACTAAAACCACAGAAGGAATCGCATAAAATTGTATTGCTTTGAAAAATAGACAATGAAATAATATAATCATTGACTAAACCTAATTATCTAGCATCCAAAAAACATCACCAATCATAACTCAATGTATTTCGATTATTAGTTATTCTGCAGACCAAACAGACAAAATAAGTAAAAAATTTATATTATCAAAGAATACGATGAGCAAACCCATAAGGAAAACAATTGCAGAAACAGCAAGTTCCGTTAATCTTGAAGTCAAGGACCGTTGTAGGAAAAATATCATTGAACAATACAATGTTGCTGTATGTGATAACATAGCTTGTTATCATATTACACGATGATATATTGCTGTATATGATGTTAATTAAATTTTATCTATTTATATTATATCAGAATCATAATAAAACAAAAACTATTCCCTTAGGAAACACTTAGAAATTAACTTTTAATACACTATCTCATTTCCACTATTGTTATTCTAGAGAACTTGCTCCCCTTGATTTAAGGCGATCTTGAACTTAATTATACCCCTTAACGACAGCTTTAACCGTTGATAATAGCTTTTAAGATAATGTAGCGGTAGCTTTTATGACATCATTTTTAAATAATGCCATAGCTATAAATTTTTATGCAAAATTTACTGCTTAAATTTTGCTGCACTTTTACCGGCGGGAATTATTTTGCTGCATCGTTTTGCATTAAAGGTATACAGGGCAAAATTTTTAAAAAAAATCACTTAAATAATATTTGATCTAGTGACCAGATTGTCACGTTCTAATATACAACCTTAAGGCTACATTGTAAAACATTCATAATCAAATTACGGTAAAAAGTACCGGCATTCAGGTGCGAGTGCTTTTTACCGTTTAATTCATTTTTATCAAAACATGTTACGGAAAAAAATTAGATATATCTTAATTTTTACAGAATTATTTGCTGTAAAATCACTGAATCACTCTAATTTAAATATTACTGTAAAAATTGCGGCAATTTGTTTTTATGGTAAAAATGGATATTGCGCTAAAATGAATTTTAGAGATCACACACCCAAAGTGCCGGTACTTTGTTTCGCAATTTGATCTAGAGTGTTTTACAGTATACGTCAGCTCAACTTATATATGTTGCCGGTAAAGCTCAAACACCGATAATATGCTTACCTAGCTAATCTGCAGGTAGGCGAGATCCGTTAAAGTGCCGAATCAAGGGTTTTTCATATTTAACGCAAGTTGTTGGCCCGTTAACTGTTTCCGTGTCGTGAAAATTCAAAAGTTTCTTTCTTTCTGTCAACTAATGTGTAGATTGTGTGATTTATTTATTAATTATCCCTTAGATATTAAAAAATACTGATTAAATAATTATGTTAATTTCCTTAGTTACATTATTTTAAACAGTTTGATTCGTTGCATAATGGTTTTAAAGTGATTGATGATTGAATCTATCAGCAAAGGTGTTGATTGTTTGATAGTATTAACGGTAGTAACTTGATTTTTTAGTTAGCAAAAAATAAATAAATAACATATTAATATAAACGTACAGAAACGTTGTTTCAGCAAACATCTTAGTTTCACTTTAACGAATGCCTAATGCGCAAATTATCTATGCACTTAGCAGATTATCTATCTATAAGTAGTTTGAGAAATGAAAAAAAATTTTATCACTTAAACGAATCACCCTAGTTAATCTATCTGTAAAAGATTTCAACATTTTAACCCTAAAATATATGCTAATTCAGCTGTTCCCAAACAGTGTTCCGCGTAACCCTGGGGTTCAGTGGAAGGTTCGCAAGGTTTCCTAGAGTTTAAAATCATTAACGATTTTTGAAAATTTTAATTAGATTTATATTAAAACAATAAACCATAACTTCTTTGATAGTTTCTCCATTTTGATATTATTTAATTAAAATACTTCTTTAAAAAAAAGATAAGTGGCATAATTTGTAAAAAACCGCATTAGTATTTTTCGTCGAACTCAAAACAAACAGACCGAATTCAAGAATAACGAATTATGTATGTTTCTCTGTTCACTATTCTCAATGTCTATTAGAGTTCTTTGTCAAAAACTATAATACAGCTTATTTTATTCATTTTTAGCGAATGTATGCACTAAAACATATTCAGAGAACTAGACTAAATACCACCCCATTCCTGCGAATGCAACTGTTTAAAATAAAACCTATTACTTTAAGAACGATTATTGAAAAAAAAATTCAGTCTTCACTTTAAATATAATTGATCTGTGGTAGCTCAGGGGTAGAACGCCCGCCTTCCAATAAGGTGAAACGGGCTCGAATCCCAGCGATGGCTGGTAGATACGAATTTCACCACCCTGCTCGCACGGACCACAGAGCTGACGTAAAAATATCCTAAGAGATGGACGAATCATTAGGTCCCCTTGCCGTCAAGCTAACTGTGGAAGGTTTTCATGATTTTCCTCTATGTAACACAAATGCGCGCTAGTTCTATCGAGACCTCCACGGAGGCAAATTCCTCCCTATGCTTGATCCAGGAGTTCCCTTATCTTCTGGATTGGGCTCAAAATTACAAGACTACGAAGTTGAACTTTAGTAGTCGAAAACCCGAAAAATGGGTCGGTTGTTCAACGACAGTTGTAAAATAAAATATTATAAAAATAATTATCAGCCTTTATTTGTTTAACATGTTTATGGCTGCTTATAAATTTTATTTATGTATTTTATTTATGTATTTGGGGTTCCGTCAAAAGATGCTCGGACACTTCGGGTGCTGCAAAAAATTGGGTACCGCTATGCTAAATCTTGATCCTCAAAACATAGAGGGGGTTATTCTTATGCTAATTATTGATCCTAAAAATATAGAGGCATTCTAAAAAATATAGTTCTAATAGTTTATATGACATTTTTAACTATCAAATACTATTCAAAGAAATGTAAAATTATTATTAGCCTGCAAATTGTGTAAAATTTTAAAATTTACATTTGATTTCTTCAGAAAATTCTTTTTAAGAAAACAAAAATAAAGAATGTATCAAAGGAATTTTCCACAAAATCATTGTTTTCACGTGTATAATCAGGGTAAAAAAAGGAAAAAAAACGGAATCGGGGGGAGAAAAAATAAATTCTGTATAAATTAATTAAAAAATTAAACGCCGATAATTTGTTGTAAGGCATTTGATGACCAAAACTCTTAAAAACTTAATTCATTGAGGCGCATCAAAAGCTACTAGCAAGAGACGTCAAGGTTATTTACATAATTGTTTAAATGCTATCTTTTATGGGATATTTTTAGTATGAGTTTTGATATATTTTTTGTGCCTCAACACTGAGAAAAGTTCTTGTTTATAGAACCGAAACTATAGTATGTCCATTTGTGTGCCCTTTTTGTTTTATTATTATGCGCTACACTAAAAAAGAATCTTGTTTATAGAACCGAAACTGTACACACTATGTCCATTTTTAGGCCATTATTTGTGATTTATTTAGGCTGCTTTGTTTTATCCAAGGCCAAAAAGAATATCTCTTTAATAGAACAATTAAAAATGCACAAAAGTACAGTTCTATATAGAACAACAACACAAAAGTATAGCACATAGTATGTAACACAAAAGTTTATCTCTAAGATATCTTCAATAGAGCAAATATTGTGTTTTAGAAAAACTCATTTTATTTGCTTATTAATATAATTTCTTATTAACTTAATTAATCCATTTGTTTATTTATTCAACAAAACACACAATAAGAAACTTTAAAAAAATACAGCTACACTAAATTGCTATACTTCAGAATGCAATTAACATTGCAACGAAGAGAAAAAGAATAATTACCTTTGTTAACTTATATCAGAATCTTTCCATAATCCACAAGCATGAAGTAATATTCCACGCGACACATAAAAAAAAAAGGAAAGTAAATTGAAGATGCACAACAACCATGCACTCGCACGCAACACTTGATTCTGATTGAAACTATAACTTTTGGCGGCAAAAAGATTTTCTTTTCCGTTTTTGCGGCAACCCTCTTTCGCTGGACGTCTCGATGGGGAAACTTTCGCAATGACCGTTGAATTATTACACTCAATTCGGTTCATAATATTACCGAATGAGAATCATATATATTTATAGTATGCGTGTAATTAAATATGGATTCATTATCAGATGTATGCGTGCTTATGCTATATAAAGTTCCTATGAGATCTGAAATTGTTTTTGAGTTCAAATTATTTTCCCTTTCTGAAAATGTCTTTTTAGCATAAAAACTGACCGCGATATTTTTCTGAACATAATGGTAATACTCCTAATTTCTAATCCATAATTGATATCGATATTTATTATTAATATGTTGTTATATATATTTTTACATGTATATAAGTAAATATGGATATATTTTAAAAATACTCATGCTTATGATATGATATAACAGAAATAAAATTCCTATCCAAAAGATATTAATCGCAAATTGTTTTTGAATTCAAATTATTTTCCCTTTCTAAAAATGTCTTTTTAGCATTCTATCATAAAAACTGACAGCGGTATTTTTCTAAACATAATGGTAATAACCCAACTTTTCAATCCCATTTGATGTCGATATTTATTATTAATATTTTGTAATATATATACTTTTACAGGTATATTAGTAAATATGGATACATTTTAAAAATACTCATGCTTGTGATATGATATTACAGAAATAAAATTCCTATCTATAAGATATTAATCTCAAATTGTTTTTGAATTCAAATTTATTTCACTGTCTAAAAAATGTACATTTAGCTTTTAATGTTAAAAATGGACAGTTTTCTAAACATAATGGAAACACCATTTCTATCTAATTCCTGTTTAGTATCGACATTTATTATTAATATTTTGTAATATATTTTTAGGTATCTAAGTAAATAAGGATACATTTTAAAAATACACTTGCTAATGTGTATATAACAGAAATAAAATTCCTAAATATAAGATATTAATCTGAAAATGATTTTGAATTCAATGTCTAAATGATGTATTTTTAGCTTCCTGAGTAAAAAATGGACAGAGGTATTTTTATAAACATAATGAAAACATCCTAATTCTTACAACCACTATTTGATATTGACATTTATTATAATAATTATTTTGCAATATACTTTCTTACATTAGTATACAAATAAGGATACATTTTGAAAATGTGCATGCTCAATTGCTTATGATATGTTATAATAGAAATAAAATTCCTAAATATAAGATATTAATCTGAAATTGTTTTTGAATTCAAATTATTTTCAACTTCTAAAAGATGTATTGTTGAAAATATTGTTGAAATAAATAATTAGACTGAAATATAGAGGGCGGAACACAATTATTTATTAAAGCATAAAGTATGACCAAAAAAAAAGTGAAAAGTATATCGTATTTTTCTGTTCCTTTAAAAGTAAGGAACAGTCTGTGCATGTCTATGCGAACCTACTATTCTTGGTTTTCAGCATCCCCCCTCCCCACCATGTTCTATCTCCAAGGTAATGACCAGTTGCAGATGATGCGACAAGATCTTGTCCCCCTCACTTCAAATGGACAGTTCTCACAACTCCATCTCGCCCAGGTATTAGTTTGAGAACATGAGTCTTTTTCCATATTTGGCGAGGACGAAGCTCTTCCTGGAGAAGTACTACATCTCTCTCTTTTACCTTGGATAGCTTTCTGTGCTTCTAACTTCATGATAGCTTTTCAGATCTAACCAATATTCTTTTGACCATCTATTCCAAAAGGTGATACTAGTTTACCTTATTGTTGGTTGGAAACGAAATTAGTTTTTGACCTACGAGGAAATGTGATGGTGCCAAGGCTTCAATTCGATCATCAATTCCGTATTCGTGCGTTAATGGTCGACTGTAAATGGCCGCTTCAATTTCTACCAGAATTGTGATCAAATTTTCTTCTTCCAAATGTGATTGTCCTATGGTTTTGTACAAACATCTTTTCAAAGTTCCAACCATTCTCACCCACCAATGAAACTGAAGTGTAGAAGACGGAACACAAGTATTTATTAAAACATAAAGTATGACAGCAAAAAAAGAGAGAAAAGAATAACGTATTTTTCGGTTGTTTTAAAAGTAAAGAGCAGTTAGTGCATGTTTATGCGAACCTACGAACGATACTATTCTTGAATCTCAACAGTTTATGAAGATTTTCTTTTAAAAAAAAATTATTTCCACGGCCTGGTTTTGCAAATTATTATCTACTCACAAATTCTTTTGTTTTAGTATTGATACATTATTTACAACCCAACTGCACCTATCTTTAATAATGTAAAACTTAATGTCGCTCTTTATAAAATATAATTTTTTATAAAATAAATTAGTGTTATTTTTCATACCATTGTTCTGATTTTTATAAACTGAATGGAAACAATAAAATAAAACGATGCTATTCCTGGGAGAAAATGACATTGAGTTTGATATAGTGCATCTTATTATGCACCACCATATTAACCAAATCAGAAACTATTTTTTCACAGGAGATATAAATAGGACAAATATAGTGATTTAATTATTTTGGTTTCTTATCTCTATCTGTAATAAATGTTAATTAAAAGATTAAAAATTCTTAATCACCTTCGTGAATTATTATGAATGATAATTATTGTGAATTAATGGATTATTAAGTTTAGAAAAACGTTCTTTTTACATCAATTTACTATTACGAAAAAATATTTTTTTAGGCAACAATCTATTCAATGCATTATTTTTCACACTTTAAATTTCAAATTTTTTATTTTAAAAAGTTATATTTTAATGACTATGAAAATGAAGGGACTGTTTGAAAAGGAAAATTATTTGAAAATCATATTTTCACAAACTTTTTCGGTACTTAAAATAAAAAAATTTTCTGTGCTGAATTTTTTATGTCAACATTCAGCCTTCGAATTTGTTTAGTACGATTGATATTTGGTAAATAAACTCATTTTCTTGCGTTTTGAAAACTACTACTTTTTTTATGTTATTTCATGAAACTGTTTTCATGCGGTTGCTTGAAATAAAACTCACGTCACTCACTTTTAACATTAAATTCAAAGTAGGACAACGTAATGCAGGTGTGACGCACAAAAGTGTGTCTTCCTATGATTTATGCTACACTTCCGTTTGTTGACACAGCAGTGTCGTAGACACCAATATTGTATTTACATTCATTTTCGATTCCGTTTTTCTGAAAAATGTATTGAATTCTAGGCCAAATCATGAAGACTGTTTTTTATAACATTTTATGACATGTTCAATCGTGTTCACATCTATATTTTGTGGATTTGTTTTCTACATCAGGAAACTTTTTTTTAGTTTTATTAGTTTCTGTCTTGTCGAGTGACTAGATAAAGTGACTAACTCTTACAAAACTGTAAACAACAAGGAATACAGTAGAAAGCAAGAGAAAAAAGTATCAAGCACTCTGCAGGGAGCAACAGATTTTGGTAAAATTACCGTACTGCACGGTATTGACAATTCTGATAGAAAAAAAAACATAATTCTGGTTATGAAAAATAATAAATACGGTATTCAAAGTTTTGATTTCATAATTTTTCCGTTCTTTCGGTAATGGTTTACTGGAAATTCTTGTCTTCAAAATTATAATTCTTATTATCACACATTTATTAAAAAATACAAAACTGAAAAATTAAATTTAACCAAATAAAAGGTTTTTATGTCATGCGTTAAAGTATCATGATAAAATTATCCAAATTTGACCATATTCACCAAATTTTACACATATCATGAAACCATATTTTATTTTTATTGCACCAAAATCATTACAGGAATAGTTCACTGCGTAGTGGAAAATGCTAAGCAAGCAAAATTGAAAACTCACAAAAAACCTTTATTACGCAAGAAATAAAACAACTTGAATAAAACATGACATAACCTTCTGAAAAACATTATCACCGAAAGTATTCTCTACACTCCACAACACAAATATAGTCCATACACTCAATACAAATCTAAGCTCTATCCCATGAATATCTAATTTTATATAAACAAACATACATCTAATATCCAATCAAAAACACTTGCATAATGAGGGTAAAAACTACACTATTTATTTCAAAACGTCCGAAATAAATTTAAAAATAACGAAATAAACAGTCTACAGAAAAAAATGAAAAAACACATTTTTTCTCAGAGCATAGAAACTTAAGGCTGTTTTTCGAAAGCTCCATCGTACTATGTAATGATGCTTTTCTGCGAATAATATGCTGTTTTTTATAACTGTTTCGAGTTTGCAACTGTTACTCATAACTGTTAGGTCAAGTTTAGCCCATCTAAAGCCATCGCTGTCAACGCTTATTGTGAAAATGGCGCAAAACGTGAATATGGAGAAAAGCCATAGTTTTGTGAAAATGAAAAGAGTTTGCGGTCTAATTTTTTAATATTTAAAAACTTATTCCAATGCTGCATTACCTGGGCTTATAAAAATTTGCAAAAACTGAGAATACAACAGTTATTTTGATAATTTTCATCTAGGGGAAAAAATATCGCTAAAAAGTCGATTTTAAAAAGAGTTTAATAATATTTCAAATATTAAGTTATTTGTCTGTTCTAAAGCCCAGATAATTCTTCATGGCAAGATTGAGTATTTAGTTTAAAATTAGGACATTGTTTCAAGTGTAAGGCACTTAAAATATGGCTTTTTTATTTACCTTGGCGACAGAGCTTCGATAAACAGCGTTAAACTTTCTATTCTAAATCATTTTCATTCCCCCCCCTCTTTCGAATTAGCGATAACTGATTGGCCATTCTTCTTTCTCGAACCAAGTTCCTTCAAATTTGTTGTTTGGCAATCATTAGCAAAGCGCTTCGGTAGAAATTAACTGAGCTTCTTGATGTTCCTTAAAAAACCAGAAAGGCGGTACATTTTATAATCTTGAAGTTTTAACCACAATTTTATTCACAGTGTTCTAATGTGCTTTGAGTTTTCTATCAGAGTAATTTTTTTTATAATGCTTCATAAATCTAAAATATATATCCTTCATTATTTAATAAATATTTTTCGGAAACTAAGTTATTTTTAAGTGATTAAGTTCATAGGTATTATGTTCTTCTTCTAGCACTTAGTGTGGCAATCCAATTTCCAAAATCAAAAATGTAACAAAAATGTAAAAATGTAACAAAATTTTATTAACATTTAAAACAAAACAACTCATCTTCAAATAGAAAAAAGGCGTTGCATTTTTAATAAAATTGTTCATAAAAAATGTTTCTTAAAAGTTGAGATCTTTCTGGTATGAAATATCAACACAAAGAAACAAAAGTATGGTTAAAGCTACCAGAATATGTTAGAATTTAACCTGCTTCTGGCTTTACGGGCACACGAAAAAGATAAGGGCTTTGGTAATGATTTTGTTAAAATTAACAATAAAATATAGTTATTGTTAATTTCTTTTCCATTTTTGAATAAATCAGCTCCTTCTTTTTCTGATTTGATAGAATTCAATTCCTATCCTATCAATTCCTATTCCTATCAATTCCTATCTTCCTATAAAATTCCAATCAATTCCTATCATATAATACGTGAGAAAATTTAGTAAATGAGGCAATTATATATTAGCACGAAATAAAAACCAATTATTCGGTTATTTTAGTTCTCAGTTTTGTATTGTTTGCTAAATGTGTGGTGTTACGAACTATAATTTTGATAACCAGAATTTCCGGTAAACTGTTACCATATGAATAAAAAAATTATCAAATGAATGGTATAAATACCGTATATTTTGGCTTCAATAATCAGAATTATGTTTGTTTGTTTTTTAAACAGAAAAGTCATTACTTTAAAATATAGTAATTTTACTAGGATTTTTCTTCCGTGATCAGTTTTAACTTTATTTAGAGCTTCAAGCATCAGCTAAGTATTATAAAGTATTCTGAAACAACAGAAAAGGTTTTTGAATTTCAAAACCTTAAGTATTAGCACACTCCAAACTAAAAGAAAAGGTTACCTATTGCAAACGAATCTCATTTTTTTTTTAATTTGGTGAACTGTTCGTAGAAATAATATTATAAAAGACAGCCGAAGTCTTTCAGTTACGCCCAGTCCCCTAGGTATTATTATTTATTTTTATTTCGTTGGCGCTGAGTGGCTGTTTTTTAGTGCCAATGGTTGCACCATTTTCTTTTGTAGAGTGAGGTTATTCTGGACAGTAAATTTTATTTAAATGCCCTGGAGGTATTTTTACAGGTATGTCTAGTTTCCTGGCACTAAATTCATTCTCACTAACTTTACAATGGCATAAATAATTTTGATCGTAGAAAAAATTTGAGCACAACCATTTTTACTTATATCCGTTTTTCGTTCTTAAAGTTATCGGTCTCAGTATATAATTTTATTCCTTTGGATTATTAGGCTGCTAAAAATTGCTTTTGAATTATAGAGATTATTTCTCAGCGGTAAGTTGTTAATTCCGTCGTAAAATTCTAGGTTTTAATGATCTAGTTTGGATTTTTTTTTTAGCTCAAAATATCTGTTATGGTTAAAAGCAGGAGTTCTACGGGGCTGAAAAAGGAGCTCGTCTACTCTCCTATGTGGGAAAATGTGAAACCTTAATTTCAGAAATGTTTTATTTTATTAAAAAACATTAATAGCGAAAAAGATGAAGACAAATTCAATTAAAGAGTTTTATATATATATATCGTTTAAAATCGAAACATAATGTTCTAAATAATATCAAAAAATTGAAAAATAATTTTTTTAGAAGCTAATGAGTCTCATATAGGGTTTGTGAGCATTTTTGAGGGGATCTTTTTATAAGTAAGGATATAAATTACCAAAGAAGAAAAAAAATGGAAACTTTTCGAAATGTCTAAATCTCGAATGTCAAAATAACACTGAAAAAAAGTATGGTCAAAACTAACGGAATATGGTACAATTCACCGTGTTTCTGACTCTATGGAAACACCAAACTGCTCGGTAATTTTAACCGAACCGCTTGGTAATGATTTCATAAAAATTGACAATAAAATAGGATTTAATAAAATACGTGATAAAATTTGGTAAATGTAGTAAAAATTGATAATTTTTTCACGATACCTTACGGCATGATAGAAAAACCGATTTATACGGTAAATTTATACGGATTTATACGGCCAATAAGAATTCAGTTTTTAAAACTAAGACTAAGAAATATCCAAAATGAGTTGTTTAAATTCAGTAGTTTAGTCTTATTTATCAGAATTATGGATTTATTATATAGTATGGGAATTTTACTAGAATTTTTTACTTTATTTCTCCGTATAGAGAGAGGGTTATTATACCTTTCGCATTTTTTAATATTTATTCTTCGAAAAGGAAATGGTAGTATAAAATACAAAAAAAGATGATAACTTAAGAGTGTCGCAACTGAAAGTTCAAATACAGTTATTTAATATTTGCTTACTATGCATAATGGAGTAAGTGTTCCGCCTCTTCTCAATCAAATATTTTCTTATTGTAAAGAGGAAAACTTTGTTGATTTTGACATTTTTACGGTATTTATATTTGACGAGTTTTTATAACAAACAGATGAAATAGTACATTTCTGAATTGCTTAAAAATTGTCAAATGAGAAAGAGTTTCCTTCTTTGTTTCGAATATTTATAAGTACGAAGGTACGACATGCACTTAAAAAATAATTGAATATTTAAAGAATCATTATCAAAAATTAAATAAAACTCATTGAGTGAAGGCAAATTGAATTTTAAGGAGAGGGATTCGAATCTTATAAAATTTTACGAAGCATTATTGATGCAATGCCAGTGAAGTTGAGATTTAAGAATCACAAACAGTTTTATTATCGGCTGTTTCATTATCAGCCTTCAGTTTCATTCAGCATTAAAAACGAATTTTCGGAGATTTTAATCCGGCCTTCACAGTAATTAGTCTCGATAATAATTACTCAAACTTTGATAATGTTTTTATTGCCCCTTAATACTTGTGTTAATTATAAATCAATTTAGTTTCACATTTTAAATTAATAAAATAAAAAGTGCCTGTATTATTTTTCTAGATTTAGAAAGGCATTCTTTGAGAATATAATTTATTGATAATTTAATTTCGGTAGTTTCATAGTTATTCATTTAATAAAAAAAAGTGATAGCATTTTTTTCGAAAGTGGAAAGAGGTTTCTAATGAGGTGTTTATTTCGAAATGCTAAATAATAGAAACGCCTTTTAGTTCAATTCAAAAGTGATTTAGGTAATTCCGTCATCACAATAATTATCCTCGATAATGATTATTTAAACTTTGATCATCTTCGTTTCGTCCCTTAAATGCTTGAATTATTGATAAATTAATTTAAATATATATTCAGTTATTAAATAAAAATTGGGCTACATTTTTCTTGGCAGAGAAACACTTAGTGGTATTTTTCGCAGAAAAATATAAAACCAAAAATGCTATTTCGGCAGTATAATTCCAGGAATTAATTTATTTTAAAGAAATTAATTTTCGAAATATCTTCCTTTATCTTTCTTCATTTTTTCACTGTCATTTCTAAAATTTTAAAGGTTTCTTTTATGTAAAAAACCTTAAAAAACAGCTAATTAAAAAATATTCGTAATAAGACTAATAATTTTTGCATAAATACTTTGCTTAAATCGTTTTTGAACTAATAGCTATTTGTTATAGTTTAAATATTTTCCCTCCATATTTTAGAAAATAAATAAAAACCTTTATTTATATACTTTTATATACAAATATTAAATACCTTACGATATGTATATTGTATTTCAACATCAGCAGGTAAGACTCGTACCTAAAATTTATTCAATGAGCACCACTGTTATACCAAACATTCCAACAATTTTTTATCCCATTGAAAATCCGTAATTGAAGCTTACTCGCCATCATTATATATTTGAGATGGGAGCCTCAACAAAAGGGACTCCATGGGGCCCCGTGTCCCAAACAAGAATACGCGTGAGAAGAATTGTCAATATTTTTCACGTTCCACAAGTCAAGAAAATAGAAAGAAAAGGTACTAAGAAAAAAAAATCTTTTTTTCCAGAGGCACTTGGCGCTATTTGCTTGCTTTTTCAACCATCTAATCCTGTCATATATTTTACACTTTGAATAGAAGTATTTGTAAGCTTTTCGTCAATTTTTTTTCTTCCTACGCCATTGAATTTTTAACTTATTTAGGGTATTTTTTAGGATATAGTTCAACAAATATTTTTATTGCGTTTTGATCTGTTGAGATATTTTTTTCCTTACTTCACTATTTATTCATACTTAGAAATATGAAATAGAAATGTAAACACTGTTGAATATCTTCCTTTTTTTCCTTTTTTGAATGATTTGAATACTAAAATAAATTAGTATTTTTACAGCTTAAAAAAAGATTCGAAGATTTGAAAGAAAACAACGTATTTGTAGTTTTTAATTATGTCTAGACAAGTTCATCTTTGAGTGAGAATAAAATATGGATATTGCTTTAGTTTTTCACGTATTTATGTTGAGCCAAACAATTAATCTCGTTGCAATTGGGGTTTTCAATTTATATTCATTTTTCTTTTAATATTTTGTTTTTTTTTACGACGAATACTAATGCGTCATCAATGGGTCGCAAAAGTACTGGATTTCGCTCTCCAGAAAAAGAGGGAGATATAAAAGAAAAGAAAAGAACGAAAAAGAAGATAGGCTCAAACGATTTTGAACTGTTTCGACTTTTTTACTATTTATGATAAAAAGATGCAGAATTGGGGTTTTCAATTTATATTACTTTATTTTTTTTAATATTTTGTTTTTTTTTGCGACGAATACTAATGCGTCATTAATGGGTCGCAAAAGTACTGTATTTCGCTCTCCAGAAAAAGAGAGAGAAAGAGGGAGATAAAAAAGAAAGAAAAAGAAGATAGGCTCAAACGATTTTGAACTGTTTCGAATTTTTTAATATTTATGATAAAATGATGCTGGATTGGGGTTTTCAATTTATATTACTTTATTTTTTTTAATTTTTTTTTGCTTTTTTTTTTTTTTGCGACGAATACTAATGCGTCATCAATGGGTCGCAAAAGTACTGGATTTCGCTCTCCAGAAAAAGAGAGAGAAAGAGGGACATAAAAAAGAAAAGAAAAGAAAAAGAAAGAAAGGAAAAAAAAGAAAGAAAAGATAGGCCCTAACGATTTTGAACTGGTTTGACTTTTTTACTATTTATGATAAAATGATGCATGATTTTTAAACTCTACACGTCTTAAACGGCTATCTTGAAACTTCCTGATTCCAGGTCCTATTATTGACACCAATGATAATTAATTTTGGTAATAGTTTTTTGTAAATGAACTAAAGTCTCTATACTGAAAAACGTAATTAATGGAGAAATGGTACTGATTAGTTTAAGAGAGCGTAAAAAATCTGCAAACTGTTAGTGATGTCAATGATGATTAATTAATTTTGGTAATCGGCACTAATTGAAATAAAAAACAAACTATGCATTAAGAAGCAAAATTCATGTAGAAAATGTACTTATTCATTACGGGGAACAGCAAAACAATGATGTACACCAATGACGCTTAATTTTGATTATAGACGCTACTGGTATTATGGGAATCGGTACAGTTACCAAATATACTCTTATATAGGTGCAAAGTATTTCATAAGTAAATTTCGTGCCTATTAAATCTGCACCAATACTGGGCACTTCCATGATAGATACTTCAAAAATAGGTTATTTTTTATACCGCTCCTCGAATATATAAATACTTGGAGAAAGTTGCTTGACTGGTAATTAATATTAATTTTGATTACTTTGATGGGATGAACTACTAAATGCGTGTTTTGCTTAATTTAATAAAGTAAATCTACCGGAAGGGCAACAAATAATAATAAATAAATGGAGAAAAAAAAACATCGGAATTATTTTAGCTTTATTAATGTCGGTATTCGTTTTTCAGCTTTGTGCATGATTTTATAGTGCTGTTCAGCATTGATTTTTTTCCCACCCTGTACGAAGAACGAATATTCAGCTAGTAATAAATAAAAAAATTAAATATAACTTGCTTACTGTTTAATTATAGAAAATAATTAAAAATTTTAGATATTAATTAAATACCATTATCATAAAATGTTGCGTAATAAGGTAATATCATCGTATTTCTTTATTGTAGAAGAGCACTAATTTTAGCTTTAGGCATTCAATTCATAGTAAATAATTAAATTCAAAACGTAATAATAACAAACAATACTAAGAATGATAAGTATATATAACAGGTAAATTTAGAATTCCCTTAAATTACGGATTAAAAAGTATTTTACAGGAAAACAAGATCTTTTTAACTTAGATTAATTTATTGGTGGTGGCAACCAAAGTAATATGAACCTTTACGTGTGAAAACTGGATCATACCATGTGATTTATCCGTCGAGCAATGAGAATGCACGCACAGGTAATCTTTTTCATCTGATTTTAATGTACATAAATAAATAAAAACATAAATTTTTACTTTTACCTTTTTCCTATTTGTTTTATACTGTAATAATAAATAAAGGAAATACTCGGGATTTCAAGCACATGCTGCCGAATAACATAAAATTCTTCCTAGAAGATATTTGTAGAAGTGTGAACTCCATAACTTCTTGTTTATTTTCAACTAATTCAGATCATATAAGGCAGTGGTTTTCAACTGGGCCGCATCCGGCCGGGGAAACTTTTTTTTTTGCGGCCTGCGAACTAAAATATATTAGTTGTTACTTTTTTGCGGACAATTTTCGTAAAAAATCTGTATGGATTTAAAATACTTTTCTCGTTAATAAAAACCTAATTTCTTCGTTTCTGTGAAATTTAACATACCAGCGGTGCAAACAAAATGTATTTCTCAGGTTTTGCATCCAAGAAAATATTTATTCAAATACAAAATCAATCGTGAATGTTGCTCTTTTTTATTTCATTTTTTTGTATTTTGTGAATATAATTTAACATGTGTGAATCAGAAATTTTCTCCAAGAAATTCACCGATTTAACTTTTTGAAACCACTCATTTCGGACGAAAATATTTACACACACATTTGTAAATTTTAAATGTAAATATCTATTCTCTGGTGGTTGCAGCAGACAAACCTCAATTTTCTCATTGAACATTTTGTGTGCTACTATATAAGTTTTAATACCAACCTTTTTAAAAAAAATTTTATGTCTTAACAATTAGATATCTGTTGCACATTAATTGCTTAATACATAGGTGCACATTAAAGTTATTGTAGGCCGAATTTTTTAATATGCAATTAAATATTTTTAAAAATCTACTTATTTTAATTTGTAATTCAATACTTTTGCTTTGTACAACTTGGTAAAAATCTGACAATAACATTTAATGTTCCTTCAAACATAAAAGAGTCCTACTTAAAAGTTTGTAAAGTTGAGGCCCGCCGTTTGATTTGTGTTTTCAATTGTGGCCCCCGGCCTCATGTAAGTTGAAAACCCATGATACAAAGGAAGAAAGCTCATATGTGTTTATGACATTTCTATGTAAGCGGAAGTCATATTTGGTTTTTTAATACATAATTCAACAGTGTGTACATTTCTGATGATATTTATATAAATTCGAAAGCCATAATGTTTTTAATTGTTATCCAATTTAGTTAAAGTTTTAACAATGTATGTAAAAGCGTAGTCATAACTTTTCTTTTTGTCATTCAACTTAGTTTAAGTTTTAACAGTCTTATGCAGGGCTCGAAAAACAGCCCGTCCGCCCGTCCTCGGCGGTCAAAAATTCCCCGCGGACAACGAATTTCTCGAATCCGACGTCCGCGCGGTCGGCCACTTTCCCGTTAATGTTCATGACACATTTTCAATTTTTTTTATCTTACAAGTGTCTAGCGCCTCACTTCTGAAATGACCCTCTAATCTAGAAATCCTGTTAAATCCTTCGTCAGACCAGATTTCTGTGCAGAAATCTCCGTAAATCATTGGCTTGATTGTGGAACTGGCAAACGTCATATTTTATTCATTTAAAAAACGCAGTACCCTTGGATAAATTGACATTGCAGATCACTTGACCTTTGTCATTTAAATTATTTCATAAAAGAAATACATTATTTTATATAAAAAAATACTAGGTTACTATTAGTATTTCTTTTATTACCGTATAATGTAATCCTAGAAACTACTAATTCATTGTGCAATTTATATAAATGTATGTAATAAATATGCGAAAATTATATTTTTATTTACTTAGAAGTTACGGGTTAGTTTTAAAGGAGGATGGGTACATTGTTGGACAAGCCGTCCTCGGGGACGGGTAAAATTTCTGAATTTTTTCGTGCCCTGGTCTTATGTATTTCTGTACACATATTTGTATAAACAGGGAAGCCAAAAATCTTTTTATTTTCACTCGTACTTCTCATTTTCCACTAATTTAGTTGAAATTTTTGAAGCATATATGTTTCTGAAATCATTTGAATAAATGCGGAAGTTATAAGTTTNTCATTCAACAATTCTCATATATGTGTTTATGACATTTCTATGTAAGCGGAAGCCATATTTGGTTTTTTAATACATAATTCAACAGTGTGTACATTTCTGATGACATTTGTATAATTTCGAAAGCCATGATGTTTTCAATTGTTATCCAATTTAGTTAAAGTTTTAGCAATGTATATAAAAGCGAAGCCATAGCTTTTCTTATTGTCATTCGATTTAGTTTAAGTTTTAACAGTCTTATGTATTTCTGTACACATATTTGTATAAACAGGGGAGCCAAAAATCTTCTATCCGTACTTCTTATTTTCCACTAATTTAGTTGAAATTTTTGAAGCATATATGTTTCTGAAATAATTTGAATGAATGCGGAAGTTATAAGTTTTTTAATTTTACGCTAACTTAACAGAGTGTATATTTCTGATGGCATCTGTTTAAATGCGAAAGCCATAATGTTTTTAATTGTCATCCAATTTAGTTGAAGTTTTAACAGCGTAGCAAAAATTTTAACAGTTCATATACTTCTAATGATGTTTAAATTCAAAAACTATAACTCAAGTAATTTCTATTCGATTTCGTTAAAGTTTTAACAGGACATGTATTTCTGAAGGCATGTGTATGATTACCGACTACATTAAGTTCTTAAAAATTAATTGTAGTGTTGTCCCTTAAAATAAAATGCTTATGGAGAAAAGAAAATATCCCTTTTTATTTTGTTTCAAATATTTATCTCTCACTCTTTCTCTCTATTGACGTTTTGCTTGATCTCTAGTGACGTTATGCTTGAATGAATTGTGAAAGTAAATATTGGAAGCTAAGCTTTTTTTTTCGTTTAAATTGTGGGAAAATAGTATAGACTTCTTGTTCTAAAATTCGCTTTCATGCATCAATTGTTCTAAGTGTTGTTTTTTAGTTGAAGAATTCCAGTAGAATTCACAGATTTTTTTATACTTTTTCTTAAACGTTTTTTCTTTTAGAGAGTTCATGTTACCATCTCTCATAGTCTTTCTCATATTCAAGATAATTCAGCTGGAAATATTTACATCTAAATAAAAATCCGCCCTCTTTTCGGATCACTAAAGGTATTCTTATACACTTCATTGTCTAAACAATAATTATTTTGTCATATAAGCCTTTTTTATGTATGAATGATTCTACAAAATTAGGAATATTTGTGTTTCAAACAGATGTTTTTTGCATGTTTTGAACAATTAAAATGTTGCTTTATCCACACTTTAATATTATATTTGTGATCTTAAACTATACCATAATAATCTTTATTATTCTTTTTTCATTGAAATACTATCCCTTCACCTGTCCTACATTTCTTGTGTTCCAGAAATACCGTAAACTGAAATCGATTTCCTCTTCTATTTTTCTCTAACAACTAATATGAGACAGATAACAAAAGTAAAACAAAATAAGTAAAACAAAATGATAGTTTTATCTCAGATGTGAAATAATATTTTATCCCATAGTTTTTGCGTCTTCCACTTAGTTGAAAAGTTTAAGTTTGCTAAGAATAAAGAGCTCAGTAACTTATTTTTCTGAATAAACAAGTTTGAAGATATTAAGTTCAAGATCCAAAACGTCAAAACATAGATAATGTAAAATTCATCGTTTTGTGTAAAATGTAATGATAATATTCATGAAATATTTTACAAATGGAATCGTTAATATATTTTTGACATTGCGCATGAATTTCCTGTCTCTAAAATTCAGATGGAGAAAAAAATTCTGATAAAATTACTTTAATTTATGGTGATGACATTTCATGTAAAGTAAAACAGAAAATAGTTTATAAAACCAAACTATAAACTGGTTAAACCATTCATTTTGTAATTTTTCCATTTATGTGGCAACAGTTTACCAGAAATTCTGGTTTTCAAAATTATACTCCTTATTACCACACATTTAGTAGGAAAATGCAAAATTGAAAAGTAAATTTAACCGAATAAATAGTTTTTATGCTATGCTCAAAGATATGATAAAATTACTAAATTTTGCCATATTATAAAACTATATTTTATAGTTAATTTTACCAAAATCATTACCAAAGCGTCTCGGTAAAAATTACCAAGCTTTTTGGTGTTCCCATAAAACGAGAAACACGCTAACTTTTACCACATTCTGATAGCTTTGATCATCTTTTTTTCAGTGCAAATACGTACTCCGCTGTAGGAATGTCTATACTTAAAAATAATTTTTGAAATAAATCAATACCTTGGACTAACCCAGCTGTCCCTGAAACTGCATAAATTATCCTAATTATTCAGGGTGTTTTGTTATTGAAATTAGGAACTAAAATTTTAGGTGATGTCATTTTAAAAATCATTCGATATTTTCAAGACCATAAAAAATTTACGAAACACGACAGGCTTAAACAATGATATAGTGGGCATGACACAGGTGAGAAAAAAAACTGAACCCAGCTCAGCACATTCTGACAAGAAGGATGCACCTAGTTCAGTGCCAAGGTCAGCGTCTGGGGTCGCTATAATCGTAATTTTATCGATGACACCGAAACAAAATAAAGCTGCAATTTCAAAAAGAAAAAGAAATATATTGTATAATTATGATAGCTATACATTATAATGTCTTATTATAAAAACTATGCTTTAGTATGTATAATTATGATGTAATAAAAAAGGTACTAACTTCATTTATGCTATGCTCTTACGAATAATGTACTTCCTTTAGGGAAATACGGGTCCCACGACCCATGGAAGTTCCCAATAATCTTTATTTTATTTTCATCAGACTTAATTTATAGCTAAGTATAGAATGCGTATAGTCGTCTACGTTTGACTTAAAGCTGATTCCTACTTTTGTGTAGCTAAATTCATCATCCAACCCAATCCATATCCTATGAGTATATTATTTAATTTTACTTCATAATAAATTTTTCTATGATCTGATATCAGTACTACTAATTTGATTAAATCATAATGATAAATATATATATCTTCATCTTTTGTTGATTAATTTTTTTACTCGAATACTAGAGATGAGTTAGGGTTTGCTTTTGAAGATTCAAGCCCGCCTGAGCCCGAATAATTTTAATCCGAGCCCTCTTGAACCCGATATACATGGGATTACTTAGAGTCCGAGATATACTTCAGATTAAGATCAACTTTTGCGGTATCGCCACTCATTCTTTGATGTCTGAAAAAGGAAATTAGTCATTAAAACCTTTTTTTTATCACTATTACGTGAAACGAAAATTAAAAAAAAGAAAGAAAATCTAAATCTCCATCTACACTGCAAAAACTAGATGCTCAAATTTAACGAAATTTTCTTCGTTTTTGACGAAACCGTTTCCTAATGTATGATCGAGTATTTCGTCAAAGAGACGAAATAACTATCGTCACTTCTTTGAGGGATCGAAATTCATTATTCTGCTTTTTTCTAAAATAAAAAAAAACTAAAAAAAAAAAACTTGTAGTGTCACTAAATATATTAATTATGTAACTCTATTAATATAACTTTTCTAATCATTTGGGTGGGGCACCTTATACATGAACCAATATAGCCCAAAACAACACATGAAGAGTAAATAGAACAGAGTGCTAACTTACACCACCTATGCCCGAAGCGGGAATCGAACACGGGTCTTCTTGGTACGAGGCCAACTAATTGATCACCATACAACGCGGTCAACTAATTTCGGCGCTTTATTTTTCCATCTTAGTCTTCATTCTAGTTAGTAATTTCTCTCAATGCACTCCGATGTGGTTTCGAGTTTAGGAAGCATTTTCATCATATATTTGAGAGTTCGCATAACAAAATGATTCTCAAAATTAACGAAATACATCTGAATTTATTTCTGAAAGTGTAATTATAAGTCATTCAACAATTCTTGTTAGCCTCACAAAGCAAATGCACCAAACAGAAGTAGCAGATTGCAGGAATTTTTTTTATAACCTCATAAGTTTTACATTTCTTATGCTTAGTAACTGAACCAAACGTTAAAGTTTAAAAGGAGTAAAAATGTTTAGGAAAATTTTATGAGTCCGAGCTCCCCGAAATCAAAACCTATTTACATTAAACGAGCCCGTACCCACGTCAGGCCCGGTCTTTCAGACTCAGGCTGAGTCCGTCTCATCTCTATCGTATACTCTTGGAATAATGATGAGATGCCATCAACTCTGATTACTGAAATTCAACTTTCTTAACCCAAGCATATGTGAACCATATAAAGCAGAATAACGGAAGATTTGAAAAATAATTTTTAGCTTACTTCCTTGCATAAGTAGAAATACTTTAAGAAAGTCGTATAAAATAGTTTTTTCCTCCCACAAATAAAACAACTTTCTTGTTGAAGATTGGTCCTCAGATATATTTTCCATCGAACCAGCATAGGAATTTTTAAGAATTAAAAAAAAATGTTTTTAAATAGCAGTTGCATTTTTATGCCAAAAATTGTACCTAAATCATCCTCACATATAATAAGAATTCTTCATAATAATAGAACTTACTATGATTCGCATAATAATAAGACTTACTTTTAGAATAAAAATTTATTTGAAAAAGGAAGAAAAAAAATCTGAAGGGTAGTAAACCCACTGACTTATTTTGGAATTTTTTCTGAGTTTAGCGAAAAAAGAAAACTTAAGATGAAATAATGAACTTTCGAAAAAACGCAAGTGTTGCTAAATAAAGCCGCTTTCAGCTACTCAAGAATACAATGCTCTTTGCAAAGATGATGAATATACTAATTTGTATTCTGTTTTCTTTTTGGGTTCCTACTTAATTCAAGTACCTGCATCTACAGTTACAGCTAATGGAGTGGTTTCAGAATTCAAATTAATGCTGACAAAGAAACAGGCGCATAAATATGACGAAACAAAATTCTGGAACGATGAATCATTCTAAATGAAGTAGGGAATTCTTTTGGAAAGTATGGTGGCTTTCAGACAATCACTTATTGATTTTATTAGTAGGACTCTAAAAATGAAGTTTATTTAACTACATTTAAAAAAAGGAAGCCGTAAAGACAAACTTGATCAAAGACATTGATATTCGTTTCATTTTAATGGGAGTAGTAAAGATTTTTATTGCATGGAAATGGGAGAAAAAAAATTTCTGGAAGTAAATTAATTCTTGCTACCATTTCAATATTTAATCGAATAAATTTAAGGCCTACCTCAAAATATTTTTGAGAAAATTCTGAATTGGAAGATATCGTATAATAACAAGTTAATTTTTTGATAGAACTAACCCGCATTTGCGTTACATGGAGAGGAAGACCACGAGAACCTCCCACGTTTAACCTGACGGCAAGGGGACTCTAACCCATGATCCGTCTACCACTGAGGATATTTCACGTCAGCACTATGGTCGGTGCAAGCCGGATGCTGAATTCGTATCGACCAGCTATAGCCGGGATTGAACCCCTGTTCACCTCATTGGAAGGCGAGCACTCTATCCCCTGAAATTATGAGCGACAATACAAAATGTTGTTTAATTATAAATGGCAATACATTTTAAACTAATTAATTAATAAATATAAATATTCTCCTTTTAATTTTCTTCTTTCTAACGATGTCTAGGTAACAGTAGAACAACTAAATTCTACCAAACGGTTGCAATTTCTTTTAATAATTTTCTAACATTTAAGAAATTTGTAGTCTCAGGAAAACTTTTCGAAGAGTGTTCTTCAAAATCAAAGAAAGAAAAAGTCATTTTTTGAGTGTCTTGGTTAGTCTTCAAACAAAGCTTTAATTTCAAGTAAACGATTTAAAATTGAAGACTATTAAATGCAGACTATTTTAAATTAAAGATTGTCTGAACTTTAGAAATGGGAAAATAACTAAAAAAATTTAAAAATGAATCTTTTAATAATTTTAAGAAAGCATTCATTTGGTGAGATTCTTCCAGTAGGATTTTTGTAAATTTTTATGAGTTGAAATAAGTCAGCGTTAAAGTAACTATTCAGATATTAAAAAATTAAAGTCACATCGATATGAAACCCCTTAACAATCATGTATAACTATTGCAAATTCAAAGCACTTATAAAAATTCACTAAAAAAAATTATGTCGCAAGTCGATATCTCATTAGTTTCGTTATTAAAATATGCATTTTGGGAAAACTCTAAATTTGAAGACATCATACAATGATATAAAACTATATTATTTAAATTGTAAATAAATCGAACTTGCTGACCAAACTATTGAAACGGTTTTTGTCTTATTTCCATTATTTATATATGATGCAAATGTTTTTTTCTACTGCTGCCATCTATTGATTGCTTATTAACATAGCTTTAAGTGTGATTTAAAAGAATCGATGTTTGCTCTGAATTTTTCTGTTTTCAGTTCCTTTAAAGTGAGTTCATTTTTATCTCTTGTCAGCGTAAAATTAAATGTTACTCTCCTAATTTAAATTAAATTTTCAGATTTAGCAAAAGAAATTTTTAAGTATGTTTTGACAATGTTTTCTGCTTCCCTCTTCCAAATATATCAGAGACACATGAATATATATTGTATTTTAATTAACAGTTAATTTTAAGTGCTGCCATCTATTGCAAAACAAATATACTTTGAATTACAGTACTAAGGAGTCAATGGTTGCTTCGCATCTATCAATTCCACATTAATGCTCACTAAATGTACAAGAAATTAACTCTTCTTTCCGCGTTAATGTTGCAGTTGTCAATTTTATGTTCAAAAATTGCTTTAGTTCATTTAATATGACGGTTCATTTCAATTTAAATGTATTTTTACATTTATCAACAATAATGATTCAAGCTATTTTTTTAAGAAGGGAATTGTAAGGAAAACATTAGTATTTAAACTATAAACTAATAATGTAAAGCAAAGTTTCTTGTAAAATTTGCATACACAAAATCTCTAGAATAAATTGTATTGCATATAACTTACACAGTATTTATGTGTATGTAATGTATATAGTATTTGATATTTCGCACTTAGAATTTTTTTCATCATAATTCAATCAAATGCAGTTCGCAGTTGTAGGGGAGAGTGGGGTCAATTGTAACATTTNTTTTATTGTCACAAGTGTGGAAAATTCCGCTTCGCAAAGATACACTGTAGCAAACGGAATTATAGCTGCCATAGCTCGATTTACAAGCAATGGTTAGGCTTCCAAACGTTTTAAAAATTAGGAGTAGTCAGCGGACCCCTAAAATATAACTCATGAACCCCTTAGGGGTTCATGAACCTTAGGTTAAGAAACCCTGCTTTAAAGTGAGTTCATTTTTATCCCTTTTCATCGTAAAATTAAATGTTACTCTCCTCATTTAAATTAAATTTCCAGATTTAACAAAAGAAATTTTTAAGTATGTTTTGACAATGTTTTCTGCTTCCCTCTTCCAAATATATCAAAGAGACACGCGAATATATATTATAGTATTTAAATTAACAGTTTATTTAAAGTGCTGCCATCTATCGCAAAAAAATATGATTTGAATTATAGTATTAAAGAGTCAATGGTTGCTTCGTATTTATCAATTTCATATTAATGCTCAATAAATTTACAAGAAATTGACTTTTCTTTCCGCGTTAATGATGTAGTTGTAAATTTTATGTTCGAAAATTGTTCTAGTTCATTTAATATGACGTGTCATTTCAATTTAAATGCATTTTTACATTTATCAACAACAATGATTCCAGCTATTTTTCAAGAAGGGAATTGTAAGGAAAACACTAGTATTTAAATTATTAACTAATAATGTAAAACAAAGTTTCTTGCAAAAACTGCGTACACAAAATCTCTAGAATAAATTGTATTGCATATAACATTCATTCATTTATGTGTATATAACTGATATTTCGCTCTTAGAATTTTTTTCATCAAAATTCAATCAAATGCAGTTTGCAGTTGTGCCAATCAAATGCAGTTTGTACAATTTTCTTAAAAAATAAATGAACTTTTTTTTGTGCAATGTATTATATTTGTAAAGGAAATTTTATAAAATAATTAATTCTTAGAATACTAAATTTCAACTGTATACTAGTTAAAATGTGAGCATTTGCAATACATACTAGACAAATGTGTTGTAAATGCATCAGCAAAGTGTGAATGTTTTGAAACACTTGACATGAATTTCCATTATTGAGAATCGTAACATTTAAAAAAATGTAGATAGGAATATCTGCTATTGAGATTTGCAATATTAAAAAATGTATTTAAATAAGAAAATTTAGCATTAAAAATTTCTGTATGATTTTTTTAAATCTTCAGAAATTTTAAATGCCCATAATATCAGAGTTTGAAAAAAATCAAAATAATTTGAAAAATAAATTATTTATATTTATTGCTTTATGTTTAAGTTTCGATGTTCATTTAATTTCCATTTCAATACATAAATTACAAAACGTTTAGCCAAATTGATTTTGAATATATTTTGAATCATTTCTCTAAAACTGAAATAAATTTACAAAATATAACATCTTTTTAGTTTGCCTTTTTGGAAGATAATTTTTACTTTTTAAGCGTTTTTTTCAAGATTCAAATATTGCTTAAAAAATTCTCATATTTAGGAATATTGATGTAAGATATTATTCATGAAATAATATTAGTTCTTTTCTACTTTCTTAATAGAGATTTTAAAGTAGAAATATTTCTCTGCTGTAGTGCGAAAAAAAAAAGATTTAAACAGTATAGTTAATTTATTTAATTAAATTTTAAATCAATCGTTCAAATGAAAAAAACAAACAATATTTTAAACATAAGTATAATGTTTATAAAGAAAAAAAAAATGTTGTACAATATACAAAAGTTGCCCCATGTTAAATACAAGTGTTATGATAATCCTCAGTGACTCTTCATCAACTCTTGAAGACAGCCGATAGCTCCAAAGTAACCCTGGAATTATGCATAAATGTTAATAAATGTTATGCTAGAAAAAAAAGTTCACCTTTGATAACACACAATATAATTCAAATCAAAGCAAATATTGATTTAAATATTGATATTTCTCTATTATCGTACTCGTTTATTTATTTACTAATTACTGAAATCAATTAAAAATGTTAAATTTAAAAAAATATATATATTTCAACACAAAGTAAGTTTTACTTTAAAAATCGTTTATCTATTATCGTATCGCATTGCAAACTTATTTTGGAAATAATTAAAAATATTACATTTGAAGAGAAATAAAAAGTACTGCAAATTTATTTCGAATCAAAGCGAGTATTACTTTAAATATTGTTTTTCTATTATGGTACCGAATAGCAAAGTTACTCTGGAATTAATTAAAAATCTAAAATTTAGAAAGTTTACTTTATTTCAAATATATTTCGAATCAAAATAAGCGAGGCATTTATCTATTTTTTCGAATTTGGAATGGAAAAAATATTTTAAAGTATTGCAAATATATTTCAAATCAAAGGTAAGGATTACTTTATTAATCGTTTATTATTTATCGTATCGTATTGCAAACTTATTTTGGAATTAATTAAAAATATTACATTTGAAAAGAAATAAAAAGTACTGTAAATATATTTCGAATCAAAGCAAGTATTACTTTAAATATTGTTTTTCTATTATGGTATCGATTAGCAAAGTTACTCTGAAATTAATTTAAAATGTTAAATTTAGAACAGTTTCCTTTATTTTAAATATATTTCGAATCAAAATAAGCGAGTCGTTTATCTATTTACTAATTACTACAATCAATTAAAAATGTTTAATTCGGAAGAAAAAAAACATTTTAAAGCATTGGAAATATATTTCAAAACAAAATAAGTATTACTTTAAAAATCGTATCGTATCGTATTGCAAGGTTTTTTGTAATTAATTGAAAATATTACATCTCAAAAGAAATAAAAATGACTGCAAATATATTTCGAATCAAAGCGAGTATTACTTTAAATATTATTTTTCCATTATGGTATCGAATAGCAAAGTTACTCTGGAATTAATAAAAAATTTTAAATTTATAACAGTTTGCATTATTTAAAATTTATTTCGAATAAAAATAAGAGAGTCAAAGTAACTATTACTAAATATCATCTATTTTTTATCATATCTTATGATAAAGCAACTGTAAAATTGATTAATTAATGAAAAATAGTAAACTCTGGAAAAGCAGTTCACATCACTGCAAAAAATATTTCGAATCAAAACAAATATTATTTCAAATATCGTTTATCAGTTACAAATGTAATTATAATGGTTCATAGAGGTAAAACCTTCTTCTTTAATTTTTTTTTCTTTGCATAAGAGGACTACAAATAACAGTCCTTTTATGCAAATATTATCCAACTGCATTTTACGCAAAAATGTAGTCCTTTTATGAGTAATTTGAAATAACGTTTATCGATCAATAAAATATTGCCATAATGTTGTCATGAACAAATATAAATATTTTAGATTAAAAAATAGTGTTCCCAAAATTATAATTTAGGTTGAAAAATACTTAATAATTAATGCAGTTATGCCATCAATACAAATATGGTGAATAACATAATTAATTTTACTAAATAGGTTTAATTTATGAAAAACAGTTTCTCTGACATAGCAACTTTTTTCTTGCATCAGTCCGTTAAGAAATTAATTATTCGTCATTTACTCAAACAATTTTGATAAAGACTTAATTTGATGAAAATACAAGAAACATTAATGTCTAACATCATTTTGCCTTCTTAATCACTTAGTTCACCTGCATTATTTTAATTAAGTTTGGTGCAAGGTCAAAAATTTATTTAATAAAAGACATATAAACAGGGTATTTCGTAATAATTACCCTCAATATTTATTTTAAAAACTCTGATAAATAAAAGTATGTAGTTTAAAAGTAGCAAATTCATATTTTAGAGAGAAAAAAAAAACGATAGCGAAATAATATAGAAGAAGGCGAGACTGGAAGCATTAAAACGTGTTTGATTGCTGAAGTAAATAAAGAAGGGTTATGATAAGGCAGTTACTAGAAAAACTTTCAAGTTTCACCAGGGAATCAAATTGGTTATCATGTTTTCGATCCTAATTTCTCAATAAATTTGTGAGTTATGAAATAAAGATAAATGATGAAATTATGAAAGATTTTAAAATTTTTTTAATTGAAATTCCAATTTTATCATACTTAACTTCGAACTCACGATACAATCATTACTTTTTATTTTACTTCATTTATTTATTTTTTATTTTAATACCGGCATTAAACAACCGATCCTCTAAACTTACGACTATTAATATTCAACTAGCCTCGTACATTTGAACCCAGCCCAGAATATCAAGATCTTCAGGATCAAGCATTGGGACAGACTAGCCTTCGTGGAGGACTTTTTGATGCAACTAACCCTCATTTGCGTTATGGGAAGAAGAAAACCACGAAAACATTCCACAGGTGGACGAGCGTCTTGATTGCGAAGCCAATGGTTGCGGCTTCGAATCCCGCTCAGAGCATGGATGTTTCTATCCGTGTTTTGTTCTTTGTTGTGTAATGTGTGATTGTGGCTCACCCTAACGGTGGCAGTGTGGCGTGGGTAATGTTGCTCGTATCCGTGACTTAGGCTGGCAGGTGCCCAACGGATAACGTTAAATGAGCAGCACTTCCGGAAACTCCGAGGCAAAGAATGAGAGTTCAGTACCTGCCGTTAAAAAAGTTAAGAAAGAAAAAAAAACATTTCACCGATAGACGGCAAAGAGATTCCAACCCATTATCTGTCTACCACTAAGGATATTTTACGTCAGCACTGCGGTCAGTGCTGACGTATCAACCAGCTACCTCTGGAATTCGAATCCGGGAAACCTCATTTCAAGGCGAACACTCTATCCCCTAAACTCCCCGGCTCAATGCTTGATATTTTTTCTTCTTCTTTTTTTGACCGTCGTTGAGCAACCGACCCAATTTTATGAGTTTACGACTACTAATGTTCAACTATATAGCCATGTAATTTTGACCAATCCAAAAGACAAGGGAACTCCTGGATCGAGTATTAGGAGAAATTTGCCTCCATGGAGGACTTTTTGATGGAGCTAACCCGTATTTGCGTTACACGGAGAGGAAGACCACGAGAACCTCCCATGGTTAGCCTGACAGCAAGGGGACTCTTCACCCATGATCCTTCTATCACTGAGGACATTTCACGTCAGCACTGTGGTCGGTGCAAGCAGGATGCGGAATTCGTATCGACTGGGATTCGAACCCGGTTCGCCTCATTGAAAGGCGAACGCTCTATCCCCTGAGCCATCGCGGCTCCAATGCCTACTATTAAGAAATTTGAATGTAGAATATGCCTTAATACCTCATGTTCTAAAAACAATGCTTTGAGAGCCCCACGAGACCAAAAATCCATGGCGTATGATAAGAGCTTCATGGCTATTGTGTTACCTCGCAGGAAGTTGCCAACAAATACAACTCTTTGAATGCCCTGGAAAAAAATAATTAATTAAATGTAATTAGACAATACAAATTGGTATCATGCAATTAAAGTTAGTAGAGCTTCTTCACATTTTATCAAAGTAATATTTAAGGTCTGACTATTAATTTTTTGCTAAACTATCCATGAGTTATGTTAACTACATTATATTTGTATGCATTTTTATTACTATTTAGTTATTATGCCTTTATTTAATATAATGAATATAATAAAACCAAGGTAGTTCGTTCGTAATTTATCATTATAAGGATGTTATGGTTGCGCCTTAGGTTGTAGATATTTATAATAAGTAAACTGAAATTACTAACAATATTAATTACAGTTATGTGTCATCGGCGTATGGATTTGTATATTATAATATATTATTTGGAGTGAATATTTCAACCTAATAATCAATGATATGGAGAAAATGAAGGAATTTTAAGAAGAAATAAACAATTTTAAATACCGAAAAATTAATTAGAAAATGCTATCAAAGATACAGAAGAACAAGTAGTTATAACACATTCTACATTAAATTCATAAAATAAAATTTAAAAGCTGAGTTTTCCAAGCGAAGTAAAAAGAAACATTTTTTTTAATTTTCGTCAGGCCTAAAAGTTTGAGCAAATCATTTTCAAAACACGAAGGAGGTGAATTTTTGGTGATGACAGAAATTTAACACGAAAGTGATGCTCCTTACGTTTCTCGCTTTTAGGAGAGAAAAAAAAAATTTTTTTCCTTCCCTTTTTTAGTTTACTTGTAAGACTTAGTTTTCAATTATTATAATTATTATTTTATTCAATAATTTTGTTCGTTTTAATTTTGTGTTTGTTTGTTTGTGACAAAAAAGTCGTCGAAATTTCAATTTGAAATAGAAGGAATATCTTTCCTTGTAACATTTAGAGAACAATTCTAACTTGTAAACTCTCATCAGGCATAGAGCTTCTGTTGAAATTCGAGTCTCTAAGCTATTCGAACATTGGTTGTCATTTCGATTGACTATATAAGTACTTTATGGCGATAAAGAGGTCAGATAACGATTATAACTTGTTATTATTAGTCTAGAGAGAGATTTAAATAAAGTGTGAGTACTCTATGAAAGAAGTAGGAATTCTGTTTGACGATAAATTCCATTTGGCATCAGGTTACAATAACTCTTACAAATATGACTATACTATACTATAACTTTTACTATAACTATTTACTAAAACTATTTTTTTCAGCACACAGCTTTAATTATAACGTCTAGGTATTCGAGGTGGAGCTGGAATATTGATTAACATTAAATTTCGTTTAGCGATAATATCGCAATAAATACCGCAGCAGCGTTTAAGAAATTAAACTTGTATGGTGAGTTCTCCGATAAAAGTTTGAGTGTTCTATAGCGATTTGAAAAGTAGTCAGAATTTTAAGTGACAAGGTGTTCGTTTTCGTATTAATATCGTAATATTTTTTGAATAAGGTAAATCATAAATTCTGCTTTTAGTAGTCAAGTAAAGTCACAATCTATCTTCTATATTATATAAAACGCTAATACGTACGTATGTATGTATGTATGTATCAATAAAACCGATGATATTTCTTTTCTCGCGCTGGCAACAGTTTTCATTTTTAATTGATTGGATTCGGCGCGCAAGAGCACGTAGTGAGCAACCAGATAACAATAACCAGAGTGAGCATTATCAGGTTGTTCAATTCAGATTCATGCACTAAAAANATATGTATAATTAACTATGTTTTAGTTGAATTTATGAACTGTTACAATTGACCCCGTAAGTGGGGACAATTGTAACAAGTGCACGACTGTCAAAAATTGTTAATAACTAATATAATAATATTTAAAATCAGGTATTTAATTTTTTTTCTAGTAGAGGATAGTCTACTTTACTCGTCTGTCAATTAATACTAATAATATATTGGATTTTGGTTAGTTAAAAATAGTTAAGTGAAAAATGTTACAATTGACCCCATTGTCCCCTACTCTATGAAAGAGGTAGGAATTCTGTTTGACGATAAATTCCATTTGGCACCAGGTTACAATAACTTTTACTATAACTATTTTGTTTCAGCACACAGCTTTTATTATAACGTCTAGATTTTCGAGGAGGCGCTGGAATATTGATTAACATTAAATTTCGTTCAGCGATAATATCGCGATAAATACCGCGGGCAGCGTTTAAGAAATTAAACTTGTATGGTGATCTAGCACAGAACTCCGATAAAAGTTTGAGTGTTCTATAGAGATTCGAAAAGTAGTCAGAATTTTAAGTGACAAGATGTTCTTTTTCGTTTTAATAACGTGATATTTTTTGAATAAGGTAAATCATAAATTCTGCTTTTAGTAGTCAAGTAAAGTCACAATTTAATATTATTTCTTTAAATGAAACTTATAACAAAAAAGTCTAAGGGATCACAGTCATACCAGTTTCCACACAAATACTTGCTTCCAACTTAAAGTTGCTATTTTAATTACTATCTCAACTATAAATGGAGACTGAATAAGAAAAATAAAAGTTTAAAAATAGTGATTGTTTCTAAAAAAATTTTTTACTCAGAAACTATTCGATCGATTTCGTTCAAATTTTGTATTTTGTCTTTCAAAAATGTGTATACCTTGCAATACAAAAAATTTTCGACCCTTATTAAATAAAAATAATAAATAATTACTTAAATTTATTTTTAAGTAGGTTTGTTTAACTTTGCATAAATTAATTTTATTATTGTGTTATTGTGCTGCGGTTTGCTCAGAAACTTATTAATTAACATATTTGAGGCATTGATTGTTTCGTAGTTTGTGAAAATCTAAGTATTAGAACAAAAGTTACTCAAAGTGTTCTTTTTCTTCTTCTTTTTTTTCTTTGTGCTAGTAAAACAAAAATGGCACTCAAGAGAAATATAAATATTTGAATAAAAAGAAAAAATTAAATGGTAATGTCATTTTTTGTTTGTTTCGTTATTCATATATTTTCTTTATATAACGGGTTTAACTGGTTATTGTATAAAATTTTTAAAGCTAATATACATCTTAAAAATGCTTAGTATGTTGTAAGTGAAGCGTTTGTAGCCAGAAGCAATGTTATACTTAAAGTGGCCTATAACATTTCTCTGCCTGGGACCATTTCAAACTATCAAATAGTTCTATCAGTTTTATTTCTTTTTTTATTTTTTTTGTTATTTTTAGTACCGCATATGTATGCGTCATTATTTGGTTTTAAATCAGACAATGACATTTTTTAGTAAATATGTACCTTCTGTTTAATTTGCATTACCCTGTAAATACATCATATATTAATTATGATGATTTATGCTCTAAAATTTCAGTTAATCCTTTAAATGCACTTAAAAAATTATTCTCTAGTCTTAAATACACTGTAAAATATGATTTTTCACTATTATTTTTAATTTTAAGTTCTGGAAAAGCTTTTAGAGTTATGTTTCATTGAAAAACATGATGTACAAAGTTTAATAAACCTAACTACACAAAAGGTGAATGAAAAAAGAATTTCGAAATTCCATCTTTAAAAAAGAAATAAAGTTTATAAATAGAGTTCATGGAAGAAATAAAGTTGAGTAAAACTATCTCTAAAGGTCACTAAACAAATAATTTTAAACACATAACCCTCGTGTCTTGGCTTTCATAAATGAGTAATATGAAAGTAAATAGCAATATAATATTATGAGATAAGTAAAATATTTTATGACTCCCAATAATCTTTAAGGAAAGCTAAAGTGAAAATTTCTATTTTTAAAAGTGTAGTGTCTTCTTGAAATAAAAGTTCAAAAGCAATCTGATCAAAAACAATAGTAAAAAAAGCGCATTCATGGCATTATAATGAGTATATTTGCCTATAATAATAATGGCCTACATAACTTTTTAGATCGAAGCCTATTTGCTGATACAAATAGCTACTTAAAATGCTTTTAAAATAGGGTTTCGAAAAATATATGCCATTTTAAGACCATGTTATGTTTGAATCTTACTAAAGTGTATATTTGCTTTAAGTTCTCAAAGAGCTAGAAACTAGCAAAAAAGTTAACTGATATTCCTCATCACAATTTTTTTTTGTCCGGTCATTTGATTATATTTTACAGGGTGTTCTATCCTGAATGTATATTTTTAGAATCTTTTTCAAAAAAGAACTCAAAAAAGTTCATACATTGGGAGTTGCAAAATAATATTAAGAAAAAGAAACAAAATCGCTATCGAAATCTGTAAAATCCTGACTGAGGAAGGAAGAACTATAAAGATCGAAACCAGTTTGATTGTCTAATGAAACTTGAAGATGTTTCAAATAATCACCATCCAACTCCTTTGTTCCCTTCGGCAATCGAACTGCATTTAATAAATTTACTCCCGTCTTCCTCAGTTGTAATTCGGCATATTTTGATAGTATTTGCTTCAATTAAGTATAACGTGCGACCCATTGATGTGCATTTTAACTTCATTATCGACAAGGATTCTAAAAATATAAATTTAGAACAGTCATTACAAAGCACCCTGAATTATTATTACACAAACATTCGAACATTGTTTTAAATTTATTCTAACAGACCATTATTTTTTTATGAAATTTTTTTTTCTGTGAAACTTTCCACCATATGATGCCGTGGGAAATGTTCTCATAATGAAGACAACTTTTAGTACAAGTACTGTTAAATGTATGCTTTTTTTAAAAAAATTCAAGTTGAAATTTAACAATGGACAGTGATTTTAATGGATTTCTAAATTTGGATACAATTTTAAGCCCAAAATTTTACAATAGCAAAATTATTTTTGAATGTATGGGGAAAAATATATAAACATTTACCAGTCATATATGATTTTTATTTGCAGTGACAATTTTTTGAAAATATCTTCTTACTTTACCATATTTTTGTGTTGATTTTTTAATATTATTTTTAATTTTCACTAATTATTTCTAAATTTTCACAAAATAGGTTCGCTGAAAAAAAAGCCTAGACAGACCCCTACTTAGCGAGTTCTACTCCACATGAAAGTAGTAATTTAAAAACAAACAATTACAAAGAAATTCATAATGAACCTAAATAAAAACAAAAGTTCAACAACCCTGTTTGAAGTGAAAATAATCAGGAAAAGACTATTATCTTAAATTAGATACATATTAGTGAAATAATGTCATGGTTAACTTTCTAAAATACAGATTTTTAGTAGCATTTTCCTCTTAAACATGAATCACTCAAATTTTTCGCGTTATCTAGAGCGATGTAGATTGTAATTAAATAATCGATAATAACACGGTAAAATGTCATAAATTATTTGAAGTGTAGTAAACATTATTATTAAGCATTTTTGGAGAAAAACGGATATCTGGTTCTGAAGGAAATATCTATTTAATAAACAAAATGAAGGAACTACCAAATGAAATATATATTCTGCTTAGCTATTAATTTAAAATAATTATCAATTTTAATTATTAAAATTAATTTAATTCGAATATCTGAAAGTTTTTGCTATTTTTAATAACTACGCTGCGTTCAAAATCTTTTCCCCCTCCATTAATACAAATCCTAGATCTAAACTTTTAAATCCTTATAAATGAAATTTATACTNATACAGATTTTTAGTAGCATTTTCCTCTTAAACATGAATCACTCAAATTTTTCGCGTTATCTAGAGCGATGTAGATTGTAATTAAATAATCGATAATAACACGGTAAAATGTCATAAATTATTTGAAGTGTAGTAAACATTATTATTAAGCATTTTTGGAGAAAAACGGATATCTGGTTCTGAAGGAAATATCTATTTAATAAACAAAATGAAGGAACTACCAAATGAAATATATATTCTGCTTAGCTATAAATTTAAAATAATTATCAATTTTAATTATTAAAATTAATTTAATTCGAATATGTGAACGTTTTTGCCATTTTTTATAATTACGCTGCTTTCAAAATCTTTTTTTTTCCTCCATTAATACAAATCCTAGATCTAAACTTTTAAATCCTTGTAAATGAAATTTAGACTGTTAAATTAATTAGAACGTATTTCAGTTCCCTTCAAGGCGCTGCTGATGTTCTAGATGTCAAAACAGGCAGAAAAATGTGTAAAATTTTGAGAGAAAAAATCAAAAGATATTGAATTAACAGAATTTAACAGTTTGATAGGTATAGGTTTGATAGACACCTTTAAAGTTTCTTTAAAGGTTAGTTTCGTTAAAGGTTAGTCTCTTTTATGTTTTTTTATAACTATGAAGCTTGTCCTTATTCAATATATTCAATATATCAAGAAATATTATTTTTTTAGCATTGTGATAATGATATTTTATAATGAAATCTCACAATATATAGTGAATACAATATTTTGTGATAAATATGGAATCTAAGTTATTTATTTACAAATCGAGCACATAAATATGGAATACGATCACGACAACGCTCCAATGATACCGATTACGATAATTATCGAACACGATAGTTTCGACATTATTATCGACAACATTGATATCGATTACTATAATATCACGGAATGTTATCGGAAACGACAGTTATATCGAATACGATATTTTTGTGAGTGGTGATAAATTTTATTAGGGTATTTGATCATAGAAAAATAATGTTAGTTAGTTATATTGGAAAAATATTTCGATATATCATGATATGTATATCGATATATCAATGATATCGATGTATCATTTACAGACAATATATCAGGATATTAAAACTCCAATATTGCTCAACACTTATCTTAATTAGAACTACTATATCCTTCTACTAAGAGAGTTATGAGATACAGGAAACAATTTGAGAGGCAAAATTAATTGAAAAGAAACAAATAAAAAAATTTCGTGCACTAAATATTAAATGTTCGGCAAGATATTTTTATTTGGCGGAATCTTAAGATTATAGATATATAATCTTTTCCCTTAACTTTAAAATTAACCATAACTAGCTCAAGTATCTATTATAAGCAAAATTAAGGTTAAAAAACTATAAATTTTTGTATTAATTGGTTATTAAAAAGTATAATAGCAAAAGTATGGTAGCTATGCTCAACATTTTATGCAGTCACTTAAGTTTATTATAAGCCAAACGGTTGATTCTATTGGTAAAATGTTAGCTTTTAAATAGCAGAATCAGTTTATCAAAAATTTATTCAATTTTCATGTAATTTGGTGTATTTTTTGTTGATAGTGAAAAACACTTAGCTTGATATTATTATGGCAGGGGTCGAAATTACTAAGACAAGTGGCTAAAAGATTTTGTTAGTACATACACATTTTCAGACGTTCGTTTATATGTTTGTATTAGATATTTTGTTTTATTTAATGAAAACTCGAATTTGAATGAAATATTACACTCCAAACGCACTTAGATTCATGATGAAATATGTTACTTTGTGACAGTAAAACAGACCAAAAACCAAAACTAAAAATTAAAACAGCATACTATCCTTTTACATCGATTTCTAATCCGTGGGACCATTGATAATTAATTTATGGTGGTCCGAAACTAATTTTAGTGGTTCTAGACTAATGAACTACCATTATCTATAGACTAACTAACATAATCTTGAAGTGCAGTAAGATGCTTCATCTAGTAACCGACTCTTATATCTTCCTTTTCGCTTTTGGATTTTGACCTATTCGCTATAGGGGGACCGGAAAGCAATGCCGTTTCGGCGCATTAAATATTGGTTAGTCTTCAAAACCAATTCATTTTTTTTTCGATTCGTCTTCGATCCGGCATTGAGCGGTTGTTGCTATCGAGGGTGAATACATTATTGATTAAAAATAAAATCTTGATAACAAATATCTGATGCACCGAAACGGCATTACTTTCCGGTCCCCCAAATAATTTGATTCGGACTATTTTAAACTGCTAGTCGCATAAATCTCTAACTGCGTTTGATATAGAAGTTTACTCTTAGACAGATTATCAGCAATTACTTTCTCTAACATGGTTAAACAATATTATTTCACAAAAGAAAAAGACACAAACCTCGTTTAGAGCAGCCATCCTTGCTATCGAACCAATATTATTGGTTATTGTGGCCAAAGTTGTTCTGGCAAGATCTTCTTTAGTTACTTCTGCTCTCTTCTTTTTACTGCTCATTTTTCCAAAACTATACATATGAAAAATAAATAAATATTCATAATGCAAATGATATGTTTCATTATATAAAAATCAATATTTTGCAGTCCATTGTGAAGTTTGATACATTTTCATAATTACAAAAATGAAACTATGTAAACGGCATCTGTAAACTTAACATAAAGATTATTTTCAAAAATATTGAAGTTTTTATTCAACACTATTTCTCGCATTTTATAATTTTAAAAGGAAAGTAATATTCTAAAATCAATTGTTTAAAAAATTACTTCTATTGAGTAATCAGTCTCGCGTAAACTATAACTTAGAATACAAAGGAACATTATAATATAAGGGAAACCAATATACTTTCTCTTTATAATAATACATACTTTCTCATTAAAATAAGAGCTGTATACTAGCAATAACAATATGTATACTAGCTTTCTGCGGATTAATCTATATGGTTTTTAATACTTTCTATATAATTTTATTTGCAAATAGACATAAAGGATTCTGCTTGATACAATGGTGCAATCTAGAGTACTTCAACTAAATAAATGTTTCAATAGGAAAAGGTCAAATCTCCCACCTTTTTCCTAAAATATTTACTAATTGTTTTCACCATTTAAGGCACAAATAATATTTATAAACAAATGGAAAAAAAAAAAGAAAGCCTAAATGAATGCCCCAATTTCTATAGGTGCACTGTAAATGCATTCATTAAAACTGTCTATTCATGCATAGAAAATATGAGCATGTTTTGAATGTACTCTTCACAAATGTTCGATATACGCTTCTTTTGTTATATTGTATGCATCACACCCAGTGGCGTACGCAAGGGAGGGGTTTAGGGGTTTAAACACCCCCCTTGAGCTCAGACAAAATGGCAAAAATAAACATTTTAGTAGAAATTATGCGAGCTATTATTTTTTAAGACTATGTNTCTCAGGACGCTAGAATAAAACGGTTCAGACGTTATAAGAGGGACACACAAATTCTTCTTTTTTATATTACAGATAAATATACATAACTTTTGCTACCACTAGACAAAATATTTTCTGAAAATACGGTGACTCTGTAGTAGTTAGTGTCACAGCAGACATTAAAACATAAACTTAGATACCACCAGAAGAAATTCTCCCAAAAATCGTAGAAAGTTATCAGCTCTGATACCTGCGTCATCTGGCACCAAAGTTTTAATATAAAAAATGTATCGTAATGTATTACAAAAGTGAGTGGTCGGTTTTGTTCTAAGTTGTTCGTCTGAATTTTTTAAAATAGATCTGCAATCAACATTTTAATGCAAAATTATTAATAACGTTATAAATCATAATCTTCTAAGGGCCGGGAATTTTAATGACAGATCCAGGTCTCAGTCACGCTTTGGGCTACATAAATCTTTAAGACTTTTGTTACCCGAATTCTGAGGCTGTTTTGTAGTAATGAGGCCCAGTGAGAAATAAGGGTCGGAGTCCCTTAAGTCCCCTCGACAGGGTATTAGGGTTTGAGGTACCTTAAGGATTTATCCTGAAGAAACCTGAATACCAATAAATAATTGCCTATATAACTGTTGTCAAAAACTGAGAGGGGATTAGCAATCCAGTTCAATGGGAACTTTTGTCCTGTGATATACATTATAAAGCTGTTTAAGTGTCTAAATAAAAAGTCAAAATTGTCTAGCTGTCTAAATTAGGGAAATAATAGTGCTTTATAACAGAATCGAATTTCTTTTAGTAGTTTCAGAAAATTATGAACACCCCCCTTGAAAAAATTCTGCATACGTCACTGATCACACCTATGTGCTATTCTTTCTAAACTTAGTTCAGTATGTCTGTATTGATGCTGGTGGTAAAAGTTATGATACAAGCTTTCAAATCAATCATGGTTGCTGGGCCTTGAGGCGCATGCACGCGATATTTTACAAACCTGTACGGCAAAAAATCGAATGGGATTAGATCTGGGGATAGTAGTGGCCAAGAACAGAGTGTTGTGTCTGAGGTAGATCGCAACCAATCCACCGTTGTAGTAGCATGTTATTAAGAGAAATTTTTTTCTGATTTTTGCTGGTTTTGTTTTCGTAGAAACGCTGATGACAATTGGACTTCCGGCGCAGTCTATTGGCCACTATTCAAAATTTATTTATAAGTTGTACATATAATGTTATTGTATGTTGTATGTATGTTATAGGTCATACAGTACATTTATGAAATTGGGGTATTCATTTGACTTACCTTGTGCAGGTAAGTTAAATCAATATTCATATAAAAAACTTTGACATTAATACTGGTGAATCAAATGTATTAATAACGAATTTAATTTTTCTTCTAATTTCTAAAAACTTATAGATTGAAGTTTTGACTCAAGGAAATAGTTTGTTATTATATTAATTAATCTGCTTAAAAAATAAATTTTTGCTTCACCTATTTCCATTTATTAATTCACTATTACTGAGATAAATTTTAAAATTTATGGCTATAATTTTTTTTCCAAATAAAGTTTCAAACATTTCTAAAGTGCTAAAAATATTTTCTTTAAAATATTTCTTTAAATTTGTTTTATTTAGACTATTTATGGTTTCCTACAACAATATTCGTAAAGTAATTAGTACTTAAGTCTGGAAAATTCAAGCGAGCTATTTTTAGTTAATTGTCCTTTGAGTGAATATCTTATGATTACATTGTTTTCTAAAAAAAATCCTTGCCTTATTTCCTTTCAACTTAATGACACTTTAAGCATTGTGGAAATTCCTTTCCGCAATTGCTATTTCTGGTTTTTAATAATTACTTGAAATAATGTCGAAGGTTAAATTAGCTTATTACATGTCACGGAAAGTTGTAATTTGTATTTATATCACTGATATAAATTTGAAGAAAAACAATTCTGTATGATAAAATGTGTGCATGTACAAAAATAGTTTCTACAGCTTTTACAAGTCTATTATAAGCTGCAGTTCATTTTTTCAAGCTAAATTAAACAAATAAAGAAATCGAACTATTTTAATTTAGTAAGTTATTTTTTTCCTATAAACAATGACCATATATTCTTTGTTGCAAGAAAATTTATTTACCTCCCGAAATTTATAAGCTTGCTCTTCTTTGTTGGAACTGAAAGTAAAATAAATAAATCGAACTATTTTAATTTAGTAAATTATTTTTTTCCTATAAAACAATGACCATATATTCTTTGTTGCAAGAAAATTTATTTACCTCTCGAAATTTATAAGCTTGCTCTTCTTTGTTGGAATTTAAAGTAAAATAAATAAATCGAACTATTTTAATTTAGTAAGTTATTTTTTTCCTATAAACAACGATCATATATTCTTTGTTGCAAAAAAATTTATTTACCTCTCGAAATTTATAGGCTTGCTCTTCTTTGTTGGAATTGAAAGTAAAATAAATAAATCGAACAATTTTAATTTAGTAAGTTATTTTTTTCCTATAAACAATGACCATATATTCTTTGTTGCAAGAAAGTTTATTTACCTCTCGAAATTTATATGCTTGCTCTTCTTTGTTGGAATTGAAAGTAAAATAAATAAATAAATAAATCAAACAATTTTGATTTAGTAAGTTATATTTTTCCTATAAACAATAACCATATATTCTTTGTTGCAAGAAAATTTATTTACCTCTCGAAATCTATAAGCTTGCTCTTCTTTGTTGGAATTGAAAGTAAAATAAATAAAAAATAAATCGAACAATTTTAATTTAGTAAGTTATTTTTTTCCTATAAACAATGATCATATATTCTTTGTTGCAAGAAAATTTATTTACCTCTCGAAATTTATAAGCTTACTCTTCTTTGTTGGAATTGAAAGTTAGATAAATAAATCGTACTATTCTAATTTAGTAAGTTATTTTTTCCCCATAAACAATGACCATACATTCTTTGTTGCAAGAAAATTTATTTAAATCTCGAAATTTAAAAGCTTGCTCTTCTTTGTTGGAATTGAAAGTAAAATAACAAAATAAATAAATCGAACTTATTTAATTTAGTAGCTTAATGTACGTACAAAATTATCCTAGTTTCTTATTCGTTAAAATAAAGTCAAAGTAATTACCTGCTGGCAACTGTATTGCCCCTCAGATTAAATTTCATGTAATCTCCTCCATATATGTCCTTGACGAGTTTATCCACTTTTGAGCTATCTCCTTTTTCGGCCAGAGCGATCGCTTCTTCAAAAGTTTCGCAACCAGTCAATAGACTGCAAAGGCCTAAAAACGTGCCTCCACCCAAACTAAAATTTTAAGAACAAAAATAATACTGTTAGTCGGTGAAATAAAACTTTTACATTTGTGAGACAATGTGATCATTAATTTAGTGTAATAAGATATTAGTCCATAAACTAAATTATGAATCATGGTATTTGTGTGATCCATTAACATAAACCACACCAATAAGTGAAAAATAATACATATAAAAATGCATAAAAGAAAAAAATCAGTTATTAAAAATTAAATTTAACGTTGTTTTACAAAGCCTTACCCTTGAAGCAATGCGATGATTTTAAACTATATACATAATCTTGCCTTTATCTGGGCTTTAAAACAGACAAATAACTTTAATATTTTAAAAGTTATTGAACGTTTTTTTAAAAATCGCCAATTTTGTGACATTTTTCCTCCTAGATAAAAACTATCAAAATCTCTGCCTGATTCTTAGTGTTTGCACATTTTTATGAGCCCAGGTAATGCAGAATTAGAGTAAGTTTTTAAATTTTAAAAAATTTGACCACAAACGCTTTTTATTTTTACAAAGCTGTGGCCTTTCTCCGTATTGACGTTTTGCGCCATTTTCAAATTAAGCGTAAAAAGTGCTGCCTTTAGATAGGCTTAGCTTGACCTAACAGTCCTGAGTAACAGTTGCAAACTCACAGCAGTATAAAAAAAATTGCATATTATTCGCAAAAAAGCCTAATTTCATATTAAGAAGAATAATTAATTTTAATTATTGCTATTTTAAGTGAATTTTCACGAATTTTTAGTACTCATTTTGCTTTAAAAATTTGTTTTTATCCCTTACAGAAGAAATTTTTATTTATCTTTCACGAGATCTTTTTTATAAGCTTGTGCTTGAGTTGATGTCGAAAGTTTTATCGAAGTTTCAACAACAATAGTTAGTTTAAAAATAGATATTTTTAAAGAAACCATTTCTTAAGACCTCCAAAACTCTGTAGTCCTAAGTTTAGTGGATTGTCCTTGCTTATTAGGCATTTTTTTCCATTTTGACAAGGTTTACGACTATCGCGTTCCCATGTAATGTTTTTCAACTGATGCTTTTGGTGTTTATAGGAATTTAAGTTGTCGACATTATTGTCGACATTTTACAACAGCTGCAGGTGCACTGCGTCTCAAACAGTGATACTAAATAACAATTGATATCAACACGTAGTTCAAAGGACACCCTGCGGACGTTAGTGCTACTGTAAAGTAATCAACAGTTCTTTATTTCGCTTTCACCATCATTTAAGAAAAAGAAAAGTTCTGTAAGTCAGGAATCATAAAACTCAGTGAAAGAAAGAAGTCGGAAGCTCTCGAAAGATCGCCAATGTCAAGCTGTCGAACGGAATTGGCCCCAGTTATTGTTATCTCCGTCACATTGTCAGATACATTTAGTTGATAACAAAAGTAAATGTTGCCAGATAAAAAATTATAATAATAACCAAAATCAAGAGGCATAAAAAAAACGTTTCTAATTGGAATCGCTATAAGGATATTATTTATAGTTAACAAATCGTTATAAGGATATTATCTCTCTTGATTTAGAGTTACTTCTAATTTAATAATGAGAAGTAATTATAAATCATAAGAACTCATGAGGATGTTATTTATAGTTATACTATCAATAATATCCTTATGAGTTCTTATGATTCATAATATCCTTATGAGTTCTTATGATTCATAATATCCTTATGAGTTCTTATGATTCATAATATCCTTATGAGTTCTTATGATTCATAATATCCTTATGAGTTCTTATGATTCATAATATCCTTATGAGTTCTTATGATTCATAATATCCTTATGAGTTCTTATGATTCATAATATCCTTATGAGTTCTTATGATTCATAATATCCTTATGAGTTCTTATGATTCATAATATCCTTATGAGTTCTTATGATTCATAATATCCTTATGAGTTCTTATGATTCATAATATCCTTATGAGTTCTTATGATTCATAATATCCTTATGAGTTCTTATGATTCATAATATCCTTATGAGTTCTTATGATTCATAATATCCTTATGAGTTCTTATGATTCATAATATCCTTATGAGTTCTTATGATTCATAATATCCTTATGAGTTCTTATGATTCATAATATCCTTATGAGTTCTTATGATTCATAATATCCTTATGAGTTCTTATGATTCATAATATCCTTATGAGTTCTTATGATTCATAATATCCTTATGAGTTCTCATTTATTTTTTTATTGTATCACACATTCTGTATTCCTCAGTTGATTATTTCTCAAATCTCGGGGTAACTTTTTCTTAAGTTACCCCGAGTCTATAAGTTTAATCTATTAACAATGTATTTTTACATTATATTATAATATTGTATATTTTAATAACAAAATTATCCCTTTTTTTAAAAAAGAATATCAACTTTTAAGAAAAAAACAACGATGAATGAAAAGCTATCACGTAGATTAGCTGGTGTTTCCTAGATTGAATAAAATCATTTTACCAAACATACTAATTTATACAATACCTGGTTCCCGTAACTCTTTTGTACTCGTTTGCAGAATAGACTGCAAGAATGCTCACCCCAGAGCCAATATTGACCACAAGGAATGGATAAGGTTTGCTGAAGTCGAATGGAACTTTCTTACATTTCTCGTCATCAACGGGATTGCTGTAGTAGTAACATTCTCTGGCGTTGTGTTTTTCAACAAATTGGACTCCTCTTATCAAGGCATCCATCTCATCAAACTTATGGATCGTCAGGGACACTTCCTATTAAATAAATATCTTGGAATATTAGCTATAACACGAAAAAAAATGGTTACTCAAAATTAAATATAACTGTGCCGTTATATTTTAGAATGAATTTAAAAATATTGCAAAGGTTAATCAATTTAGATGACGTTTATTACACTGTAATTTAGAAAGATATCAGAATGCAGCAACGATTAGAATCGTAAAAAAAGCCATTAAATAAATAAACGCTTTTTAAGTTCCAAATGGAATAAATTATTCCACTATCAACAACGTCTGAATTCTGAACTAAATGACTGATGGACATTTTCCAGTTGAACTGTTAATGTTTAAGAAATAATCAACAAAAAAATAGTATGTCTTAAAAAATAAGTTTGGAAAGTTTTAATTAAAAACAAGTTTTTTTACGTCAAATGAAAAATATATAGGCAATTGTTTAAAAACCAAATATTAAGGGGTGTCCGAATTAAAAGTGATAGTATCAAATATACACAAGAGATTGTAGAACCACAATTCATAGAGGAAGGTAAGAGTATACCACAAATCGTATAATTTGTTTAGCATTAAAAGAGAGCATTTAAAGTGAATGCAAAGTCGTGCTGGAGGTTAATTTGTCCAAAACAGCGCTTTTGAGTACAATTTCTAGTGGCAGAAGATGACTGCACTGTTCATTTTTCCTCACAGAATGCTGGACAGATGTCATAAATCTAAAATCATCGATTATTTACATAAAAACAATCATGGATCATAGTGTTAGCTTATTCCAGTGTCGGAAGATCCGGTATTGATGTTCTTCCTTCACGAAAACCTTTACACAATAAATTTACAGCCGATTTGCCTCAGACTTTGTTCGCCATTAACAGCCATAATTCGATGATAAATTACACCTTACCCTTATCTTTTGTCATTAAAAGTTTAAATTCCAATCTTTATGCTGATATGAAAACATCCATGTTTAGCACGACTTTACATTCACTTTATATTGTCGCATACGAGTTATTAATTCAGTTATATCCAACTCAGTAAACTCTTCCTAACTTTCTTTATAACCCTGAATGGTGGCGCCCTTATCGCTCCTGTATTTTTAACGCTATGACAAATGTCTACATTTTGTGGGAAACCTTTTTATATTTATCTAAAATATTCAATAATTTAAACCCTAAACAACCGCAAGTGAAATTTATCTGCTCATTTAATTAAAAAAAAGCAAGATATTGAGCAAAAGGATATACATGAGATACTCAGTTATCTCATGTATATCTTTCAAATTTTTTTGAACTATACAGTTTTCCAAGTACTGCGTTTACGCATGACATGATTAAGGAAAATAATTTTGTATCACATTTCGAAATGAAACTCGAGAATGAATTTTATTACAGTTAATAACTAGTACTGATTGTCAAGTACTAGTAATATTTGTAATAGTAATTAACTCTAATAATATTTGTTAACTCTAGTAATGATCAATTAACTCTACTAATGCCTAATAACAATCCTAGTTAACTATTCTGACAATCATATTCATTGAATTGAAACACTTATGGTTATAGAAAGCAATCCAATTACAATGAAAGGGAAATAAACAAAATGTATTCTTAAGTTAATCACCATAAAGAGCAAAAAAAAATAGAGTTCATAAAATATTATTTATATACCTTACATTTTGGTTGCACTTCCACATATTAATTACAATAATAAAAAAACAGTTTGGCAATTAACTGAATCCATATAAAAATTTGCATAATATAATTGCATGCCTAGAAAAATTTATTTANTTATGTCTCTGCACACTCAAGCTCAAAACATTGAATGAACAAGAATTTCTACTTCTCGGACTAACGATATCGGACAGGTGAAAAAACAATTGCTTAAACGATCCGGCAACGACATTGTCGTTCACACATTTGTCGTCCGATTTTGTCGGTATCGTGTCGTGTAATGAAAAAGCGCCCTTAGTCTGACGGCAAGGGGACTCTAACCCATGATCCATCTACGATTGAGGATACCCTTCGTCAGCGCTGTGGTCGGTGCAAGCCGGGTGCAGAATTCGTGTCGACCAGCTATCGCTAGGATTCGAACTTGGTTCACCTCATTTAGAGTAGAGAGCTCCATCCTCTGAGCCACCACGGCTCCATTAAGTGAAGTTAAAAACGTTAAGTTAGTTGGAAAATGGAAATTTTTCGTTTATTGGTTCCTTAATCATAATACCTGATACAATCTTCAAAATACTTCTTTACTTAAATTCCGTCTGTACCAAGAGAATTGACGAATATAGATTTTGATTAGAATTCAATATCATAACGCCAATAAAAATTGTTGTTATCACCTAGTTTTATTTTATTATTCACAAATTTTTATTCAAATACAAATATTTCACATTTAATTTCATTATGTGCTATTTCATGAAATTTTTATTATTCTCTATAATAAAATAATCCACTAAAATAAAGTTATTTTCACGAATTTTTATTTTTTGCATCCTCTGCCTCATAAATTAATTATTAATAAGCAAAAAGATAAGGAACCCTAATAGATAAGGAACCAAAGATAAGGAAACAAAAAGATTAGTAAACATTGCCTAAAAAAGGCAATGTTAATATATTTATTAGATATTAGTTGCATAAGTATAAAAATAGGAAAATTTGTAAAGTTATAGTCATATATTTAAATCTTGATTTTAGGAGAAGTCTTCGATTAATTCCGCTCAAATTTTAGATTTTATAATTTAAATTTACTACTTTAAAATGACGTCAAAATTTCTATACCTTTTTTTCGATTATTGCAAAATAAAATAAGAAAAAAAAACTATTAAAAATTATTTTTTACATATTTGGAGTAACAATTTTATAATTGTGTGCAAAATTTTTTTTGATTCGCTTAAAAGCTACCCTACATAAAGCGAAATACACAAACAGTGAAATTAACATTAAGAATACCAAGCTTTTGGATGTTTTTCTGACTAAACTATTAGGACCCTATTTTGCAGGTTGCGGCTACCCCCTTCCCATGCTTTAACAGTCAAACATCCAAATCTTTCGGGAAAAATATATGTTTATTCAGAGAAAGTACGTTTTTGTACACGTTTCCGTAATTAGCATTATTACGTAGTTAGCATAATTAGCATTATTACGTAGTTAGCATAATTAGCATTATTGTAAACATTAATTAGTATATTCTAGGTTACACCTTTGAGCCATTAGGATTGTTACTTAGTTAGTTGGTGAAAATCCGATCCTTAGAAAAGTTATTTTAGGTAATATCTTTTTTCATCGCAGTGCACATTTATAAATTATCAAGAGTGCTACATTCGCGCAATACTGCAAGATTAAAAAAATCATCTAAATTTGTTTCGTGATTTGTTCAGTGCACATCTGACTTTTAAAATAAATAGAATAAAAAACCTTGTAGTTAAACCTGCAAATTGATGTCTCTAATCCCTGTATTGCAGTAAGCAGATCTGCCTTTCACAAATTCTCGTAGAGTTTGTTGACTATCACAATCGTCTTTATTGTCGGTGGGTTCAAAGTAAACTAATTTAACTAATGATCCACCAATGTCGATTCCAAACCATGGCATAGCTGAAAACGTATTTTTATATAGATAACACTTTTTATTTATAAACATACTATGATAGATATAAAAATATATTAATTATAATAAACATAGATTATACCTAAAGTATCATACATATTATTTGCATCAACATTATAAACTGAAAATCATATAACGGCACAATAAGTGAAGCTTAAATAATTTTATTTTATAGCCGTCGTTGAACAGCCGACGCAATTTTTGGGTTTACGACTACTAATGTTCAACTACGTAGCCTTGTAATTTTGAACCCAATCCAGAAGACAAGAGAACTCCTGTATCATGTATTTCGCCTTTTTTGTTGGCTCTACTTAGCAAAGAATTTTCTTCATGTACATATATGATCACCAAAGACAGGGACAACTATTTTACACCAAAGTGTTGTTCCACTACCAAGATATTCCTGGTGCTGAGAAATACCTATAATGTCATTTAATTTTTTATGTTTAAAGGAATAAGGGAAAGTGTTATACCTTGGACCATTATATAGTTAACATTCTATAAAGTTAAGTTCGTTATAAGTAAAAGTTTTTTATAGTTAAGTTTTTTTTCACACTACTCCAATAAAAATTATTGAATAAAGATAGGATTTGATGAGTATATGTTGCTTCAAAATTAAATTATATCGTGCATTTATGTAGAAACATAAAATGTTCTAATCAGTTTCAAAACCTATGTTTTAGATTTTAGGTGTATTATATATAAAAAAAGAGTTTCTGTCATATTATTATTTACTCTTGATTATTTCATTATGTCATACAATAAATTTTCCTATCAACAGAGAAAAAGTTTAAAAAAATCTACATAAATAACGCATTTCGGATTTCATCTTTCAGTTTAAAAGGAGTAATGGAGCATATCATTTATATTAATATGTAACGTATTAAACATTGAGATAAATTTAAGGATTAAGGAAAATGAGACGTTAACCCTTTCACTACCATTTTTTTTTCTGAGAAAAAAATGAACTAAGTAATTAAATATATCAGTTACAATGCAAATATCGATCAAATTCTGAAAAAGGGAAACAATTACTGAAATGTCAGTGATATGAAGGAATACCAGTGGGACATGCATTCATAATAATACAAAGCATATTTAGCCCATAGGGTTATTTGAAACTGTCTGCGGGACATATATGTTCCGGTGGTAGCGAAAGGGTTAAAGTATGATGATGAGACGTTACGAAATGATGAGACGTTAAAGTATTTAAAATAAATCGCAATTTATTTTGCAAAATACACTTTGGTCTTCATTAACAACATCCTTAAAGCATAATCCTTTAAGAATATCATTAAATTAAAGTTAATTAAATAAGCAAACGATTACAAATAGCTTCCAAAATACAAGTTGAAATAATAAAAGAAAACGATAAACTTATCAACCTAACTAGTAGTTAAGCTTTTTGCCATAAGGTGACGCTGAAACCGTTTGGGCAGAGCAGCCATTTTGCCGAGCGTTAAGAAGAAAAAAAGCGTGTCGCCATTTTTTATACTCTAACAATATATATATGAAGAGTAAAATAACTATAATAAGTGATATAACGATTATATATGAAGAGTGAAAACTCTTCATACATTTCTCTGTGAGTCAAACTTAATTAAAAAGAAAAAAAAATTGCTCTAATCCGCCTTCAACGAGAAAATTGCTTGAATGTCGTAAAAGTAAACCTTGACTATCATGCGTGGACACGATTAATAGCATCATTTTTGATGCCGAATTAGCTAATATTTTAAATCAGCTAGAATTAATTTAAATTTTCTTTTACTGAATTGAAATTCAAAAAACAAGTTTCGCTTAATCTAATAATGTAAAGTCCCTGGGAAGGACAACAAATAACAATAAATTATTTTAAATTGTTACTGTAAAAGCCTTTTAGTTTTGCACACGATTGCGTAGAATTTATGAATACATATTCATTGATTATTTACAATTACTTTTTATCCCACAAGTATTGCGAGTATTGATAAAGAAATTAAAATTAATGAGATTTTATTATCTTTCAAAAAAAAAATAAGTAAATAAAAAAAAATCTGTTACGTCAAAAAGTCTTCCTGCAGATAAAGAAAAATGAGGAGGTATAAGAGTATAATTGTAGCGTTGAAAAAGTAGTGGAAATTCCCATTATTTCCAGAACTAATGGAGGAAACGAAAAATACACTTTATATTTTGATGTAAAATGCGTTGATAACTTTTTTGACCTTGATTCTTAGTAAATCACTAAACAAATAGTGAAAAAAATAAAGCAAATAAATCTTTTATTTCCAAATTTTATTTTAATACGCTAGAACCCTTTGTATTTTGTTTTCCTGCAATTTATTTTATTACTTTCCGTCAGAGTTGTATGGAAAAACTGTAAATGACGCAATTGAGAAATAGAAAATTATTAACACAATGCCTCAAAAATTGCTGTTAAGACAGTTTGATACGTGATTAAAAGTACAATAGATAAAATATTCAAAATTTAGACCTACTTCCTGCTTACTAATACACATCCGGGAAAATCCATAAACCGTTAAATCAAAATATGGTGCAAATTTGCTCCAACCTTAATAAGGTGTTGATTTGAACCACATTTCCATTCACGGAAAAAAAATTACGGATCAAATTACGGTAAAAAGTACCAGTACTCAAGTTGCAGGTACTTTTTACTGTAAAATCTATTTTCACCGGAACATGTTACAGAACAGAAAGTTTGATGTATCGTATTTTTACAGTAAAAATGTATTTCCCTGTTTATTAAATTTACGATTTTTTATAGTTTTCAAATTGAACCATAAGATCGTATAATCAAGTTCAAGATTGATTAGTGACTTATTATCGAAGAAAACATGGGTATACATCATCGAAAAAGTATGAAAAAAATTATAAATATAACCGATATTATCGAAATTAAGTATCGATACTATCGAAACAAAATGTAGATACATTTTGATACCTTATAGTATCGTTACTGAATATTGATTAATGCTTTCAGTCCATTGTAATCGATAGTAGTACATTAATATCAAGAGTAATGTGTCAAGCACCGTTTGCCAATTGCATTAATTGTAATTAGAAAAAGCAATATTTTAAACAGCTGAATATTATATAGATTTAAATACAGTGAACAAAAGTGTTGATGTAATCGAACGTAGGTAGCGATACTATTTCAATGTTTTTATGTATGATTTATGATTCAACTTGGCAACATACTAAAGTTGCAGCAAATTTGAACAGTATTATGGTTCGATGCGTCCCAATGTTTCCATAATTGATAATAACAAATAATTAATAATATCAAATTAATGTGTTCCATAGTTAATAATAGCCAAATCAGTACTTTGATAACTATTTGTATCCAAATTAGTATATTCTATAATTATGAATAACCAAATTAGCAATTCCATAATTAATAATCTGTATATTCCATAAAAAACCAAATCTGTATATTCCATAATTATTAATAAACAAGTTAGTCTTTTCTTAAATTAAGAATATTAAATTAGTATATTCCGAAATTAAGAATATTCCCAAATAACAGTTGGGTTGAAAAGTTCGTAGGCTAACATAGAAAAAACAATTTTTTTCATAAAATTCCATTTTATTACTCAATATAGCTTCCTTCAAGGGCGATACAACGATTATAGCAGTCATATAATTTTTCGATACCATTTTTATAGTACGATTAGTCTTTAGCCTCAAAATAGGCCTTTGTTTCGGTGATTACTTCTTCATCGGCTCCAAATTTCCTTCCAGCAAGCATTCTCTTGAGGTCTGAGAACAGGAAAAAGTCGCTGGGGACCAGATCTGGAGAATACGGTGGATGCGGAAGCAATTCGAAGACCAATTCATATAATTTTGCCATCGCTTTCATTGACTTGTGACACGGTGCATTGTCTTGATGAAACAGCACTTTCTTCTTCTTCGAATGGGGCCGTTTTTCTGCGATTTCGTAGTTCAAACGCTCCAATAACACTATGTAGTAGTCGCTGTTGATGGTTTTTCCCTTCTCAAGATAGTCAATGAATATTATACCATGAGCATTTCAAAATACTGACGCCATTACTTTGCCAGCTGACTGTTGCGCCTTTCCACGCTTCGGAGTTGGTTCATCTCGTGCAGTTCACTCGGCTGACGGTTGGTTGGACTCCGGTGTGAAATTATGGAGCCATGTTTCACCCATTGTCCCATATTGACGCATAAATTCGGGTTTATTATGATTAAACAGCTTCAAACACAGCTCAGAATCATCAAGTCGTTGTTGTTTTTGTCCAATTGGGATCTCGTGCGGCACCCACTTTGCCTAGAGATTCCGCATACCCAAATATTCATTCACGATATGTTCAACACGTTCCTTTGATATCTCTAGAGTCTCAGATATTTTGATTATTTTTTTGATGTTTACGCCGGTAACAGCCTCTTTGGGGCGACTACTGTGTGCATCGTCGTCGGTGCTCATTTCGCCTCATTTAAACTTAGCAAACCACTTCTCAATGGTTGATTTTCCTAGTACAGAGTCCGAATAATGTTTCCCAAGCCAAGCCTTGGCTTCAAGAGTTTTCTTTTTCGCTAAAAAGCAATGCTTTAAAAATACACGAAATTCTTTTTTATCCATTGTTTTTAAACTAACAAAAGTTGCTTCATTAAAAATACTATATCTCCCAAACTAATAGTCGGGTAGCTGTCAAATTTATATACGTGTCTTTCAAGGATTAGAACTAACTAAAAATCATATGTACTTAATAATAGTATGTGTCAGCTTACGGACTTTTCAGCCCAACTGTTAAGTAATAAACACATTACTATATTCCACAATTAATAATAACCAAATTAGTATATTCTATAGTTAAGAATAACCAAAACCAGTATATTCCATAAATAAAAATAAACAAATAAGTTTATTACATAACTAAAAAACACCAAATCAGTATAGTCCATAGTTATTAATAACCAAACTAGTAAGTTCCATAATTAAGAATAACAAAATTAGTACATTCCATAATTAAAAATAACCTAATCATTACAGTCCATAGTTATTAATAACCAAACTAGTAAGTTCCATAATTAAGAATAACAAAATTAGTACATTCCATAATTAAAAATAACCGAATCATTACAATCCATAGTTATTAATAACCAAACTAGTAAGTTCCATAATTATGAACAACCAAATTAGTACATCCCATAATTAAAAATAACTAAATTAGCTTACATATTCATTTGATCAAGTAACAAAATTTCAATAAATAATACAATAAAATTTGAGTAATTAGAGAAACTTACGGGTGGAGTCTGTCACTATTGTAGAAACTTCGGTGACCGGACTCATTCGGACTCCACCATTCCGTAAACGGAAAAAAGCTTTTATTCCATCTTGAGTCCCTGGAGCGGCCCTAAAAACAAATAAACATCACAATATATAAGAATAAGTCTATATAAGTACTGAAATTATTTACTTAAACTATGTAATTGCTTAATATCAACGTAAATGCTGAATGTTTTATTATGTAAATGCTTATTTCCTTACTTACTACATAAATGCTGAATGTTTGTTAAAAGTTCTATTTAACGAAATATTGAAACATTATTTTACGTTTTTTAATTTCATAAAATGCATAATTGCATCTTTGAAATAAAAGTAAAAAATACCAAACAAAGTAAAACTCTGATTATTTAAACTAGTACTGACCGGCACTAACACAGAGTTATAAAATTGTGATAGTAACGTCCTAATAAAGTAAAAGTACAATAGTGATATGCACAAAAGCTTATCATAAAAAAAAAATGTGGCTTTTTTATGGTGCCGTTTCACAATCAACAAAATTTGAGATACATAAAAAGTAAATAGCATACGTTACAAAGTTGAATAGTCTCGGTTCTACGATAATATATTTTAAAATAAAAGTTCCATTTTTTTAATATTAAAGAAGAAATTAAAAATAAGGTTGAACCTTAATTATCTTATCCAAACCTAATATTAACTGGCAACAATACAGATGTATAAAATCAAGATAAAAACTTCCTTCAGTAAAAAAAGTACATAAAAATATATTAACAAAACAGTAGTTTTGCATTATAACATTTTTAAATATATTAAAATTTAAGATGTATAAAAATGAGCAAAATTATTGATAAAATTAAGTAATCCAGGTTATACTACAATGCTAAAAAAAAAAGAATAAATCTAAAGTTATTTACATCGTTTCTACAACTTCTTCTTTTCCATTTTCCTGAAGTACGCAGTAAATGAAGAATATTGCTGAAAATTTTGCTGAATATTGCTGAAGTCTTTTTATAAAACAAAACGATTTATAATTTCATCATTCCTTCTGATGAGACGATATAATTAAAGAACATTTTACCTTACTTTTGAAAGTTCTATAGGTGGTGCAAGGTACGGTAGGAAATAAATTGTTTTCCTTTAAAACTTACATTAAATTCGATAAGCAAAGTGATTTATTTTTACTCGTCATTTTGTTTCTGCGCTTTGTTTTTAATCGAAATTTACTGAGTCAACAACTGAAGAAAAATAAAAAAATTGCATTCCATAATTCTTTTTTAAGAAACACGATTTTTTTCTTTAACCGATATATTTCACTATTATACGATATAATTTTGATATAATATACGATTAGAAAATCTTAGTCTAGGGAATACCGAGCAAATGTATGCCAAAAAATGGCTCTTCAGCATGAAAAAAAAATAATAACTTTAGTGTAGATAATAACGAGTAAGAGTATACTAGACAATGGCCCTTTACCTTAACCTTAAAAAAAACATCAGTGTAAGGCATGGCTTCTCGAACCGTAATCTGCGGACCCCCAGGAGGACAGAGGTCACTTTTAAGGAAAAAATTAATGTTTTAAAAATAATGATGGGTTCTTGATATTGTGATAGTTTGGAACAAGGGGGAGCATGGGGGTAACCAGAAGATTGGGGCCCAAACTTTACAGAAAGTAAAAATATCAGTAAATAAAATTAACAAATTAAATATTTTTTCATCAAATTTTTTTTTCATGATAATAATTGTGATTTTTATGCTCACTAGCATCATTAAAACACATGGATACTACAGTTTAAAAATTAAATTTGACACATAAACTATAACATAGAAGTTTTTCTGAACTTAGGTATGTGTTCAAGAACGGCACTATATTAAACTGAATCAATTAAAATGAAAATAATTTTAATATTATAAGTAGTTAAAACTAAAGTGATTGGGGCGAAATATTCTAGGTAAATGAGACAAGCCGACGAATTTAAGCACGAATTATTGCAAGGAAAGAATTTCATAACATTACATTTTTCTTGTTTTTTAATCTACGTTGCTATAAAAACTAAGTGCGGCGGAGAAGCTGTTTAGATAACGAACCTGACATCCGTCTTATCAAACATTAATCCTAATGTTTCAAAATTGTGACAGCTAAAACTACTTCACTGACCTTGCCATTAATTCAGATGACTCGATTTTTCAAATTATTATATTTGAATTTTGTCTGCTTTGATACCTATTGAGTTTCGGCTTTTTAAATTTTATTTTTGCATCTCAAATTTCATAAATAAAGATAAGTAAGTCAAGCACTTACCTAATGTAAATTTTACTTGTGACACCTGTCATGCGAAAATGTGCATAACATATTTCCCATTATTTAAAAATTAAATTTCATAAAACTAAAATGATTAAAAACTAACATTTATGTAATATTTTTTCTCAATAAATAAGAATCATGTTTACAATCGGTAATCTTCTTAATCAACAACCTTGACTTGACTGCAGAATTATTTTGTTTTTAAAGATTTCCTTGATATCTATCTAATATTTTCACTTATAACCATCGTCGAATAGCTGACCCAATTTTTATGGTTTACGACTATCAATGTTCAATTCGCTTGTTTTGTAATTTTGTTCCAGAAGACAAGAGAACTCCTATATCAAATATTGGGAGAAATTTTTGCTTTCGAGGAGAACTAGTTGATGGAACTAACCCACATCTGCGTCACATGGAGAGAAAAACCACGAAAACCTCCCACTGTTAGCCGGATGGCAAGGGAACTCTAACCCGTGATCCATCTGCCACGTAGGGTATTTGTAGCTAAGGGTAGGATAGTTAAATTTTTTTCATTTAATTTAATTTTTATGTGTTAAAAAAGAGTAAAAAAAAAAGTTGGAGATCTACATTATTTGGCGACTTTTTGCCTGCGCCCGGCCAACCGCACTTAAAATCTAATCACTCTGCTTGAATACCATATCAACTTCATTCACAAAATTATTTTTGAAATTCCTTTTTAATTTTTGGTAACTATAAAAACTCACCAAATAGCAATATTAGTGTAACTTTAAAATTTTGAGTAGCTATTTTTTTTGCGTTACTTTAATTTTATACTTTAACTTATGCAGACTTCCTAGTAAATTAAAAAATATTAATTGGATATTTTTGTTTTACACTAAATTTACTTAAAAATAAATACAGCTGATTGAAAAGGAAATATGGCCATTTACCGTTTAATACATGTAAAACTAAAAATCTTCATCATAAAATGTAGCAGCATTGTGAGGTAATACTAGATTACCACTTTTCAGTACACAATAAATTATATAAATAAAAATAATAACATAAAAAAACACTTTTATTATTAAGCCTTAATGTTTCAAATATCTCCGTAATAAAAATAGAACAGAATAAAAAAAAATACCGTCAAATAACAGGAAATAAATGATTTACAGGTAAATAACTAACCGCATGTACAGGTAATTATGCTGATGTCAACTTAGTGAATCTGGAATTTTATGAGGGAAAACAGTAGTTTCGCAATTTTGAGTTGTACTCCTAAAAAATATTTTTAAGCAGTCTCAAACAGTCTTTTCATTGTTTGTTTACTTTATGGATTACATTTCCATTTTATTTTTCCCTATATTTTTAAATTCAAATTGTTAATTGTTATTTCGTGCAAGGAGTGACTAAGGCCTTTAAATTTTTCCCCCCACGAAATTGGTTTTTTCTACCTGAGGGCAAAACAAGGTGCATAGGGGTTCAAAGTAGCACTTTAATAAAATTTAATTATTAAAAAAATATATATATATTATTTTCGATTTCATAAAAATGCTTAAAACAGCTATTGATTCTGTGACTTGATTTTTATATTTTTTTAAAAATTTTGAACATTTTTTAACTATTTGAATATATTTTGTTTAATCATTAAATATTTATTTTTTAAATGACCTAGTAAAATTCCAGGTTTATAAGATTTCATAACATTCAAATTATAGGATTATAGCAAGGCTCGAAAAAACTCAGAAATTTTACCCGTCCCCGAGGACGGCTTGTCCAACAATGTACCCGTCCTCCCTTGAAACTAACCCGTAACTTCTAAATAAAAAAAAATATAATTTACACTTATTTACTACAAACATTTATATAAATTGCACAATGAATTAGTAGTTACTAGGATTACAAATACTAGGATTACATTATACAGCAATAAAAGAAATACTAGGTTACTAGTATGTCTTTTATGAAATAATTTAAATGACAAAGGTCAAGTTATCTGGAATGTCAATTTATCCAAGAGTACTTCGATTTTTAAATGAATCAAATATGACGTTTGCCAGTTCCAAGCCAATGATTTACAGAGGTTTATGCACAGAAATCTGAAAGGGGTTTTCCATTTAGGTAGATGTTCATAATTGTGTTTAACGCTTCCTGTTTAAGACCAGTACGTAATGTGTTTTTTTGAAAGTTCAATGCTGAAAAGCCCCTTTCAACCGCTGCAGTACTCCCAGACAGAGAAAGCATCAATTCCACCATGCGCAGTATGTTGCTTCTAGATTAGAGGGTCATTTTGAAGTGAGTCACTAGACTCTTGTAATATAACGAGAATTGAAAATTTATCACGAACATTAAAGGGAAAATGGCCGTCCGCACGGACGTCGGATTCGAGAAATTCGTTGTCCGCGGGGAATTTTTGACCGCCGAGGACGGGCGGTTTTTCGAGCCCTGGATTATAGTTAGTCCATAATATTCTTATCAATAAAATACGTAACTGGAACTAAGTTTTTTCCATGGAGCCTCGATTCCAACGTCACGTTGCGGACCTTAAAGTCTATCCACCCTGTCCTAAGTGCAATGTGAGCCAGTCTGCTCCTGCCCACATGCTATCGTATATTGGCTGCCAGAAGAGCCACCTGGTCTCCAACCCTGCTGCAATAGTACATGGCTTTAAGAGCTTTTTGGAACAGTTCATGGACTTGATTTAATGCTTCTGTTGGTCAAGTGGGCATAAGCAACAACAACAAGTTTTTGATTTTTTTTGTAAGAAAAACGATTAAAAAGTTTTCGCTAAAAAACAGCCGAAACGGTGTTAGACATCACTTTGTTGTAGTAACATAAATTAGAAAGATAAATACAATGTCCAGTTTGGTTTTTTACTTTTACTCAATATTTAAATTTCCTGAAATAAAAACGTTAAAAATTTTTTCATGGTTATCTAATAAATGTTTTCAGCGGTATATTTCTTCCAGCGTTTTGTTCAATTTACACCAAATTAGCGCACTCAAATTAGATCTGAAAAGTTGTGCTTCGAAATAATTCCCAGAAATCTGCACTTGATCTGGAAATCTTAACTTTGGAACGCCACACAAGAATAATATGAATTTACAACAATTTCTGAAGTGCGCTAAACTTTTAAGAGCCGAAAAACTGATAAATTTTCGCTACATTTAGCGAAAAATATTAATTACGAAATTTAAAACTAATCTAAATTTGCTCTCAGGGAGCAAATAATTCAAATATGCTGTTCATTTTAACGCATAGATACAGGCAAATAACCAAAAGGGGAAAAAATAAGACCTAACGATCATTTTCCCAATTTTTTTTCGGCTACGGATTCCTAAATGATAGAGTTTCGTCTGGCAAGACCCAAAAAAAAAAAAAANTAACACTAAAAAAAAAAAAAAAGAAAAGACTGCTGATTGTTTGATTATTTTGAAAATATTTAAAGGAAAATGTGATAAAAATTACAAAAAATTATTAAATTCATATTTGCTGAAAATAAATAAAATAAATTGAATTATGGTTTTTCAAAAAAGAACTGCTGTATAAACCTTGGGAAGCAGAAAAACTTAATTCATTATTCGTGAATTTTATTATTCTATTTTGAATTTAAAAAAATAATTGAAGACTTGTGTAATTTTTTATGAATGCATATCCATTTCATAATTTATTCAATACGTTACTAAATAAAATAGAATTTTAAATTTTGATTTTTTTTCACTGATATTTCACATAATTAATTTCATATAAACAAGGAAATGTTAAATTAGCTATGGATTATTCATTGGACACAAATATAACAATAAATGAATTAAAAAATCCTCATTCTCGGAACCCTAGGGCTCTGAGGGTCACCTTATGGGAATCGCTGCTTTAAGACATGTCTTTAGCACACTACTTTAAGACTACATCTCTTTAACACACTACTTTAAGACTACATCACTTTAACACACTACTTTGTTACTACTTTGAGAGTATCATGAAGCACATTATTTGTTTCATATACAATTGACGTAAAGAAAAAGGAAGATAATTTCTTATTATTCCTACACGCCTTCAGAGGCTGCTACAGTACTTCCGCCTTATTCAGGCGAGGCAAAATGAAATTTGTCAACACTTTTCAGAAGGTCACCAGCGTTCCAAGGGATGTTTTAGTTTCTAATGACCCAATGATCAAGTTTCTGGTGCATCCAAATTTAGAGTCCCTCGATATATATGGGAAACAACACAATTTCTCTAAACCTAAATCGTTTGCATCTCTTTCAAAAGGCACTCGCGTGAAGATTTGAACATTAATTGGGAAACTGAGACTTTTAATTCCATTTACCTTGGGTTGACAGTGAGAGGTTTTTCAAGTACGTGAAATGCGAATATCACTTACTTAGTTCCCTAAAAAAATAGTTTGATCTTTTGAATCAGGAGCTTAGTTGTTTTTTGAATCAGTATTAAAACTATTTAGTTTCATTCAGGCGTATGGTGTTGTTATAATTGAGAATAGTGCACGGAGAAAAAAAGAATTCTGGTAAAATTATCGTATTGTATGGTAATGACATTTCTGGTAAAAAGAACCTCATTTCTGGTTAAAAAAACCAATATATATGGTACTTAAACCAATCATTTGGTAACTTTTCCGTATATGGTAGCTATTAACCGAAAATTCTGGTTTTTAAAATTATAGTTCTGGCAATTATATCACACATTTAGTAAAAAATATAAAACTGTAAAGTAGATTTCACCGAATAAATGGCTTTTATGCCACGCTCTAAGATATCACGCTAAAATTACCAAATTTTGTCACATTTATCAAATATTTCACAGATTATAAAACTATATTTTATTCTTAATTTTACCAAAATCATTACCAAAGCGATTCTATAAAAATTACGGTGTTCCCATAGAGCCAGGAACATGGTAAATTTGACTATATTGTGGTGTTTTGACCATATGATTTTTTCTAAGCGCAAGCTAGGAATGAATTAATTGCATAAAAATGCATAAATTTTTTAATATATTATAATACGCAGCAGTACATTACGTATCATTCGCAGTATAAATGCAGCATTTTAAAATTTTTAATCATTGAATTTTGTTTATATTGAATAAATATTTATAGGGTATCCACAGAATACAATTTGATTGTTAAATATTTGACTCACTTAAAAAATAAATCAATATCTTAAACATCATTTTCAAGTTTTTCAAAAAGTGCATCATTTTAGCTGCTTACCTGTAGAATATGATTTCATCAATCATAGATTCATACATGGAATGTGGGGTGATATCAAGCATGATGCCAAATGGTAAGGAAGACAAGGTTCTTGCCGTTCTAACTCCAAAGAGAGAATTAACAAAATGGGCAAATATATGTACTTTTCTAAACAATCGAAAATCACTAACGATTTTCCTTTTATAAATGACACACCAGGTGATTCTAAATAGGTTGTTGCTTATTACATAATTTCTTGCCTAATTGATCACGTAAACGAGAACTACTATAAAGTAAAAAATAAAGATAATTGCTGAATTGGATGTAAATTGAATTGTTAATTAGCATGGAATAGATTTCTACTTAGTATAGAAGAGATATTCTTGTAAAACTCTATTTATTGCAAACAAAAGAATATTGTGACCAAAAGAAAAAGAATTAACTGAGGTTGACGTAAAGCAATTCGTATCAAGTAAACCAGGAGAAAATAAGTCTTAATTTTAAAAAAATAAATAAGCAAATAAAAAAATAAAATTGGGGAAAATTTTTTTCATTAGTGTGTTTTGTACTTAAAGCTGCTTGCAAACAACAAAAATTATTAATTGGCAAAAAATTCCAACTACATAGTGAAAAAATACTGTAAAATGTACACCGATACCCAGGGTGCCGGTACTTTTTACTGCAAAAATTGATTTTACTGTAAATCAAATTAATCCGAAAAATGTTACGATATCTGATACATCATAATTTTTAAAGTAATAATTATTGAAAAATAACTGTTGTTAAATAATTATTACTGTAAAATATACGGTAAAGATTTTGGATTTAAAGCTGGATTTTACAGTAAAATTAATTTTGAGGATGATGCACCCAAGGTGCTAGTACTTTCTACCGTAATTTGATCCGGAAATTTTTACAGTATAGTTAAAAAAACAAAAATTTGAGAGCTAATTTTCTAAATAATATTTTTTACAATCAATTTTAATTTGATATTTTTTTAAAAAATATTCTTGCTAAATTTTTAAAAAAAAATTTTTCACGAACAATTTAATTAGCTAAATTTTTCCAAAATAATATTTTAGCCAAACAATTTTAAATTGGTCAATTTTTCAAATAATATTTTGTTTTAAAAACATTAATTTGCTAAATTTTGTTAAATAATCTTTCGTACAAACAATTTTAATTTGCTAAATTTTTTGAAATAATATTTCGTACAAACCATTTTAATTTGATGAATTTTTTGAAATAATATTTCGTACTAACACTTTTTTTTTCTGCTTCGTTATAAAGACAACAAAAAATAAAAATAGAATTTAAAGTTAACTTAGTTTTCCATTCACAAGCGATTGATCAAAAAAATATAATTATTATTTATCTAAACATATCAAAATTTAAGAATATTACTACTAGGGATAGGGCTTTATCAGTGGTAAAATTATAAAACTTTTAATAAAATGTAATAACATATTTTATTTTGATTCCGGACATATTACGTATACTTTCTTCATACTCTTGTAATGGATTCCTAATGGTGATGAATTTTTAATTTCAAGACAATTAAAACTTCGAAACGTAATGTGTCACTGTCATTTAAATCAAAATCTTAAGCTAACTAAAGATTTTACAGAGTATAAAAACAGGAATAGAATGACAATTCAATGTTTGTTAATCATAACAAGGAACACCCCATTACACAGTGGGCCAGCATCCAAGGTTTCGTGGCCAAAATTAGCATTTCGATAAAATTTGCTTCAAAATTTGGGTGTTTTTATTTAGGGTTTTTATGTGCACGTAAATTGAATTCATAATTGAAATTTTGATATACACTAAAAATACCAAAAAAACAAACAAAATGACGGCTGAAATATGGCGAGCAAAAAAAAAAAAATATGTATATATATATACATATAGTACGTTTAAATAATTAAATATAGCAATGAAAATATAATAATTTTCGTAATTTTATATTAAAAATGAAAAGTAAATTATATTTCCGAAGTAATATTACAAAATAACGCGAAAACTTGAAAAAAAAACATAATTTTTGTTTTTCGGTATATTTAGTCCACCTTTGCAATATGGGTAAAATGGGGCAGGTTTTTTCGAAAGAAGAAACATCAAAGAAGACAACAAAAAAAAGTTTAACTAATTACCTCGTGGTACTTTTTGGAGATAAAGTTTCGAAAGTGATTCAAACATTGTAAAATGTCAAATGATAAGATATAAACTATTAGTTTGTCAAGAGCATTAACTGTTCCAACAAATTTAAAAATTGTACTGTAATTTCAGACTAATTACTCTGATAAAAATGTAACAGAAAGGTGAAATTCCTATATATATTTCTGAAATATAAATTTAAAAGTTGCATTTAAAAAAAAATTTAACCTATTTTTCACTACATTGTATTCTTGTTGGTCCAAAAAGTAAATTGTAATGTTTGGAATGATTATGAATACTTAATTTGGGCGACATTAAAACTGCCTACACATATTTTAGTTGAAAATTTAATTTTGACTTTTGGCCAAAGATCATGGTCTNAAAAAAAAATTTAAAATAGAATTTAAAGTTAACTTAGTTTTCCATTCACAAGCGATTGATCAAAAAAATATAATTATTATTTATCTAAACATATCAAAATTTAAGAATATTACTACTAGGGATAGTGCTTTATCAGTGGTAAAATTATAAAACTTTTAATAAAATGTAATAATATATTTTATTTTGATTCCGGATATCTTATATAATATCTTATGTAAAATTACAAAACTTTTAATAAAATGTAATATAATATATTTCATTTTGATTCCGGATATCTTACGTATACTTTCTTCGTGCTTTTGTAATGGATTCCTAATGGTGATGAATTTTTAATTTCAAGACTATTAACATAAACGTCCAAGCGTAATGTGCTAAGCTCATTTAAATCAAAATCTTAAGCTAACTAAAGATTTTACAGAGTATAAAAACGGGAATGGAATGACAATTCAATGTTTGTTAATCGTAACAAGAAACACCCCATTATAAGTGTTTATTTTTCAACTTAGAAAATTGTGTGACGTGTTGTCAAGTTAAGCACTTTGCACTTGTTCACAGCACTTCTATCTGATATAAAATTGTCAACCGATACTAGATGTGACAATTTATGTCCTTTATGTGAGTTTTTAGGCGAGATTCGAAACATTAAATATCTATTAAGTACTTCAGCACTTAATGGATTCGTTACAATTTTTCAATGTAAATTATCTAATTTGTTGTTAATAACTTGTAACTATAAATTGTTAAAAAAAAAAAGAAAGAAAGAAAGAATGATCAATAAGTAAAATAAACTTTCTTAACGTCTAGAGGACGAATAAATGACCATAAAATAACAGCTTTTAATATAATTATATATATTTGAAATCTTTGTCAGAAATAAAAACAAAACAGTATGAACGTTGTGATTGAAAATTAATATTAGCAACGAAAGAGTAAAAACGTTATTGAAAACTGATAAAGCACGATTAAGGAAGGTGGTTGTACATAACATCAAAACCAGTTTGATTACATGTTGAAACTTGAGTATGTTTCGAATAATTGATATTGTCAGGCTCTTCTTAATCAGTTGTGCTAGTTCCTTTGCCGTCAGGCTAACCGTGGAAGATTTATATGGTTCTCCTCTCTATGTACCGGAAAGGAGGGTTAGTCCCATCAAAAAGTTCGCCACGAAGGCAAATATCTCCCAATACTTGATCCAATAGTTCCGTCTTCTTCTGGATTGGGTTCGAAATTAATAGACTACGGAGTTGAACTTTGGTAGTCGTAAACTCAATAATTGAGTCAGCTGTTCAACTACGGTTATAAAATAAAATAGAATAAAATAAAATCAGTTTTGATACATTGAATTGCTATAGCGTTTATGTTTTTCATCGCTAAATATTAATTTCAGGCCCCGTGATGTGCACGCCTTTTTCTTTTTTCATTTTAAATAAGGATAATGTATAGCGCATTAAGAGCATACTGCATAGACAAGAATTTACAAAATTTGTTACTATCTCTCTCCATATATAGTTCAAAAGGAAAAAGTTAAGAATTAAAGACTGCAAATTTTGCGTCATCCTGAAAAATAATAAAATATAGCATCCAACTTAAATGACTTATACGTCACTTATACCACCATCTTAAATACCTTAGACGTCACACTATTACCTCACATCGAGTATGAATGTGAGGTGATAGTTTGACGTATAAGGCATTTAAGGTGGTGGTAGCTTAGTTCAATGATTCCGAAGTAACGTAATTTTAAAAACCGATTCTCTGTCCAGGCAATAGAAACTTTGAGTAATAAGTTGCGACAAGATGGCATTATAATTATAAAATATCCTAAAAGATTTATATGTGTAATGTTGTTCGGATTTATACATTACGAACTCTACTTTTTATTATTCTATAACTGGTGTAGAAAAGCCAATCTATATCAGAAATACACTTCAACTCCGTAGCTTTGTAATTTTGTACACAACTCAGAGGACGTTGGAGCTCTTATGTCATGCAATGGAGTTAACCTCTCTTGGTGGAGGACGTTTTAATAGAATTAATCCGCTTTTGCGTTATAAAGAAAGGAAAACCTCGAAAGGTTAGACTGACGGAAAGAGTATTCTATCCCATCATACGTTTACTACTGGGGGATGCTTAAAGATAGTCGGTGTAAGCCGTGAGCTATATGCGAATTGACCATCTATAGTCTGCATCCGAACCTTGGTCGCCTCAGTTTTAAGCGAGCGCTCTATCCCCTGAGCCATCCCTCTTTCATCTCTATTTATAAGCATCATTTCTGTTTTTAATTAATAATAATAATGTCATTTAAAATAATTAATAAATATTCATATACTACTTTGATAAAAACTAGACAACGTTTAGAAATTTAATTTATTTATAATTTTGGAATTCCGTAGGAAAGAAAAATAAATGAAAAATAAATGTGAAATGAATGTTGAAAATAATTAAAATATACTGATTAAAGGGTCTATAAATCCCTGGTACTCGGTCATCACGGCACCTAATATTTAACCTGTTTTTTATCTTTAATTTAATCAGGGTGCGTAACAAAATTTAACAAAATATAAGCACCTTTCAAATACTGAAAAAATATTTTTAAGCACTTTTTATATAGATAAAAAAAATTTACAATTAACGTAAGTTAATTCCCGTCCAACATAGTAGATGGCGGTATAAGTGTAAATTTAATTAATTGCTCGACTGAGTGCTGAAGCAGTGTGTGTGTAACTGACTCACGAGAGAGTCTAAAATACTGAGATGAAATAAATAAACATTAAGAGAATCTACAATCCAATTATTGTGAGTCCTGAGCAATAAATTTCACTCAATTGGTCAACGCATGCGCACTTATACATTTTTTCCCTATTGTTTAGTTTCTCATGTTGTCACCCTACAATAATTGATGAGACACTATAAGATTTTTACATTTTGTTTCTAAATTTCTCTAGAAAAGGAAAGAAAAAAACGCTTGGAAAGTTGTTTTCCTCATACCTATCAATAAAATTTAAAGTTTTCAGAGGTTCAGTGGCTTGACAAGAAATTACGAGAAAAGAAAGGGTTTTTGAATGTCCAATGTCAGAAAACATAGCAATCAACTTGGCTCGATTACTGTAATTACTATATGCAATAATTGTATAAAATTTTGTAAGTTTAGCTTAAATATTTTCGAAGATACGGACACTTTCATAAAAAAAAAAACTAATTTTTTTTGTCTTAAGTTTTATTGCTAAAACTTAAAAAATATTCAAGAAAATTAACAAAAAAAATTTGGAGCACTTTTTACTTAATAACAAAATAATTTTGAAATTTGAAAAAAAAAAAAAAAAAGGCTTGTTAAAAATTTAACATGATATGAGCATTTGAAGTATTACATTCATACTATTCATACAAAAAATTCCTATAATTTGGTAGAGAATCGTAATTGATAACTAACGAAAAAAATTCGATTTGAATATCTTGAAAATTAAAAAAGTTTCAAGCAAAGAAAATAAAGAACTTTTCACAAACACACGATGAAAAAAAGAACTTTTTAACCTGCTAATTAATTAATTATTTTTCCAAGATTAGAAAAAAAAATTATATAATCGAACCAAAAAAAGGGGGATTATTCTAAATATAACTAGCACAATGTTATATTTCGCGGCTTTTATGATTTTCTGGGATAATTATTTAACACCATACTTCAGACCACTATACTCATTGTTTGTCAGTAAACTCCATAACAAGCTGGTATCTTATAATTTTGTAGATTTCTGATAATAAAATTTTTACGGAGCCTTAACATCCGTCTTTTCGAGTGAAAGAATTCAAAATTATAGAAAAATCGTTTTATTGCGCTTTTTTCTGTTCTGGAAGCATCGATCTCCTCACAACTTTACATACACTTTAAATGCTCTCATGCGAAGGGGATAATCAGTTACACGCAATTTGCTGCACATTTCTTTTAATTTAATTTTTAAAAATGTAGGTCGGCGCTGCTATCGTTACTGTATTTCACTGAAGTTATCGCACTTTGCCATTTTTCATTTAGGCAGTCCTTATTCTACAATGCTATAAAAAAAATTGCAACAAGAACTACATAGGATATAATTTAATTTCTTTATATACTTTAAGAAATACTTAGTAGTAGAGAATGTTTATCTTCCCCTGTTTTAAATAGTAATTCGTAGTTTCATTTCGTCAATGGGTCTCCCCGAAACCAGGGCTATATTTATGCCCGAAACTGAGTTTTGAGATTATGGTGCCCGCTTCAAACTGTTCTGGCGATGCCGTTCGAAAACAAACTGAAAATTTTAATCAGGTTTCATCTTAGGAATGGAGATATTCCTTCCTTCCTTTTTTCAAACAAACCATTCTGCGTAGAATTCAGATGTTTTGAAAATAAACTTTTCATTTTAATGCAGTACATTTTCCAATGACACACCGACTACATTTTTGTCACTTTTTCATCAAAATAAAAACTCATGTAAAATTGACATTTAGAAATTGAGAATTTGATTGGTGCATTTAAAGTATAATGATCAAATCATATTCAGTAGGAATGTTCACAAATTTGCAAAAATCGTGAATGGTATGTTTATATTCTTTAAGATTTTAACTTCTTTCCGGAATTTAATTTTCTGATAAAAATATTTAAAATAATGATAAAATTATTCTTATTAAACCATTAAGCGATTAATAACCATTAACCGTTAAACTTAACAAAAGTTCAAGATATTTGCAGCGGGTTTCATAAGTTCTGTGTAGCGGAACAGGCACAATGTAATTTACGCAAAAATATTGTAAGGGCATAATTTTCTGGTAGTAGTAGCTTTAAAAGTTAAACAATCATTTGAAAGTCTATTCTTGTTTCGCTGAAGTGTATAAAATACTTTTTCATCCTCTTTTCTTATTTTACAGAAAAAAATTTTTTTTATAAATATTTATAATGCAAGTATATTTTACTCGTGAATATATATATAACCGTTTATTTTATTACTTCTCCAACGTAGCGATAAATACCATTCATTCTAAGTTTTTATTTATTTATTTTCTAAACTAACTATGAAAGAACCGTAGTTCTGAAGCACTTGTACTAACATATCTGCATTACTAGTATTAAGTTTTTTTTCGGCTACCGGATACATAAAATTTAATAACATTTTTGAAAAAAAATAATAATAATAATATCAGTTTCTGAGAAAAGAAGATAGTAAACTCATTCATTTCCAAGAAAAACTCATATCGATATCGATCTTTTACCTTAGTCATAAACACATTTCGTAATAATCAGTGGCGGATCTAGATATTATGAAATGTTTCGTATTATTAAAGCCCTCTTTTAATGAACTAACAACAGCATGCTAGAGGGGTCAATAGCCCCAGGCATCCATTCAAAGAAGGCATCCAATCAAAATACTATGCTTTAAAAAAAAAACATTAAAAACTTTCCATACAAAAACTTATAATTTTATCTAATTTTGTTCTAACAGCAAAGGCGTAAACAAACGAATTTTCAAATATCAGCCTATTTAAAATTATAAATTAGATACTGTTTTAAGCTCCTCTAAATTTGTCAAGAAAAAGAATACAATGGGAAACTTTTGATTTTTTTTCTGACTCAAATTAATGATAAACAAACTAAAAAACATCAAATGTTCGCTTTGAACAACTAAACTAAGGCAAAAGTATAATTTAAATCTTCAAGTATCTAATTTGTAAACAAACTTGAAAGTTGTTGACCTAGAATCGACGAGTTCATTGAATACATGATGTCTCACTTTGTATTCATCATCTGACTGTATAAATAATGTTATTTTTTTTTACTGATTAAAGCGAAACATTATAACGTTTACGGAATTCTCAAGAAGATATACAGAAAATGTATAAGGAAAACTTAACTTTAGAATATTTATTCAGCTAAGCTAAATAATGTATACGAGTCCCGTTGTTCTAATCTTCCTGAATCTCCCTAATCTAATCTCCCTTCGTTTTTGAATAGGTTTTTAAGCTCTGAAAAAAAAAAATTTCTACAACGTCTTAAATTCTAAAATCATTAAATAAAATATATTATTTTTGCAATTTATTTCAGTTCAAAGATTTATAAAATTAAATCGAACTTCTTTATGCTGTTTGTAATGTATTATGAAATCAATTATAAATAAACAGGAAAAATTATATTCTAGAAATAATTTAAAAATGTTCTTTTAAAATCGTCCCGATTATTCTGAAAGAATTTTATCAGTATGGAATAAGATGTAAATTCTTGACTGAACATTCGCATTTTTATTCTATAGTGTTAAAAAAAATTCTGTACTCTTAAATAATTTTTAAAAAAAATTCTTTCTGAAATAAAACAAGTAATATCAAAAATTATTTCACTATGGCAAAATTCACGGAAAAAATATTTTAAAGTCTTAGAATGGTTTAACAGTGCATTTATATGCTTACGCAGTATTTATAGCAAATCGTTTGGCTTTAAAATATTATTATCTGTTTCAATTCGTTCGTAAAATTTATTTATGATAGAATTTATTAGGATTAAATATTGACTTAGGGTTTAAGTATATGAAGTAACAGTAATTATTGTCATAAAAAAATTATTTTCCTTTGCATTCAACATCTTTCAATGCAACAAACTGAAAAGTGTTTTTAACACTTTATGGAGAGAATAAAATATTCAAACATTATTATTTCAACGATGTGATATATATTTATAAACTATTAAAAACATTTTTTCTTCATCTCTCATTTTTCCTCACCCATTTTTAAATAATTGGAAAAATGATCTGCCATAAAATAAAGCTCAAATATCACGTAAGTAAAATCATTATTTGTGTTCTTATATTGGACAACTAAAAAATTCTATATTTACCAACTGGCTCTCCTTTGGTCAACCAACATCGCAATAGGTAAACAAGAATCCATGGAATATGCGAAGAGACACCAGTGAGATTCAAATATAACAGACCTTCGTAAGAAGGAAATCAAAACGGTGGAAATCCAAAAGAAGGTAAAAACGAAAAACTAGTTCCTAAATTATTTAAAATAAATCTAAAGTCATTTTAAACGTGAGCAAGTGATCTATGTTAACAGAAGAATGAAAATCCACACTCTGATGATCGGCTAACTCATCCACATATTTAAAATTCTTTTAAAAATTAAACAGACATTTACGAAAGAAGAAGAAAAAAAATTCAATCTAAAGTTCTTTCCTTCGCTTTATTTGATATCGTCATCAGATCACGTGATTCGACCCCGTTTTTATGTGGATAAGGTCGACGCTGCTTGATGGACGGATTAGTAGCTTCGAGGCACAGGTAAATGTTCCATGTTGACTGTAAGAATCGTAGCAATAAGGCAGACTTTTTTCTTCTTTTAATTTTATTTCGTTTTTAAAGTATGAATTAGATGCGAAGGCTTTCTGCAGAATAAAAGCTTTTTCTAGAACCAGTTTTTTCTTCTTGTTGTTACAAAAATTTTAGTGTTTTTTTATTATTTTATCAATAACGCAGATGGTTTAAATAAAGAGTTAGTTAAAAGCTTTTGTCAAAAGGCTAATGACCAAGTAAGTTAACTATCAAAACACATTTTGGCCTTCATCGGAAAAAAGAATCCATATTTGTATTACTATTAGGAGGGGGGGGGGATACCATGGTCAGCTCAACGTCATTGACACTCAAATCTAAAATACAGTATAGGGGACATTTGAGTGAAGATATGAAAAATACACCGAACTGCTAGAGTTGGGACTCAAACCTGGGTTAATTTTTGTTTGTTATTAATTATTTACTATTATTTGTTTATTAATTTATTTATTATTACTTATTATTTAATTTTTATTATTTATTAGTTAATTTATTACTAGTTTTTTTATTATTTTTAGTTTGTCATTTTTTAAAAAATAGTTGAAAATCTGCTATTAAATTATGTAGTGGCAAGTAAGATAGTCAGTAAGGAATATAATATATCGGTCTAAGCGCATGAGCAGAATGTTAAAACGCAAATTGTAAGTTATTCGAATACTTTACAGACTAAGTACAGTTTAGAAGTAATTAATTAAAATTCATTATGTGCTCATCCACAACTCGCAAATTCGCTGAGACTACGGTTCATTGGTTCGCTTTTCTTTTCCTGATTTTTTTTCCTTCCTACATTTTTTTAATTTTTTGTTACTTTGAGAATAATTCATACTCGCCCTCGCAGTATAGCGACACAAGTCTATAATAATGTGCACATAAAGTTAAAAGTAAACAATCTTAAAAATAAATAAATACGTGAAATAATTCTAAAAAATTATTTTATATGGAATTTCTGCCAAAATAATAATGAAAAAAAAATTTTTTTTTATGTCATAACATTGTTAGAGCATTATTTTACCTGTGGTATTAAGTGACGCTTACAAAAGCAAAATTCACCCTCTACAGCAGTGTTTCCCAACGTGGGGCCCACGCCCCACTGGGGGGCAATTTGATTGTTAAGGGGGGCAATTCGAAAATGGACTCGACAAGAGTTTTACCCATTTGCTTCGGGCCATTTAAATACAATGCTAGATTTCAGTTCCAAAATTGAAAGAAAAAAAGCAAATTCTTAAATAATTGCGGCCAATAAATATTATAAATTCGTTTGATGAGACCAAAATATCAACTGGGTTTTTGGCGTCGTTAAGTTAACTGACCTCCCTGCGGCATATGGCAGGCTCCGCGTAGACTCCTTGACACTTTAAAATTTCGCTAAACAATGCAGTTGTTCGCATCTGAATGGCCCGTCGCAACTTCTGTAGTGTTTCGCAACATTCAGTGATAGAAATCAATACCATAGTATGTGATTTATGCCTGTAATGCAACAGTAAAGTCTTTATTTACTGCTCACACTTCAACTCATAACTGTATTCGTGAGGCTAGTTATGAAATTTCTTTATTCATCGCTAAATTTGGAAGAAATCATACTATAGGAGAGAATTAAATAAAACCGTCAATATCAGCATTTCTTAAAACGGTTCTTGAAAAAGATGTAAAAGCTATGCCACTCAATAACAATACTGTTAGCAGAAGAATAGACGAAATGAGTGAAGATATTGAAAAACAACTTGTTGACAAGCTAAAAACAAGAAAATTCTCAGTGCAAATGGATGAATCAACTTCGATAGACAGTGTGGCAGTATTGATAACTTGCGTAAAATATATTGATAAAGGGCATTTTGCTGAAGAAATGCTGTTCGGTAAAAGATTAGAAAGCACCACTACCTCCAAAGATATTATATAATAAGCTAAAAAAAACTACTTAGATGTCAATAATATACCAATGAAAAATATAACATCTTGTGCTGCAGATGGTGCTCCTAATATGATGGGCAAGAAAAATTGCTACTTAAAATTGATGAAAGATGAGAATCCAGAAATGATTCTTGTGCATTGTGTTATTGTATGGGGAAAAGTTGTGCATAGGGAAAACTTGGTAGTCAAAAACATCTCGCCTGTTCTAAATGAAGTACTTGCATTCAGTAATAAAGTGTATCGATGCTATTAAAGCTAATGCCAAATCTGAGCGCCTCTTCAAGTTGTTTTGTGAAGAACAAAATGCAGACCATGTGAGACTTTTACTTCACTCTGAAGTAAGATGGCTCTCTAAAGGGAACTGCTTGAAAAGATTCATGGAACTGTTTGATACTCTTGGTGATTTTTGAAGTGACAAACCTGATATGAAGTATCTGTTAACAGTCGATGGTAAAGCATTTGTGAGTTATTTAGCCGATATCTCTGAAAAACTAAATATATTAAATAAGCAACTTCAAGGAACAAATAAAACTCTTGTTGATACAAAAACGAATATATTTGGTTTCATTACCCTTTGAGTTAAGTCTGAAAACAAAAACTTAGATCAGTTTAATTGTCCCCAAAAATTAAAAGTAAATGATACCGCTTTACTTGTTATTGTCGATCATCTGAAAATTCTATCTTCTGATTTAAAACAAATTGATTTTTCAGCACGGATGATGCAGCCAATGTTAGTGCATTTGTCTGGTATATGAAATATTCAGTATGAAGAAGAACTCTCAGAAATGTAAAATGATAAGTCAGTTAAAATTTTATTTTATATAAAAGGAGTTATGGCATGGCTTTGTGAGGAAACAGAAATCAAATACNTGTAAAATGATAAGTCAGTTAAAATTTTATTTTATATAAAAGGAGTGATGGCATGGCTTTGTGAGGAAATAGAAATCAAATACCCAAATTTAACCAAATATGCAAGAAAACTATTGTTACCGTTTTCTTCTTCATATTTAGCTGAATGTGGATTTAGTGCTGTAAATGATTTACTGGTAAAAAGAAAAGAAAAAAAAAAGGAAATCGCCTGGATATAACACAGTGGGGAGACTTGAGGCTGAAGCTAACCAAATTGGAAACTAACATAAAATCTCCGTGTCACAAGCATCAAGCGCAAGGGTCTCTCTAAATTAAAATATTAAATTATTATAGAAAAATCTTTATGAAAATTATTTTGAATTTGAATTTTAGTTTTTCATTATAAGTTTCATTATAAGTCGAAATTTTACTTACTGTGTTTCGTCAACAGTTTCCTAGAGATTTCTCATTGAAATCTATCATTTAAGTTTCTTTTGTGAACAAATCAATTTTTTAATATTAAAAATTATGTGTTTGTCACATGGGGGGGCATAAGAATTTTAGAAAGGCTTGAGTGGGGCATGACACAAAAAAGGTTGGGAAACACTGCTCTACAGACTATAGATAAATAAAACTCTAACATGAACTAGATGAGAGGGATGAAGTTGATTCTTCCCGTTGGCAACTAAAATGCCTCTATTTAATTGAAAAACGAAAATTTAAATAGCTTATAGAATATAAGTAGTATGTTACACAGCAATGAACCAATGAGTGAGGTTCATGCCAAGAGTTCATTACTTTTCAGCCAGTTGTTTTTGGATATTTCAATTAGCAATTTCGATAGGTGGCAATCTACGGTTTATTTTAAAGTTATATTTTTGTTCATTTCAGTACGATCATATCATAAACGATGATTACAGCATAAAGGAATAATATACTTCTCTCAGTGTGATTTGTTCGAAAATTGTGATTTTTCTAGCTTTATTACTGAATAAAGATAGGATTGCGTGAATTTATGATTGCGTTTTGAAATATTTTCATACTGAGCATTTAAGTGGAAACATAGAATTTTCTGATCTATTGCATATCTTTTATTTTGGATTTAGTCTCATTATACGTAAAAAGTGTTTCCGTCATAACTTCTATTTACTCTTGTTTATTTCTTTGTCATTTAAGAGGATGCCATACTGCGGAAGAAAATTTTAGTCGCAAATTCTCTTTCTTCTACATTACTAATTTAAAGGAAAGGAAAAGTTCAGGCAAACCTAGAATTTAACATGAATTTTCAATTGCTGAAAAAAATACTTCAAAATATTAAAATGTAAACAAATAATTAGAAGAGAACTTCTTTTTTGCGTACTCCTAAGTTATCATCTCATAATTTTTTTTTTCATTCGTACATTTTTAAATTTTCTTTTCAGTATTTAAAACTTTATGGCTTACTCTAGGTTTGTCTGAACTCATTTTTTCTATACTTTGAATTTTAAATTAGTAATGAAGAAGAAAGAATTTGTGACGAAAGTTTTCTGCCGTGGTATGGTGTCCTCTTAAAAAATTCTACTGCAAACAGAGAAAAGAAAAAATCTATAAAATTACAACACTTTTCGGAATTTATTCTTTAGTTAAAAAAGAGTAACGAGATATGTTAACCTTATAAATATGTATTTTATTCAACATAGAAGTAAAATTTTGATGCATTGAAATGGTGGAGAAATTAAATTATTTATAATAATTACTTTACAAAATGTACTTTTGTTTTCATTAATACATGACATCTTTATTTAGCATCTAAGCATTTCATAGAACTAAAATTAAACAAATAACGAAATGATTACAGCAAACTTAACTGAATAAAACATCGGCATAATGAACAGAATAAAACATCGGCATAATTAACTGAATAAAACATCGGCATAACAACATAAATTAACTGAAAAATAATAAAAGAAAACGATAAACTAATCAATGTAACTAGTAGTTAAGCTTTTCGTCGAAGTGGGGCGCTAAAACAGTTCTAGGCGATGGTTGCCATTTTGCAGCGTAGTAAAAAAAAGAAGAAGAAGAAAAAACCCGTATTGCTTTTTTATATGCTTGAATGTGTGAGAACTCTATATATTTCTCTGAGGATTTAAATTAATTATTACGGGAGGAAAAAACCTATAGCCAATCTGAATTCTCAGAATTATTTAACTCTAATATGCATTGTTAACTATAGAATTAAAATATAGAATATCTTCAAAATGGAAATGACTATTAGCAAAATTATTAACATATTGGAAACATTTCGTAGATGGAATGAATTTGCGGTATGTATTGATGTATTAGCGAAGTGAACTATCGACGAAGTACTCGTGTTAGAAAAGTAGCAAACAAAATCATTACGGTAACTCATCATATAAGATAAATTTAAGGAAAAGTTGTAGCTCTAATGGCTATTAATAGTTTAAAAACGAAAAACATAAGAGATTACATCGTGACAAACATCCTCCCACACAAACATTGTGAACATAAACTTTATATTAATTCCTTATGTAAGATAAATTTAAGCTTATGCTATCACAGAACTATCAGACGATAATCACGTGACAGTTTTCCTTAATTCTAAACAAGTGATCCTGGTTCCTATATTTTTCTCTTCTTTCATTATTTATAAATAGAAAGAAGAAAATTGTGACCTATTTTTGAAAGATATTTAATATTTTTTTCCTTAATAATCATCTAAATACTTAAAAGGTAATGATACTTCCACGTAGTAAACATTCATTTGTCACGTTAAAATTCTAAACCCAGCATTCAAAATTTCTGATAAGCATTATGTTATCTCTGAAATGTCAGACGATTATCACGTGGCATTTTATTTTCAATAAATACTCCCAAAGAAAATATATTTTGTTTATGTTTCTTAAATTAGATAAATCGTTTGACAACATGGATAAGTTTAATTTTTATTTAACAACATTTTCAACTCTCTTTCTTGTCTATAAGGGTGAAATCTTGCAATTTTGTCCACTTTCTAACTAGCTAGAGCTCTCTAATCTTGACCGAAGCACTTTGCCTGATGAAATGACAAGTTTTAATCTTTTCCTGACTACTACAAGCAAAATTTATCACCAATTATAGTTTATCGACTACCTAAAAGTCTCAAATCTCATCTGGAGCTCTTTGCTTAGACAATAAAAGCCTGAATCGTTTCCGGACCGCAACGAGTAGAATTTATGGTCAAATCAAATTTTGTCCACTGTCTGACTTGCCAAGATGTTTCAACTAATTGGGTATACTATAGCCTACATCACATGTCGTGTTATACCTACTAAATTTAACTAGTAAACAGCATTTTCTGCGAACCTGATTTCTAGCAACAAGTAAAAGCATCAAACGAAGTGTCTTGTTTATAAGTCGCTACTCGCCAGGTTGGAATTGTATTAGTCTAGTTCCTTTGGAAATAATTTATATTGTTGTTTTACCGAAGTTTATGAATTTAGTAAACATATTTAAAACTCAGTTTATTACTTAAACCTAAAGGTAAATGTTATTCCTAGTGAGTGGAAATAGTTGTGCTTTTTTCATATTATACCCAATTGGGTATAATATAAAAAAAACACAACTCCTTCCACTTAGTAGGAATAACATTTACCATGACGCAATGCTAAATTCTATGCCACTATCCACATAAATCAATTATTAATCAAAAATCGAATATCAATTACTTTTCTTTATAATGCAATAAAATCTGGCGAGCAGCTATTTAAACGATCAAACACTTCGTTTGTTTATTCGTGGCTTGAAGTTAGGCTCGCAGAAAATGCCGTTCATGGGTTAAATTTAGTAGGAATAACACAACCTGTGACGTAGGCTATAGTATACCCAATTGAATCGCTAAGCGTTGTGCTGGATTTTATTAAAAAAGTTTCAGTTTCCCTAGCAGATGCAAAAAAAATTTATCATCACGTTATCGCAAAATGGAATTTATCGTTCACCTAAAATTCGATTACTTACACAGTGATCAAAACTGAACTTAAACTTTGTGCTGGATAACAATTCAATACAAGTGTTAATCGTTTTCTAGTCGTAGTACTAACCCAATTAGAACTTAAGGTTCGTCGAAATTTCGATCACTTTCTGTTTAAAGTGCTAAAAATTCAACACTGGTGGCCGATACCATTACAAGTAACAATTGTTGATTGCAACGTTTATCTCCCTTTATGTTTTAATTAGTTTTTTTTGTTTTGTTTTTGTAGTTCCCCTTTTTTTACATAAAAAATACAAATGTCTGAAAAAGAGAAGAAAAACAAAAGTTTTAAACTCTATGTTTTTTTTCAAAACGTCTAAAACGAAGAAGAAATAATATATTTTTGTGGGACTTAAAATGAAAAGAGAAGAATATCCCTTTCGAAATCTGGTAAGGAAATAAACGTACGTCTATCGTCTACCTAACAAAATTATTTATCGTTTTTAGCGTCATTTTTAATAAAAATTTATTTCTTCTTCTTTAGCAGCACTACAGCCTAGTGCAGGTCCAGGCTTTCTCAGTCTGAATCTTCCAGGCTATTCGACTTGAAGCTAAATTTCTCCATCGATTCATGCTCAAAACTCCCAGGCCCTTCTCCACACAGTTCAATCACTTTGTTGAGGGTCACCCTCTCTTCCTTGTACCTTCAATCTTTGAAAACGTTAAGTTTTTTAGCTGGATCAGAATCTTTATGGCGAAAAACACGTCATCTGATTCTGTATAACTCTCTAAATTTTCGGTTTTCTATACTTATTATACACTTCATGGTTAGATAAACTTTTCCGTGTATTATTTTCTTTCACTGCTCCAAAAATTGACCGAAGGATTTTTAAAATTTTTTGTTATATCAAAAGCAAGTAATTTATTTTCTTCAACTTCATTAAGCTCCCAAATCTAGCTGCCATACAAAATAATCGGTCTAAAAAGTGTTTTATACAAACTTACTAATATTCATGGAGATGAATTAATTTTTTAATTGGTTCTTCAGTCCAAAATAACGTCTATTAGTCATCAAAATTCAATTTTAATTTATTTTATTTAATTGTTTATAATTTAATTGACTTGTATGTAACAAATATTTTAGTAAATGCAACTTTAAAAATAGTTATTTTCGTTGATTCTTAGACAAATTTATATTTGTACTTGTTTAAAAAAAAATTTTCTAATAAAACAAAAAAATTTCATGCAAAAGTGATTTTAATTTTTTATTTATTATTATTATTATTTGTATTTTACGTTATCTAAAATAAATATTTGAATATTGAGACTTGGGCATAAATGGATAAATACTTTTGAAACAACTCTTAAGAGAAGTTTGAGCAAACAATTGAACGATAACATAAATAAAAATTAGTCAATTGTCAGCTTGATACTAATATTAAACAAAGTAAATGTGTATTTCTAAAAGACGAATATAATGTTTAATTCAACAATCGTTTGAAGAAATTATTTAAATTAATTTTACACAAATTCTAAATTGTGCTCAATCTCTCAGGGCTAAATTTTATGCTAAGACATTTTTAAAATACTATAAGGCTCTGCCCCCTGCAGCATTGATATTTATCATTGTTTATTTCTGCTTAAATGTCAATGTTTTCCACAAAAACACAGACCATATTGCTTGATTAAAAACTTTATTCGCTTCAAAAATCAAGTAATGTCTTACCGCTTCAGTTTCTTGGAATTATTTGTTTAACAGAACATTTTGGTTTCAAAATGTACAATTATTTTAGCTTTATGTGAGAACATTTTGTTAACATATTAATCATAACAAAATGGATAATTACCTGCATTGGAAAAATAATAATTTGAACTTGAAAAAAAAATTTAACCTAAGAACCCTTTTCAAGTTTCTAAGCCCTTTAGTTTTTTCACAGCAAAATGTAATGCCAAATTGAACACCCAAAACAGCTGCATTAGCCCTAACGATTTCTCTATAGAGAGACTTAATTGTGCTAAAAATAAATAGTACACAAAGCTATGGAATATGTAATTAAAGTTTACAATTCTATGCATATTTGAAGTAAACATTATTTTTCACCTATTTTCAAAAGGACATTTTTTTAACTATTTAGCTATTAAAGAGTCCAACATTGTTTAAGTCATTAAAGTTTATCATATAAAATTACTTGGACAATTACATAGGCTAGAAACCNCAAAAAAAAAAATCTGACTTTTAACAAATACATAAAAATAAACAGTTCTTAGAAATTTTTTAACTTTGTTAAAAAATAAAATTGCTTTGATTTAATAAATTCAAAATAAGAAATAGAATGTCAAGAAAAATTATTTTTTTATAACAAATTTATTATTATTCAATATACTTAAATTCTGAGTCATTATTTAATTTTCTTTATAGGGGAGAGTGGGTTATGGGGTGAGACTTGGTACCTCAATTGTGTTAAAATTAGTTTTGTTTCTAAGCAGACACACTCTGAATTACACTTTACTAGTAATTAACATAACGATCTTTTGAAACTTTCATACGAAATATAAATGTATTAAGCCATTTCTAAATTAATTAAGGTCAAAAATAAATAATATTTATAATAATACAAATTGTTTTTATACTCTATTACAACTGAAAATTTTAATACCAAATTAATATTAAAATAAATTGTAACAAAATAAGACTGAAGACCTCTTCAATAATATTTCATAAAAATGTTAATACTTTTAAAAAATTCATTAATTCTATAATAAACCTCAACTGGAATTTTTTAATGTGTTTTAATAAATTCATTTGTTAATTGTTCCAGCAATTAACATAATGATCTTTTGAAGCTTTCAGTCACAATATAAATGTATTAAGTGATTTCTAAATTAATTAACGTTAAAAACAAATAATATTTTTTATAACATAAATTGTTTTGATACTCTATAACAACTAAAAATTTCAATACCAAATTAATATTAAAATAAATTTTAACAAAATATAACTGAAAACCTCTTTAATAATATTTCATAAAAATGTTAATACTTTTGAAAAATTCATTAATTCTATAACAAACAACTGGAATTTTTTAATGTCTTTTAAGAAATTCATTTGACTTCTTTCGTGATAAGATATAGGAGAAAGGAAAACTATATTTTACTAATATATTTATGTCTAAATTATTAAAAACCAAAACACAAATAACAGAAAAAAATGCAAAATAAATAAATTTATTGTCTTTACAAGTATGAATAAAAAAAAATTAAACATTAGTTACATAAAATCTATATCCATAATTAACAAATATAGCACAAATGGATGGCAGTCTGTTTATAACGATGGCTATATATCATGAACTATCTTTAGATACAATTGATGTAACAGTTCTAAGTACATAAGGTAATGATGTGGGATCTCGGTGTAATCTAAACAAAATAGTTAAACAATATTAACGAAATTGATCAATAATGAGGATACATTTAACTTTTCACATATTCATTAATTGAAATATGTAGATTGCAAGTTTAAATTGTATGCATGTAACCTTCATTCAAGGTCACTCACTCAAGAAGTTAAATAAAAAATTTAAATACAAATGTTTAATTAAGTAATGAATTAATTTTGTTGTAATTTTCATACTAAATGTAATATGAAAACCTTATAATATATCATTTATTTTATTTAAAAAAAAACATCAATTATAGCAAAAAAAATTAAATTATGTTTTAGTGAAATAGTTCATTCCCTTGTATTATTTATATTATTACATTATTTATATTATCTTAGTATATTTTTACTGTCAGGAAAATCACATAATAGAATCCAGTTTCCCACATCAATTTCCATATTTTTTTTTAAATGTAATAGGAAAATTTTATAATGTAGCATTTTTTTATTTAAAAAAAAACATAAATTATATTTCTATGTGAAAAAAACTTACGGTTTAGTAAAAAAAATTAAATTATGTTTTATTGAAATAGTTCATTCCCTTATATTATTTATATTTATATTATTACATTAATTATATTATTACATTATTTATATTATCTTAATATATTTTTATTGTCTGCAAAATCACATGATAGAATCCTGTTTCCCACATCAATATCCATATTTTTTTTTGGTTGCAATCAGTATAAATCTAATAAAACTCTTAAAAGGTATTGTTTTCCTGTAAATATTTTTTTTATCAAATTATCCCAAGTGTAAAGGTATTTACCTGAAATTTTTATTTTTCTTATTTTACTCTATTATTACACTTTCCATTTTGATTGTTTTCTAAATTAAGAGTTTGAAACCAAATGAGTTGCTGGTTTATTTTATAGTAATTCTAAGACATTTCCTTGGTACGCTACATTTTAAGATAAACTTATTTGAATTGGTGTCAAAACTAATTAACCATTTTATAATTATTATTTTTTGGAATAAATTACATTAATCTGCTATTATAGACTACAGTTAAAGAGATTCGTTAAATGATTTAGAACTTATCAATTGGCTTCATGCATAATGTGAAGCTTGCACAAATTGTATATAATATAACAACCTGCTTAAGAAGTGAAAATATTAAATTACGGTTGTGAACTCAAAAATTTTTTTATAACAATATGCCTTTAATTTTCAATCTTGTTTTAAAAAATTATTATTAAGCAAAATTATTTATGTTTACTAAAATATTTTAATAGAATCATAAAGGAAATCGAATTCCTCAAAATCTTTCATTATATTTACTAAACAAATTTGATTCAAAATAAACATTTAATTAAAAAAAAAATTATAACAGATATATTTCAAGTAAAAATTTTCAACTTTAGAAGAAAAGACTGTTTTACGCTTAGAAACAATAATTATTGCAAAGTGTTCATAGGGAATGGTGAGTGGTGGTGAATGGGGGGCTCAGTCCCCTAGTAAATATATGTTTTATTAATATCTGAGCAGAGAGTGATATTAATTAAATTTTATTTTAACTAAATCTAAACTCTTAGAAATTAAATAGCATTCTGTTTTTGAAAAATCTACATAATATGAATATTAAAATTAGAAGCAATATAATTCAACTCTCACTTCTTAATTATAGTATCAGGGAAGGTTTTGTACAATATATAAAAATTAGGCAAGAGTTCAAAAACATTCTGTATCTCAAAATAAATAGGTAAAAATAATAACTGCTTTAATTATTCATAAAATTATCTATGTCACATTATTATGATAAATTTGTTCTCGTAAGTGATTTTAATTTATATACTATATATATAGATGAATATATGCTAAAAATAACCTAACTTTTCGTTCTCTTGGAGAGAATTTTATATCTAAAATAAAAACAGAATTAGATTTTTTTTCAAAATTTTCCACAACAATTTTAAAGAATATTTGTTAACCTGTGATGTCATTTGAGGAAGAATTTTATTTTAAATTTTCAATATAAGAATTCTACATAAATGTATCTTAAAGAAATTGGTAATTAATAGCATTTAGAAAATACTTTCACATAGTAAATATTTAGTATACCATACATATGAAAATTGTTGATGAACATAATGTAATCCTCATTTGTAATGATATAAGGGAATAAAAGGTAAAGTTGTCTCCTTTGTGCACTAATATTTCCATATAGCGTTGAAACGGAACAAAATATCCAATCGGGATTTGTCTGTCCCAGTTAATATAACTTTCTAATTATTATTACCAATTAGCATAACATGATTAATTAAAGTTAAACGTCGACTATGAAGCTATTGATATTTTGTTCATTGATATTTTGTTCAAAGATATCATTTTATGACCACTCTTTGTTCTTTGATTCTCAGCTTTCTAACTCAATAAATTTAATGAGTACATTTTTTCATATTTGTTCTTTGATTCTCAGCATTCTAACTCAATAAATTTTGCAAGTACAATTTTTCACATTTGTTTTATGATTCTTAGCTTTCTATCTCAATAAATTTTACAACTACAATTTTTCATATTTGTTTTATGATTCTCAGCTTTCTATCTCAATAAATTTTGCAAGTACATTTTTTTCTTATTTGTTCTTTGATTTATTAAAATCTCTTAACTACTTGTAAAACAAAGTACTAAATGCAAAACTTTAATTAATATTTTATAAAATGTTGATATTTTTTCAAGATGTTAAAGTTCTGACAGGTTCTATATTCATATAATCAATATTTTATAAATTGTATTGAAAATAATATTAACTTATTTTATGTGGTTTAGTAGTTTTTTATTTTATTTTTTTATTATATTATTTTATTTTTATTATGTTATTTTACTTTTTTTATAGATATATATAAGAGATGAGGCCTTAACAATTGTGAAATTAAAATCGTGTGGGATGAAATTTCATGCATCAGATGCTGACACATCTAAATACAAAATACACAATTGTAAATACAAAAATATTGGATTGTGAATAATAATCAAAAATTTTAATTAATTTCATTATAAATGTGGTTTACACTTCAATATTTATAATTGAAATTTAGAAATGAAAAATATATGTGAAAATATTTTATTACTCTTTATGTTTTTGTAGTACAATTTCTGCTCTAAAAGTATTATCAGTATATTTACCAAATACTGATGGGAGTTTAAAGTCCCAAGTAAAAAAATTTATAAAAAAATTAGAAAACGATATTGAATATTTAAAAATACATATGTCAAAGTATAAGATAGCCATGACTTAATAGAACAAAAATTTTTTAATCATTTTTAATGTTTTTTTAATAATTCGGTGGATAAAGGGTTAAGTGTAGAGTCCTTTTTGAGTCATGTATACAAACGTTAAATACTATTATAGAAGCGATAGTTTTTTATATGGTATACAATATAAGAAAAAATATAACATAAGTACATGAAAATAACAACGAAAAAAAATATTATGAACAGAAGACGATGACAAAAAAAAATGATTACACAAAATATTATAGACAAAACTATGTGGTAATTAAATAAAACATTAATAAAAAAAACTTAATGCCAATATTTAAAAATGAATAATACATACTTTCCGCTCTCTAAAGTTCTGGAAGGACTTAGCACTATTGAGGCAACACTAAAAGAAAATTTATTCAAATTTTGATACTTGATGCATACAATCATAATTATTACTATTAAATCAAAATATTAGAAAAATTAATAAATTGAAATTAATGTATAATAATTAACACTCTGTTTTTTAAGCACATGCATTTCAGACATTGCAATTAAATTATTTATTAGTATGCAACTGTTACAAACCTAGGAGAATTTAATATTGATAGTAACTCTGATAAACGTTCCGTTACTATCTTCCATGGCTCTTTATAATCATTTCCAAAACTCAATACTTGCTGCTGAGCTTTGCTTAAGCATAATACAGCTCTAGGAACTTGATCTTGATTTCTTGCAGCAAGCTGAAATAATGTACATTAATTAATTTATATGATATTGTCCATTTATTTGAAATTTAATTCAATTATCTTTTAGAGAATATATTTTGAAATAAGAAAATTTAGCAGCTATGATGTACTTTTTTAAAGCCACTTCTTTTTTCATTGTGTGCTTAATTTATGAATTGGTGAAATTAAAAATTTAATTAGGCCAAATGAGAATTCCCTCCCCACCCTAACCCCTAAAAATATAGTTTGATGGTGCCCCTGGATACTAACCCCATCAACTCTTAATTATAATTATCTATTTATCATTAAAATGAGCTTATTTTTTAAAAAATTATATTATGTATTACATACTATTTCAGAGCAAAATTTTTTAAAAATATACCATTTAAGATTGACAAATGCTTTCCGCTTTTAATTGAAGAATCCGCTTACTTGAATACAATTGGCTGGAATAAATGTCAATCATTGAAGTGGGGCTGACTGTGCATGTCATAAATATATTCATAGTAAAGAACTCAACATGAATAGGATTTTGGAAATTCATAACATTAGTCTTAGAGATAAGAATATAGTAGAACCTCCGATTATCCGACACCTAATCCTTCGCTTATCCAATGCCTGATCTTTCCGATACCTCATTCGATACACGTACCAAGACACTTTTCATCACTATCTAATGAATGCTGCGACTATTCCAAATTGTAACTGCTAGAAAACAGCGATAGAGATATTTAAGCTAGTATCGCTTTAGTTACCTGTCCACTATAAATGTATCAAAGATCTAGATCAATTAGTCATTGGTAGTAACTAATTGTAATAGGTTTAAATTTCATGGGGAAAAAAGTGTAAGCAACTGATTGCCTATAACAACTGCGATATTTCAGCATTTGAGAGATGGATAATAGGCAAGTGATAGAGTTTCGCCTCTGTCTAAGACATCTCAGTTCATTAGAAAGCAAAAAATGATCAACAATTTTTGTTCTTCACGAAATCGATTTAAAAAAAACTCTCCCGATTATCGGACATAGCATAGGCCGCATGGGTGTCTAATAATCTAGGTTCTACTGCAATACAAAATAAAATTGAGTAACAAATTATTGAATGTCATAAAACATTACAGATGTGTCTAGCTAAAACTCTAGATAAACCTTTATGTTTTGCTAATTTTCAATAATAAAACAATCGAATAAGTAAGAGTAAAAAATAATTGCATTTACTTTGGAAAGTGTTGTGAGTGAGACACTTAAAAGTTTCAAAAACTTTTCATCAGAACTCCTTTGCAATGCTGATAAAGCCTCATAAGTAGTACTCTCCAGATTTTCAAAGAACAGAGCTATAACTTCAGGTCGACAGATATCACTATATTCGACAGATACGTATTCTCCAACAGCCCAAATCTAAACAATGGTAAAAATCCAGAAAAGAATAAATAAATAGTATTTATTCTCAGTCAATGTAATTAATTGAGCAATATTAATAATCTCCAATTAATATTATAATTACCAATAAAAATTGGTCATTGTAATAATTTTCAATGCATTTTATTAGAGCTTTCCAATACTAATGCATAATGATGACTTTCCACGCTACACAATGTCAGATAGGCAATTTATTAAATTTGTATTTTTGGAATGATATTAAAATTTATGAACTCAATATTTCAAAAATTATCATTCATCAATAGATATGATAATATAAATATATATACATAAAAATAGTGGTTTAAATCTATTTTTTTTAAATCAAAACATATGTAAAAATTTGTCCTTTATTCCACATCCTTTATTTCTTAAATTCTACTAGTCTCTGCAATTACAAATTTATTATCACAACACATAAACATATACACATAACAACACATAAACATATTAGTTAGAGTTGAAGATTCTATAAATTATGCAAGTGACCAAACTTTATTAGCAATTATTACAAATAATATGATTAATGTGCCTAATTTATCACATTTACCAAAAAACATGGTTATTATTAATAATCGCAGGTTATTATAAATGATAGCCAGATGTATTACTTTAACAACAACAAAATATATGGTTTCATTTATACCAATTAAAAAATATATTGTTGGCATAATTATTATATATACAGTAAAACCTCGCTACAACAATATTTTGCGGACCAAATAAGAATATTGTTGTAGAGGGATATATTGTTATATCGAGGGCCCACATAATTCTGGGACGCAATTAGATTTTTTGAAATTTAATGTTATATATTCATTAACTATAAATATATTTATATATTATCGAAAAAATTAATTTGCAAAGTGTTTATTACGGTTAAGCATTAAAAACAATGGATATAAATACAGAACATAAGATTGTAAACTTACCTTAAAAAAACATTTTTATTNATAAATTATATATATTAAAATTATACCAATTAAAAATTGGGTGAAATAATTACAATTTATGAAAAGTCTAGGGAAAAATAAATAATATAAATATAATGGTATAAATACCATTTTTTGAAATAAAAGTGACAATTTAATAACATGTTAAAAAATAATTATTAAAATAAAATTAAAAGACGTTTTTTTAATCATTCAAAATTCTACTTTACTATGTCAATTTAGAATTCATATGGTTAGGAAAATTTTGGTAGCATGAGTAAATAAAACTTTGGAAACTTTTCTCTTGCTTAAAAAATTATAATCTAATAAACTCTAAAAGTCATACAAAATTTTTGTACAAACCACATGAATGAAATTTTGTTCGGCAACATAGTAGTTCTTAAAATGACTGATATAAGACGCTATATTCTTCGTACAGTGAAAAACAACTTCAGGGTGAAGCTCAAAAAACTGTAAAGTGGCATCTGATAAAACACTAAATGTAAAAGAAAAAGACAGGATCAGGATTAAGATAAAGACTTGGGTACATAAAAACTAATTAAAACTTATCCTATAATAAATACATAATTTTATTTGGCAAAATTAAAATTATGAAAGAATAATATTTTCATAAAAAATATTTTCAACATTTCATTTGGTATAATTTTGTAGTACTACATTAACTAAAAAAAAATTGTGATTAGACCTTTATATTTCTAATTGACAAAGTTACTCCATGGGTTTTTATGCATACTGGTAGATATATAAATAAAAGAAGGTAGGTTCATAATTTTTTAGTTTTGTGGTGTGTGATTCTAACACCTCAAAACACAAGTCGAACAAGTTTAAAGAACAGCTATTTATCGAATTTCACGATTTAACGAATTTTATAAAGTTAACGAAGTAGATGTATAGGAAAGAATGAATAGCGACTCTGACACAGAAGTCGATAATAATGAATCTCCAGTAAAAACTGATAATTTGCACAGTTTGGAAACTGTGAAAACTTACCTAATGCAGCAAGATGTAAATGTAGGAACTTTTTAAAGTAAGAAATCAAGGAAATAAGCAAACTTTACTCAAGAAATGCTTTAAAATTTCATATTAATCAGTGCATAATAATTTGCTGTATAAGCTCCTGAATAAAAAGTGTAAGATTTCTATTTATTTTGTGTATTTGCTAATCAGAAATGCTTGGATATTCCAAAAAGATCAGTCATCTTTTTTTAATTTTTAATTTAGAACAGGCAAGTATATTTAATCTTGTAAAATATTTCGCTTCAAACTATCATACTTTCTCCAAAGTTTATCACAGACAAAAATAAAAAATGGTGAGGCAGAGTTTCAGACTTTAATAGGGAGATTAATAAAACATTGGCAAAGATATACATCACAAAAAGACTGAAATCTATGTCATCAGGTGTGTAAACACCTTCGCATGTTTTTGATGCCTTAGGTTTTCCTCTTAAAGAAAAAAATTCTTGAATTTAGGATTGAGGATAGAAAGAAACTGTTCAAGTAACTAAATAAATATCTTTTATGAACACGTAAAATGTTCTGTTATCAGAGCGGGCAGATTTAAAGCTGAAGTTTGTTTCACTTATGTGGACTCAGATGAACAGTTGAGAGTGTTAAACAAGTTTTCTAAATTAGCTCCAGTTTATCACATTTTGTACTGTTTTACTCTTTTTAGTTTCTACATTCTCTTATAGTTTTGGCCACTAAAAAACTCCTTAAACTAGATCTTTTAAAAATTTACGTGAAAATAGGGAAGAGCAAAAATTTTAGTCTAGTCCAGGGGTCTGTACAGACATTTTGTGAAAGGTCCCGTTTTTGCAAAATTTTGAAAAAACTATTGATAATTTGTGAATATAAAAAAGCGCTAAGTCACATTCTTTCAACCGAGGGTCCTGCTTTTGTGATTTTGTGCAAATATGGTCTTGTTATTGCAAAAATTGCTAAAAAACCTTTTCAAGAAGTTTTTAAATTGCAAATAGATACAAGATTCTGCTCAACAATTGCTGCTACTAAATTAGAGATGCAACATACAAATATTTGGTATTCAGCCTATACTGCTCAACACAGAATATTCATTTCGGACGAATAATGGAAACAAAATCACTCACATTTTTAATAATTTCAATTGACATTTTTTAAATGAAATTTATCATATTTTACTTAAAAAATTGACAGAAATTAATTTTTATTTACATACTATTCCATTAATTAATTTTATGAATAATATAAATTAATCAATTATTTATTTACAAAAAAAATGATGATTTAATATTAATAAGAATGTGCACACAATGTTTGTAAAAGAAGAAATATTTTCTTAGAATACTAAATTTGGGATTTAAATTTAGGGAAACTTAGTTTGTCTCAAACCATCTCCCCCCCCCCCTGGGGAAGGGCTTATTCGATTTACAAAACAATAATGAAGATAAACAAATTTGTGAAGGGTCCGTTTTTATGAAAAGTTTTGTGAAGGGACCATTAACGGAGTCAAATTCCTTCTAAACAGAGTACCTTTAGAACTGAAGTTTCATGACCTGATATAGAGTGATGGTAAGTTGTGGCAGCTTTACATATTAAAGGAATTAAAATATATATTCTTAATCTTATATATACTCAATAGGTACTTATATTTTGCAAATTTTTATAACAATACTTGAAGTATATGACGTGAAAAATAGTTATTTAAAAAAAGACTATAAATAAATACTTTACATATCAATCAAGTTAAAGAAATTTAAAAATAATCAATTACAAACCAGTGAATTTCATCAGAATAGTTGGCAGGAAATATCAACGGCAGTCGTTCTAAAATAGCTGTTATCAAAAATGAAGCAAGAGAAATATCAGCATATTGTAGTATAACTTCAAAATAGCGTCTGCAAAAAATAAAAGGTTTAATAAAAATACTGTAAAATTCTTGTAAAATAAAAAAAGTCATTATACACTTCACATCTTACTTTAACAGAGGTACTACAACTTCAGCACAGTACAAAACACGACTTTTTGATCCCACAGTAGCCAATACTTGATGTAATATCACAGCACTAAAATGTGATAAGTAACTAAGTAACAGATAATCATTAAATTAAAACAATACAATTAAATTTTTAAACAAATAAATAAAGATAAAAAACTTTAAAACTTCCTAATTATTTTTCTTGTCTTAAAATATAACGCCCTAGTTCCATAGAATGGCAATGAATTAAATGTTTAAGAACTCTAAAAGAAATTAGTAAACAAAGTGTCACAAATGACTTAAATAAAAATTACTGTATTTCCCTGAAATGTATGAATTTTTCACAGAGATGTAAAGTTGAATAGAAGAAAATGATAGCTAACGATTTAGAGGTGAGAATCTGTTTAAAAACATATTTTCCCCACTAAAAATATTTATAAAAGAAAATTAATAAATCAGAATTGTACACTAACAGCTACCTAAAATATGTTTTCAATTCAAAATTTTGAGATTTTTCAGAATGACAATCACATATTCTCCACTAACCTATTCTTTTATAGGCACAGCAATTAGCCAAAACTAATCCAAAAAAGCAAACATTTAAGACATGTTTATTCAAAGCATAAAAGTTTAAAAAGTGTCATTCTAAAATTGTCATTGCCAAGATAAAAATCCATTATATTAATAATAGAGTGAATTTTGGAAGCCATATTCAATATGCAGTAAAAATCAGAAATTTTACAATGGGACCTTTCTTTGACTATTTTGACCTTATGAGAAAGCAAAAAATATTTAATTCAAAACTAATTAATCTTAATATTTAGGTCAATAGTAATTTATTATAAGGTAAATTTATATCAACAGGTGATATTTTACTAATTTGTAACTAGGACTTAAAATAAAATTCACAAACTGAAAAGAAAAAAAAATTTGCTACAAGTTATTTTTTTTCACTTAAATTAAATATAAATATTTTTATTAACTTCAAAAAAATCTAGTTTAAATTGTAATGTACTTTTTGAAGATCAAAATGCTATTCAAAATTTTTTGTCATTCTACATACAATTACAGTGTATTTAATTATACAAACACAATTAAATAAATACTACACCTCTTATGTATATCACTTATTCCACTTGTTTTTCGAAGTAAAAATTTAATAGCTGATGTTACTTCTGGTTTCTTCACCCCCTCAACTAAAGAAGGGTCTTTTAAAAGTCCAGATTCAGAACCACTTGCCTTGCTATCAGTCAATATAAGAACAGCAGTTAAACAAGGAAGATCTAAGAGCGAGTGAAAAACCTTGAAATAATTAAAGAATAGTAGTAATGAATGTAGCTTAATCATAATACATAAAACAGAAAAAAGACAATATTTAAAATTAATTTTCAAGCTTAAATAAAAAAGAAGAAATAAATAATATTTTTTTTAATAATCACCTCAATAGATGTATTTTGAGATAAAAATGATGGAAGTAATTCTAAGAAGTCATCAATAAATGTAGTTGGCCTCCAAGCTAAAACCTGTAATATTTTTAAGTAATGATAATTTCAGTTCATAAATTTATGTTCACAGAGTAAGCATAAATAAACAACACTATTTTAATTAAACTGGTTCTTGTTGTAAAATTTTTTTTTCTCTTCTACGATACACGATATTTATTTGAAGCTTTAGAAATTAATGCTCTTTAAAAAATTTACAGCATAAAAGGATTGCTCTACTTTAATTGTAGAGAATACTGAAATTAAACCATCTTAATTTTCATACAAAAAATTTGAAGCAAAATCATAAAATCTTATATTAATACATAAACTCAGGTTATAAACAATGAAGAAAGTTATTATTCATTTTGACTATTTTTAAATAACATGATATTGCTTATACTTTCTTTAAATTCTTATTTAGTTAGCAATTTTAATAGTCAGCATTATAAATAGATAGTAAAATATCTTATTCAGAAAGTACTTAAAAATTACTCTATTATGATGATTCAACGTAAAAAAAATAATAGTAGCAATTTAAGTAGTTAGCATTATGAATGAATAATAGTACATTCAAATTTTCTTTTCAGAAAGTAACTAAAACTACTTTAATATGATGTTTCAAAGTAAAGAAATAATATTAGCAATTTTATTAAAATAATGGATAATGAAATATCTTATTCAGAAGGAAACTAAAAATGTTCTATTATGATGTTTCATTGTAAGGAAATAATAATGGCATATTGTAATTTACTGAGTTAATATTTAGTAAATTACAATGTGCCATTATTCTCATTTCTTTAAGAAAAATTGGGAAAAATTTAGAATTTTTTGCCCACAAGTATTTCATTTTTAAAATAAATATTAACATATTATTAATTACTTTATTTACATAAAAAGCATTTTGTTAATAGATAATAATTATTTTAAAATAGATGAGAAAACAAAGTAAAAATATTAACAAAGTATGAATATAAATGATTAATATTTAACATGCCAATGCTAATTTTAACACACATATGAAATTTAAACTAACACGCAATTGAAATACGTATTGTAAATAATCCCACTAAGCAAGTTGATTGTACAATGAAATCATGTGGAAGAGTAATTAAATTAAAATTTTTTGAAAATTGTAATTTAAAGTAAAAGTTCTTATTGAGTTCAAAACATTTTAATATGCAAGTATAAAAAAAGTATTTTGAAATTAGAGAAAAACTATAAGTCTATCTTACCTTTAAAAATGTAGGAAAATACTTTTCTAATATGCTACTATGATAACATAGTTGTGATAGATTATCCTTCATTAACTGTAAAATTTCAAATGTTATATAATTGTCCTTATAACACACATTAAGCAGATCACAGAAGAGGTAAGTATACAAACTGTCTGGTTTATGCATGACTGAACTACCTAAAAAAATTTAAAAAGAAGGAACAAGTTAATATTTAAATTTCTTAACTTAAACTAAGGTAAAACAAAAGTAAGAAAAGTACAAAAAATATCACTATTTATAAATATATATACAATGGATTTATAAATCGCAGATGCCATAGCATCTAACCTCATAGCTAATGTACCATGTTTTAGTAAAAACATAGAAGCAAAAATATATTATAATTGGTAGCAGATCCTAGAAATTTCCCATTATTGTAGACCTTTCTATGTATGTAAATGAAATTGTATACAATGTAGTGAAAGCGTAGAAATTAAAAATTAAAGATCATTAAATAAATGCAGCTACAAAATATGCAAAAAAAAGAGGTTGATAAAGAAACAAACACATAGTTGGTATCGGGCACAATTTCATAAATTATAATACTACCACACCTGGTTAGAAAGGAAAGAAAACAATGTAAAGGGAGGATGGAAATTGTTAATGAACATGGGAAAGAGTTTGAAGGTCAAAAGTAGTGCTATGTCACACCTATAAGTAGGCAAAACCCAAAATACTTAATGCGCTATTTATACAAATGAAAGTTTGTATATACAGAATAATAAAAAAAACAAGAAGCAAAGTTTTAAAAATAAAAATTTAATGCCCAACACAGCTGTTAAAAAATAATTTATAACACACCGTAAATTTTTCTGAATTGCTTAAAAAAAAAATTTAAAAAACTATGCTACAAAAATTTTTTTTTACAAATTATTTTACATTTCTGTGTGAAATATATCTGTTTCAATTGTGTATAACAAGTTTAAGCTCCTATGGTGACTCAAGAAACATTTAAAACAATAAATAGCAATTTTTTAGCATGTATAATAACTTGAGAACTATTTACATAAGTACAAAACAATATAAAATAACAGTATGATAGAAACCTACCATGATTCATGAAAAACTGCATAGAGCTGGCCATCACAGCAACATCTTGTGCTTCAGGATCTTTCGATGCATTAGAGAAAGTGTAATCGTATATGCGTCTAATAATGGGGAAAATGGAATGAACAATGCCAGAATCCATTAAACATATTATGTTGAAAAGATGGATTGCTTCAATGACACACTAAAAGATAACAAATGAGAATTATTTACAACTTTTTTCAAAATAATCACAATGATTATGAGTTACATGAGTATGTTAAATGATGAATCTGCGCCTCCCTAAAGTGGTCGTAAAATTTACGACCACTTACAAATACAATTTACGACGTAAATTGTATTTAAGTATAATAAGACGTAAATTGTATTTAAGTATATAGTACAAAATACATTGATAGTGTAGATTTAGGGTAAAAAATAAAACACCTTTCTGTAAGATGCTTAACTTTGCGCAAGTGTAAGGTAAAGCCGAAATAAAGACTTTCAAACATAAGTCCATTTTAAATTGTAGATATTTATATTCACTATAAATATACAACTTGAATTTGAACAATATAATAATAGTTTATTGAATGAACATAAGTTCAAAATATTGCCTTTCATTGCTAATGCTAACCTAAATAAATAAAAAGATTTAGTAAATAATTTCGAAAAAATATATTTTATGAAATATCTTCAATTGGTTTCAAAAAGTTTTTCAGCTCAGTATAATCGTATATTATCATATCATATATCACAGAATCATTCAAATAAGTATAATTTTTCTATAACTGTAATTTTGTTCATAGTCTATACAGTATGGCATAAATAAAACTTATAAAACCATTTAGTTATTTAAATCTGAATTATTATTTAAGCCATGGCTGTTTTTTTCTTCTTAAAGTTGAGTTCAAGAAGATGGGAGGAAAAAAACAATATCATAAGAGAATGGAAATTAAATACTCGTAGAAATTATTAAAAAGCCTGATAATTTTAAATTAAATTAGATTGCTCTGGTTTTTTTTGTGATCACTAGAAGTTGAAAGAGCATTCTGCCTCAAAATCTTTTACCTGGGAAGCATTTCGGCATATTTTTACCAATTATATAAGCAATAAAGCATATAAAAGAAGAAAAATAAAATAAAATGTTAATGAATGAGCAGTTAATTAATCTTAATACATAATTACACCAAGTTAAAACTTTACTAAAATTGATTATTTGATTTTATGTGTTACTATAAACTTTATTTGGAAAGATTATTAAAAAGAATGTAAAAAGGATACAGAAAGAAGGAGTATAAAAAGAAAAACTGAAGAAGGAAATTTTCAAGTGTTGAGAAAATAAGTAAAATATTTAATAAAACGAAATCACTTTAAATAAATTATAAAAAATATTTATTTTACGTTAAGTAGACTATAAAAAACTAGTATATTGTTTTAAAGAAATTAAAAATTATAAATACATACAGCTTTTTGAAACTGAGCCATACTGTCTGAAGCAGTACCTGTTAAAAGCAAATATAAATAAATAGCAGGTCATTAAATTTAAAAAAAAAATAATAATTTTTATAAAATCGAAACTTTAAAGTTAAAAACTATAATTGTGTTTCATTTAAACAGCAAATCAAATAAAATTGAGTTTTTAATTTTTTTGTTAGAAATTATAAATTATTTTGTAAAACACTCTTTATGATTTATAGTAAATGCTGGGAATGCAATTCAAATATATTTGTTTCTTAACATCCATGTTTATGATGTCTCATCAATTTATGTGTGTACTATAATTTTCTAAGGACTTATGCGGCTTTTCCACTTGCCAAACTTTTTGAGAGAAACAATCAACATCATTGGGTTGGATCAATTAGCCTAATTTCAGGTAAAGCCTATTTTCAATAAATCATCATTTACAGGTCTTTCCCTCTATTTCTAATTGGTCCTTCAATGTTTATTTGATCTTTCTTTGATAGATTTAAGGTGAGGTGCTTCAGTCCTTCCCCACAGCCTATCCATTAAAAATAAGATATTTTTAAAATTTAAAATCAATATATGCTTGATCTGATAATCATACCCTCTATGCAAAAGAATAATTTTAGACTTCTAGTGTAGTGAGGCCTGTCTCTAACTACTAGACAAAAAGATGATAAAGATTGCCAAAATTTAAATATTAAGATTCTGCTGCCTGATTGTGATAACTACAAAGAATCAAGTGTACATCACAACAACACCTCCATTACAAATTCTAAAATGTTTTATTCTATTAACACACATATAGTTCAATAGATTAGGTTTCCTGTTCTATTGAGATAAAGTTTTTAAAAAAATGATTTTGTTCAATTACTCATAGCAACATTATTAAAAAAAAAAAAATTTGAAATTCTTATTTTGTTTTTGGCTCTTATTAAAAATCATTAATTATTTTTTACTTAAGAAATTACTTAGCATTAGTACAAAAATTAAATTCTTAACATTTTAGAACCCTAGATAGTTGTTTTGTATTCACTATTTTAAATGCAAATGTAAACCATACGATTTTCGCAGAAAATGTTTTATAACCTATTTACTTTTTAATAATTGTGAAGCGATAACTAAATATTTTATCAAAATGGGGCAATATCATGCAAATATTTAATTATATAATAGGAAAGAACAATTTCAGTTTTAAGTTTTTAATTTTAAATAATGATAACCAAAATAAATACCTAATATTAACAGAAAATAATATTAAGAAGAGATAATAAATAAGCATTACTAATTCATACCATAAAATAAATAAAAAATTATTTACATATAAAAATCCTCATAATTTTTAATATATTAAGCCAATGACAACTAAATTTATTTAGATTTTCTTTGTTTATTAATGATCATATCATATAATTTTTCTGTTCTTTTTTCTGTAATGTTTATGTTTTTTCTGCGAATGCACGAGATGTTGAGGCCACAATTATTATTTTAAGATGCATGAAAATTTTTGATACACAATTCTTATACTAACGTCGATCCACTTGGTCAATAATCCTCAAACAATATTCTCTAATCGATAAACTCAGCTCTTCCGATCCATAGTTACCAACAGCAGTCAGTCTTTGCTTAGCTGGAAAGAAAATTGGTGTTAAAAAATTAAACATAATAAATTTTTAGCATTAGATTTCAAAAATGTAAATATATTTACATCCTCTTCCTTCAACTTCATTCGAGATGCATAAATAGGATCTTAGCATTGAAAATACCTGAATGTTGCGGAAATATTCTGTATTTATAACTGATGCTGTAAGTAATAAAATAAGAATAATAAGCAACAGAAAATATTAACCTTTTCAGCCAACAACTACATTTGTAGAAACATGTGTACAAATATATTTCTGTAAAGTGTATAATACATTTAAAAAAATTAATGTTTCCTTAACCTTAGCAAAATAAACAAAATTTCCCCTTATTAATCATTTCACATTATTTATGGGCTATATTTATGACATTTTGCATTTAAGTTATGGTAGGTATTTTTTTTAATGATAATACAAATAAAAAATGCTCAGTTATTTATAATGAATTCAGTATCGTTTCAGTTATATTATTTTGAAATTCCTATCTAATTGAACCAATATATATATATTTTTAATTAAAGCTTTCTTATGAACTAGACATCACAATTCATCACAATGAACTAGACACACACTCTGGACTTTTAAAATGCTTTCAGATATATAATGGCTAAATACAAAAGTATGCACATTATTAATAAATTTTAAAACTGTTTATTTTTGCACGTGTCATTAATTATTAAGAGCTACTTACTTGTTGTATTCGGTCGCGTTTTCTACCATTTTACATATACCTATTCAGCTATATTCTAAAAAATTAATTTAGTCAATATTTTTTTATATAAATTATCAAGCTTAGTTATGCACTGTACACCAAAAGTCAAACAATATAGAAAGACTCATCGGCCTGTTATTGAAACCACATACTTTGTAAAGTAGAATATTGCATTCTACACTTATTTATTCAACACTTGATTAACTGACACTCTCCTAACACAAGAAGTCCATAAATATAATTGAGACTTTTGACTTTATTCAAAGGTGAAAGTTTATAATATCTTTAATATATTATTAATAATATATTTTGCATAAAATTTTTAAAGTTTTAAAAACAGTGCAAAAATTTGCATAGTAGTCACTATTTGTATCATTCATTAATTACAGATTTAAACAACACATAAAATTTGTGCAAAGATATTGCAGTTTCCTGTGATCGATCAGCAATCAAATGATATCATGTAATCCATAAATTCCAATGGTATTAATAGTGCTGCAACATTGTGAAAGGGCATATATACACAAACCACATTGCTAAAATTATCTAATAATACAAACATTTAAAAAATTAATATCTTCATTATTTTTTATCAAACACTTTTAACATATCACTATTTTTTATAATTTAATGTATAATTTAAATTTTTTTCACTTATAAAATATACCCAATTAACCCACGATGTTTAAATTTTGAAAGCACTTCTGATTTTGTGAAAGTAGGATCATTGAGTACCTGCTATATTTATTTCTAAGCAAAAAATAATAGCATTAAAAATAGAAAAAAACACCATTGCTTGCAGAGAAAACAAGATGCCTTTTTGCCTAGAAATAAAAAGATGCAGCATCGTTCTGTGATTAAAACTGTATACAATAATGCTGTAATGAGTTATTATAAATAACCTGTGATGATATTCAGATTCACTTTTTAAATTCAGACAATTAACCTGACTAGTCATTGTGTGCAAAAGGATTAAAGAAGCAATCAGCAAAATTGAAATAAAATGTTAAAAAAGGAAAATTATAGAACAAATTCATTTGTAATAACTGTCATCTAATTTCTACTAATTGTTATGAAATTCATTGCTTTTATTATTATGAATTTGAGAACTTTGAAGAAGAGATAAAGAAATAAATGACAAATTTAAAAAAGTAAAAAGTATTTTACAGATGCTCAAGTTATTCAAAATAATAGTTAGCTACCAAAGTTCTAAGAATATAAATTTTGCTTCTAAACCACAAAGTTAATGATAAGGCATTAGTTGCGATCATTTTGATAAGATACTCCTAGAAACTTTGGAGAAAATTTAGAAGAAAAAACGGCAATAACAACCAAATGATGAAATTACTTAAAACATCAACTACATGATATCATGCAATTGTTAATTAATAAGCATAAATATATGCATTTATTTGAAAAATAAAAATTTTTTTAAAAAAAATTTGCTTTAATTACATTCAATTCCACATTTTAATTCTGAACTTTAAGTATTTTACATTATGACAATCATTAGGAGCAAGCTTAATTCTAAATATTTTGGGCAAAGAAACATACATTTTAAAAATAAAAATTTATCATTAAGACATTACTAAAAGTCAAAAGAAACTTTTTTTTCTTCGTAATTTGCAAAACACATTACTTAAAAAATAGCACAAAGAAAATACTAAGATAAATATGAATCTTAATTATGAATGCAATAATAAAATTACTATTGCAAATGAGCTTTATATTTTCTTCTAATATAATAAAAGAATTACCTCTTATATAATAAGATTTAATTAAGATTATTTAAATATAAGAAAGATGAAATACGTTAAAATATTTTTTTTAATAATTTATATAATGCTACAATATATTATTGAACTCATTTCATTTTGAAATGAATTTAACTTGATGAAATTCTAAATAACTTACATGTTGATTTTCGATAAACTTAATTTTTTTTATGTCAAAATAAAAAATATTTAAAATGAAATGAAAATTATACAGTCTTAAGCTTAAAAAAAATATTTTTACCATAATTTAATATTGTAAAAAAGTCTTGAGCAGTCGACCCGTCAATTTCTGTTATGGACAGTGAACTGGGAGACTTTCTAAACCCTTGCATTCTATTAGAAATAGGTATACTTGCTGGAGTAATCAGCCATTCAGAAAGCAAAGAAGTAATTTTTGTCATATCACCTACAATAATATGCCACAAAACTAATAAGTAAGATTCAAATTTTAAAAACATTCAGCAATTGTCAAATTTACTACCGAATTCTGTTGTGCAGAAACTATAGATAACAAGTTCTATCCATAAATATGGGAAAAATTAAATATTATATTTTTACACATAGAAAAAACTTAATCTTGTATAAGCAACATCTTGCAAATGCATAAACTTCCTTAACAATGGATAAAACGTTTAACTTATATCATATCTCATGAATAAATTCTCATATGGACAAAATATAGAGCAAACTAAATTTTTCAGGAATAAGAATTTTTTTTTTTCATTTTGTTGCTTAGTAAATACGATATTCTAAAATAAAAAAATAGTGTCAACACACGATTATGTGCAGAATATGCAAGATGAGTACCAGATATTTTGTCTCTGATCTAAATGAAGATAAATAACATAATGGATAATCATTTCATCAATAATCATGAACTTGCAATAATATCTTGAAATCGCAAATACAGCAGGCTTAAGAAACAATGCTAAAAGAGTTTATCTTAATCCTGTCTAATTCACAAGAATTTGTAAGCCTGTATGAAAATGTGTTTGATTCTAAAAAGTCACATTGTATAAATACATATCAAGACATTTAAAAAAAAAATTTAAACAAAATATAGTTTTTGTAATTATTTATAAAACAGGAAAATAGTAAATCACTCATGAACACACATGAGCTGTAGTAACAAATATCAATAAGGAATTTAATGATTTTCTATAACCAAAGCAAAGTTTTTCCACTTTGTTGAATGGGTTGTTAGCCACACAGTTTTAGAGGTACAATTATTCTCCAGAAAATTTGCATATAGAGGAGGATCAATCTAACAATTACCTAATTGTACTTAAATTAGACCAATCTCAATTCTGTATATATTTATAAGATATATAAGTATTATAAGATATCTTTAATTATATATACACTTAATATATAGGTAGAGAAAGTTATCAGTAACATTGTTGACTTGTTGATAAAGATAACTATGCTAATTGCTAGCAGTCCTTTAAAGCTAACCATTATACTAGAGTTTTGGGGTAAATAATAATAATAAATATTTATTACTTATTAAACTTTAAATTTCTTTTTTAATAAATATTTAATGATTAAATTAATTTAATTAATACTTATTGCTAAATAAACTCACATATTCCTACAGTATTTAAAAAAATAAATACTAACCTTGTGTGAGTGGTGATTTTGCTGATACTACAACTTTAGATAAAAATGTTAAGAGTTTCCATTGATACTCAACAGGCCAATTTTCATTACATAAACACCTAAAACAAAAAGAAATATTAAAATTAAACATTAAGAATGCAAGTTTAGTTAAGTCATAATTTACTACTAAGTATTAGAAGTGTCATTCTCTATAAATATGCTATTTTCTGGTAGTGACAACAAGAAAAATAATTGCGTCAGAAATTTGTAATTTTTTGTAATAAGAAGGTACTAGACAAAAACTTAGCTTGATATTTTAAAAAATATTCAAATTATTATAAGTTTTAATTAAAGTGAGGATAACATGGTGTAGGAAAAATAATTTTTTTATAAACACATTTAAAATGATATATTTAATGAACATATTTCAGTGTTTGTCAGTCCTTAACTGTTTCAAAAAAGTAACAATATAAAAGCAAAAATATCTTTTTTAACCAGTCTTTAAAAACATTAGAATCAATCACTCATTAAAGTGCCATTTTCTCACAGTGTGAGAATGAGAAAATAACATTATTTGCTGTTAAAGTTTAAGCCCATGAATAAAATTAAAATACAATATATATTCTTAAACTATCCCATAAGGAGAAGTGATTCCTTTATTTAGTTTCTTTTTAAACTTCTCCCAGTTTACTGAAAATTGTTTTGCAGTTTTATCAGAACATGTTCTTAGAATACTTTTTCCAACCAAATTAATTATGCCATCCATCTGAAACATTCTGAATCGCTATGAGAGAAAGAATAATATGAATTATGAGTTTCAAACTTATTGCTATATAAAAAATTCCATTTAAAAACCAAAAAATTAACTTAATACACAGAAACAATACAAGTGTTAATTTTAAAAGATAAAAGTTGATCAAGAGAAATGACCTTTTTCTTCAGTGAGAAATGAAGTTTTTTATTTATTTTTTTGTATTCTAAAGTTAAGTTGTAAGAGTTGCGAGTAAAGAAATGAGATTTCACAAGTTAAAAAATATTATTTGAAACCAGGGTTGGAGTTTTTGCCGGCAAAAAGGGGTTTTTGCCAGGACAGTGGCAAATACCTGGTAAAAACCGGCAAAAACCAAATTATCTAAATTGCTGCTTAAATATTATTACAAAATACTTGAAACAAATTTAAATCAATCATAAGGAATAATAATTTTGATACATTACATAAAAAAATTATTTTTAACATATTAATAATTAATATAATGGTAATAATTTTTAAAAGATTGAAAGTTTGTGATCTCTTTTCATTTTAGAATCCTAAAATAAATGATTTTTTACAAATAAATAAATATTATTATGTGTATAATATTATTATTTATTATAAAAATTTATTATTTGTACAATAATTAACTACACATATTGATAGATATTTTATGGTTTAAATTATAGTTATATTAATTTAAAATAAGTTCATTTCACTGGAAAAAAAAAAGAATAATCACAAATTTTCCAATCAATAATGTTTTAAACTACTAAAATGATATATTATTACATTATCATTTAATTATGGAATAATAATTTTGTTAATTTTTTTGTAATTATTTATATTTATAGTATATATATTTCAATTTTAGGAATAATTTTGTATCAAAAATGTGTTTTTGTCCTCTCATCTTGGAAAATATAGGTTTTTGCCAATTTGCTTGGCAAAAACCTGTTTTTGCCAGGACGGTTTTTACCGGTATTTACCATGGTTTTTTCCACCTGCGGCAAAATCTTGCCAACCCTGTTTGAAACTTATGAGGTAATGTAATAAAGGCATCCTCAAACTACTGAACAGTGAAACCTCTCGGGTGTAACTCTCTGTTCCACAGTAAAATAGTCGTTAATATAGGTTGGTCGTTCTTAGGTATTATCTCCATTGACATAAATGTTATCGAAGGTACATGAGTTTTCGCAAACGATTTTAATTTTAGTCAGTAACCTTTTCTTGGGGTGGAAATGCTACTTGTGCTGGTGTCATGAATAAAATTTGGCATCAATAAAAATAATCCATATTTATATAATTATGTGTAAAAACAAATTTATCAATTATGAATGATAGAACTATTTTAAATAAATAAACAAATATATTTTTTGCTTAAGTTTGTATTTACTTTTACATCATAAAAATTAGTCAGCTTTAAAAGATGAGAAGAGTTTTGTTTGCTTGAGATGATTAGTTTTTTCTAAAATAACTTTTGTTTACTAATTTAACTTTCACCTCTAAAAATAGATAGCACTGTCTTTAGTGCACTCTGACTGCAACATGAGGTTATAGATCTTTTTCAGATATCCTCAAAAAGAGCTCTTTAAATAAGAGCCTCACACAAATATTTTGAATACATTTTAATCTACATATTTGTTTTGTTAATATTTTTCATTTTGATTTTTCTTTGTGTTTCCTTATTTGACCTTTCCTGCATTTGGTGCTTAGATTTGCATGGTTGCTGAGGTTTGACGGTCTCTTCCAAAGGTTTTCTTCAACACAAAGTCTATGGAGAAAATTATGTGCCTTCCAAAAGTGGTCGTAAATAGGTCGCTACATAGAGGTAATTTTTTCTGAAGGTTTCACTGTAATTTATTCCTTTTTCTACAGAAAATAAAACTAAAATAGTCTTCATTTACATCATTTCAGCCTATTTTCAGAGAATTACTCAGAAAGAAGGATGAGAAACAACTAAAAACTTTTTTTTTTCTTACCATGCCAACTTTCGAATGACTGACTTAGTTCCAAAATCATCAATGTTCTGAAGAAAAAAAAAAGGAATAAAGAACTATAAAAAATGCAATACAAATTATATTAAAAAATAGACTATTTTAATATAATTATTATATTAAATGTCCATACAAAATAAATAAAAAATTTCATACACAAATATTTCACTAAAATAATGTGTAAAATTATGCTATAGCTAATTAACTAATTGCTTTATACTGTATACTGTTATACTGTATACAAGGAAAAAAATAACACAATATAAATATCAAAATAAATTATAACAAGACGTTTATAACCTCTAATAAGAGCAGATAAAAGCAAAATGCAAAATATTTATAATATTTAAAATAATGCACTTAAATTAAAAACTCAGTTTCTTTTTCTTTCAATGTTTGAAAAAAACATGGAAATAAATTAGTATGAAACAATACAACGAAAATCACAAACAAAATTAAATGTTTAAATGCCAATTTTCTGAAAGACATAATGAAGGTTTCATAATAGAAAAGGGAATGATAAAAAGAGTTAAGAAAGAAGGTAGTATTTATTCAAGGAGGTAAAAGTCATTTTATTATCACCATTTATGTATTCTAGTTACAATTTTTTAAATGAATCATATAAAAGCAGTTATAATACTTGTCTTCAGACTTTTTTTTCTTTTTAATATATCTCTGGTGTAAGCAAATACAATGAACTTATACAATGAGTTTATGAACTTTGAATTACATTATATTGCAAAATGCATATTTAAAATAAAATATATTTTCAGGTACATTTATTTCATAAATACTTCAGTGTGATATTGTTTAATGTTTGGATTTTTGTACGGCTAATTTTTAACTAATGCACATTTTTGTTAGTTTAAATTTTTTTAATTCTAACTTTTTTTTAATTCAAATTAAAAATAGTCAACTGTATTAATAACATTTTGTACTAGTTTTTAAAACAAAAAAGATATTCTTACTTTTACAGAATTAAGAAGTAAATTAAGATCAGATTGTAATACACGACATATGAAGTGTGTAATGAATTTTCTAAGCAGAAATAAAAAAGAGTTTTGTTAAATTTGATTATTGTTTAGATATTTTTGCAAAAGAGAATATCTAAAAACATTTTTTTAACACAAACAAGTTAAATAGATATAACAAATTAAAACTAAAAGAAAAAAATTATATTTATTTTATTTTTTGATCACAATGAGAGTAAAAAATGAAGTGAACCTAAACACTGTATACAAATTGAACAGGACTTCCAAAACAAAAACAAAGCTAGAATAAGTGCAGAATCGATTTTATTGAAGTAAAAAAAAGCAACATTAGAATAATAAAAAACCCATTCAAAAATCAAATAAATAACATTTTTGAACTGAAAATATGATAAAGCAAATAAATCAAAATCAGAAAATAAATAAATGAAATCAAAGTACACAATAAATATATATTTTTTTTTTAAATTATAAACAAGTAAAATTAATATCAGAAGTACTATAGCAAATAATTATGATGCTGAAATTAAGATGAACAGGCAAATAAATTATTTGAAAAGTTTTACAGATTAAAAAAAATTTTTTTTTTAATTTATTCAACACATACTTGAGCTAGTAAAACAGGAAGAGCATATACCAAGGAGTAACCAACATCTAGATTGATAATTTCTGAAATATCAGTTATGGGTGGCAATCTTTGCAATATCACAGTGGCTAAATGACGCCTAGAAATAGAAGCTTCAAAATCAATGACTAACAGCAGAAGTGAACTCACAATGGCATCAATGTCTGTAGTCCTAAAATTAGAAGAAATCAGTAATTATTTTAAAAAATAATAATAATTTGTAATCAACATTTCAAAATATAAAGCTTTTTAAATAAAAGGGGAAAATATAAAATATATTTTAACAAAATATTATAATCTTAGAGACAGTGATCAGATTTAGAGATATTCTGGTTAGAATATCCCTGTATATATAAGCTTTAAAATTTTTATTAAAAAAAAAAAGAATTATACATGTAAATTCTATTATAACTTGAAGCATGGTTGGATATATGGCATGACAAACATTAAAAACTGGTTTTAACTGACAAAAATTTAAGATGTTAGTCACAATGACATAACATTGATTTACGGCACAATAATTAAAATAATATAGCTTCCAACAGTTCTTTTATTACCATACAGTGGTTTCTTCAAATGCTTTAATGTAATAAACAGTTGTTTCTTTTTCAAGAAATTTTCTTTTCAACAATAAATTAATAAAAAATATGCAGTGATTTAATATTTAAATATTATGTGCACTGTACTTTTTAGATTTGAATAATAATATTTATACCAATGCAAATTTTTTTCGGTTTGTGACACAGGGCTTTTCATATGACAGTACCATCCATGGTTAAAACTGCCAAAAACTCGCCAATCCTGTTTATAACATTATTAATTATTTCATTAATCATGTCTTTGTAATTTCTTAATAATGAAAGATTTCTTTAAATATTCAAGTGCAATTTCTTTATTCTAAAAATATTTATTCTTTTCTTCACAGACAGTATATAGCGGGGAGATTTCCGTATCGTGATCTGTGGCAAAATTATCGCCAAGTCTTGGAAGCTTCCGGGCAGTGGCCCGCGAGAAACTAAAAAAAACATCATAGAAAGGGACCAATTATAAAAAAATTTGCAAGTTTAATATCTATTTGGCACCTTGGCGATAGTAGCTGGTGCGACAGATCACGATACGGAAATATCCTATGGTAAAACAAGTATTTATAACCTAAATCACTATAATATTTTAAATTTTCTTAAAACAGTTTTCATTTCAAGAAACATTAATTGCAAGTAAGATTCTGTGTATTTAAGATGAAATAACTAAATAATGTAGATCTTACGAATCTAAATTTTTATTAATCAATGCTGCATATAAAGTCTGTAAATATTCTTTGTGTAGAGTTTTCGGTGCATCTTCAATAATGTCACGAATAGATTTTACAACTTTTTCGTCATAAAACATTGCTTATTTTCGTCGTTATCACTACACATCTAATAAGTAAACAAAAATAGTATTTTTATTTAAAACAATTATTTATTTGGAATCCCATTTAAATTATGTATATCAATAGGAAATTGTAAACAGTTAATGAGAAACATCAATCTCACAACTAGAGAATCAAGATCAAAACAAAAGCAAAACGTAAATAAAACGTGATGCCATGGACTAGCTTTAATCACTAATGCTCTGCAAAAATAATTTTTCAGCATGTAGTTTTCTTTTTCAGTTTCAAACTGAAAAATTACTTTAATCTTATAAACGAAGGACTTTTTTCCGAAAATAGATCATTATCTGATTAATTAAAAATTTTCTAGTTCATTTGATCGCGTTGCCATTCTTTCATAAAAATTCTACTTTAACTTTCCTTTAAACATGTAGACCGGCTGTTGTTTTGCTTATTCCAGAACTGTTAATGTTTCTACAGGCGTTTGCGTTAAAATTGTTTGAAAGAAAAGATATTAAAGTTATAAAAAATATATTTTTAAGAATTTTCTGTGTAATTAATGTAAATTTTTTTCTGTCGGTGGGTTAGCTTTGCAAAATTTATTATATGAATTCTGTTTGTATTCTAAGCCTAACATACCATTATTTCAGCGTGCCAACGTGGTGTGACACTTGGAAGCACACAGCAGTTGGTGAACTTAAATGAAGGAATTTTCTACTTTACTTAAATTGGACTGAAGATTTTGAAAGTTGCTTTCTAAAGTTTTGAGAAGGACAATCAGATCCATTATTTTTAAATTTTTTATAATTATTAGGTATTTTATAAATTTTTGCGTCATAACTTCTCATTATGTCATCGACTGGATATACCGTAGAAGAATCTAGTGCTGATAGGAATGTTGAAATATGGAAAATTAAGAAACTAATTAAAAGTTTAGAAGCAGCCAGAGGGTAAATATATCACAAAATTTTAATTGTATTAGTATTTTGTTAAGTGCCATATTGCTGAATCTTTCATGTAGGTAATATCTACTTAGTTACCAGTTTCTTCTACTAAAATTAAAAATTTCTCGAGTTTTTTTACTAAATCAAGACAGATTTTTTAAGTAGTTTGATGTAGTTTTGATATTACTGTTAAATTATGAAGTGTCTAAAGTTTATAAAAAGGTCAAATATTAAAATACTTTTTTTAACAGTATAATCAGTAATAGTTTAGAGATCTTGTTTAAATAATAGTATTAATTACTGAGCTATTTAGTATATCATTTTTGTGGAAGCTTAACATTAAGAAAATTAAGTTGTTTTTTTTTTAATTTTTTATGTAAATGAGTTGTGAAACTTATTTTCATTATTTTATAAAGAACTTAAAATATTAAATTTTAAACCACTTATTAAACATCTACTATTCACTTAATTAAATGCTTTTCTGGCTCTGAAATGATTTGATATAATGATTCTACAATGCAGAGTGATATTTCCGTATCTTAATCTGGCACACTAACTACAAATGCCATGGAGCCGAATCAATTTTAAACTTGCAAATTTATTTTAAGTAGAAAAAAAAAGTTATTCCAAGGGTTGACTACAAGTTAAATCCTTCGAGTTTGTCCCTTTCTGTGATGTTAAGTTTCTTGCTGCCCACTACATGAAAGTTGCCAGGAGTTAGTGATTATTATACCACAAATCACTATAGAGAAATCTTTCCCTGGTATTAGATTCATGTTAATTTGTTAAAATTCAAGCTATTCTATGTACTTCTTGCTAAACAATCATATCGGTCATTTTTAATTGAAACGATTATATTTAATACTTGCAAGTGTTTTGTTCAGTCACTCGGGTATTTTGCTGTTTCTTCGAGACAATGCCAACTTGACTGGAAATGATTCCAATTTGTATATCGCTATTCAAAATATAAATGTCAATCATCAATTTAAATTATTGTAATCAATTTTATTTTGATGGTGTATTAGTTTAATTTTATGTCATTCTCAGTAGAAATCTTGTAGATTTCATTTATATGATTTTTAAATTGGATAGGATGGACTATTTATTGATTTCTATTACACTATAGATAATGATTTTTATATCTGAAAATCTACTAAAAGGAAGACTTTGTATATGAACTGGGCAGTTTCAGTTAGCATAGTAACAGGTGCTTCAGAAGAGTGACCTTTAATTGAACTTTTGGCATATTATATTGGTAGTTATTTGTAAATTAAATAGGCGTATTGTAATGTTTGATTTCTAATGTAATGTATGCAATCTTTTGTAGGAATGGAACAAGTATGATATCCCTTATAATTCCACCTAAAGATCAAATTTCTAGAGTGTCAAAAATGTTAGCTGATGAATTTGGTACAGCTTCTAATATAAAAAGTAGAGTAAATAGGTTATCTGTGTTGGGAGCTATCACATCTGTACAACATAGATTAAAATTGTATACAAAAGGTAAAAAGCTCTTTTAATAATTTTACAAATTGTCAACCTTATATCTGAATGTCAGTAATGTTTCATATGTAATATTCTACTTATTATTGAGTGCTTGTGATGTCTAATGCCACTTGTCAATGCTGACAAGCCTATTTTAAGGCAGAGAGGTGTGCTTATGGTGCAGTTTAAGAATAAAATGATCTTGATTCATTATTAAGTTTATTAATTATTTCACCCTATTTTGCATTATGTTTGACAAAATTTCTGTCATACTGATTTTTTTTTATTTGAGCGTGCTATGAACACATATTTGTTGCGCTTATAATAAATTGCAACAAACAGCCACAGGAAATAGTTAACATTCTGCTAATTTTATCCCGAAAATTTGGTAAATTTTATTCTGGAAATTTTAGGAAATTCAGTTTTTAAAGTGTGGGCAAACTATTTTAGTAAGATTTTTATTTTTACTATAACAGGCTTATGAATTATATTGTACAATTAAAAGAAATTTTAAACTATCAAATTAATATTTTTAAGAAATAACATTGATGGTTATAGCACAAATGTTTCTCTTAAGCTATTAAATTTCTTCATAAGTTATGTTAAATTTTTAACTGTTTCAACTATAATTTTTTTTATCTATTTTCAGTACCTCCTAATGGGCTTGTTATTTATTGTGGAACAATTGTCACAGAAGAAGGAAAAGAAAAGAAAGTTAATATAGATTTTGAACCATTTAAACCAATTAATACTTCTCTGTACCTATGTGACAACAAATTCCACACTGAGGTAATATTTTCTAAGTTAATATCTTTAGTACTTCATAATAATCCTATTTTTCAAAAAAAAAAAATATATATATATATATATTATTTTTTGGTTTTTTATTTTGCTAATAAACATTTATAATTGTTATAATGTGTTCGAACCTTCTGTGATTTTTAAATTATTTTTTTTATATTTACACAAGTTTTTTAAGCTTCAGTGTTAACCCATTTTAAAGTATAGTCAACTTCATATTTTACACTATAAATTGACATGTTAATTTTGTATTTCAGGCCTTGTCTGCATTGTTGGCTGATGATAATAAATTTGGGTTTATTGTCATGGACGGCAATGGAGCATTATTTGGCACCTTGCAAGGTAATACAAGAGAAGTACTCCACAAATTTACTGTAGACTTGCCAAAAAAGCACGGTAAGAGGAATATTATTATTTATAGACCAATAACTTTATTTGTATTTAATTAGGGGCATAACAAAGAGTGATTTGGCCGAATATTTGGCCAAATCACTATTTAAAATTAAGCATTTTTTTTTTTTTTAAATTTTAAAAAAAATTTATTAATAAATTTTTTATATATAGAAATAAGTTTAGTCATTATTGAAAAATAATCAAAACCTTGCTGTATTATTAGAATGGGATCAGAGGTGATTGTTTTCGGGAAAAACTCCGGATTTTTTTTCCTAACTGTGATCCAGAAATTCAAGGTCCAGAAGTTTCAAGAAATTATCGATCGCATTTATGTATAAAAATTCTTGTATATTTTATTTAATAACATTAGAACTAGAATTTATACTTGGCATCTCTTTTATTAGTAAATTTTTTTTTCTGGTAGAGTAATAAATGTGATTAGAGGTAAAAGTAAAAAATCCACAAAACATTAAAAGTTAGGTCTGTCAGAAGCTCTTTTTTTAAAAAAAAACGAAAAAAGCAGCTTTATCTTAAACGCCTTTAAAAAATCAAAAATTATATGCCAAAGCAAGACAGAAAAGGAAGAAAAAAAATCTTGATTTTAAAAAAAAAAAAAAATTCAGCTCTATGCATGTAAGTTTTGGGAAAAAGAGGGGCTAGATAAAAACCAAAACAGAAATCTTTCTTTAAACGAAAGATTTAACTCAAAAAATCTTAACTTTTCCACATGATCGTATTTTTAGAAAAAATTAACCATTAAAAAATAAAATCTATTAGAAGTGTACCTATATCATTTTTCACTTAAGTGAAAACAGAAAAACTCAATTCTCAATTTTTACCACATTAAGTATTGAAAAAGGAATGAAATAGACAGCCCTAAATGTTATTAAAAAGAAAAAAAGATCAGCATTATAAAATTCAGTTTAAAGTTATGTAGTTTCAATTCTTCAAATTTCGCTTTTCCATGTGTCATTTCAGAACATAAATTAACCATTTTTAGAACTTGACAAATATGTTTAAAAACTATCTTTAATAATGTATGGTAAAAAGTATGATTTTAGATTATTCTTTATTAGATTATGTAAAATTTCCTCCAAAAAACTTTGTGGAAAAATAATTTTCCAAATCCAAATATTTGACAAAAGAACTGAATAATGACTAAATATTCATTACATCCCTATTCTTGATTTCTACCCCTGCTTATTTTATATTTATGTATTTCAGGTCGTGGTGGTCAATCTGCATTACGTTTTGCTCGTCTTAGAATGGAAAAAAGACATAATTATGTTAGAAAGGTCGCTGAAGTAGCCACACAACTTTTCATTACAAATGATAAACCTAATATTGCAGGATTAATTTTAGCTGGTTCTGCAGATTTCAAAACTGAACTTAGTCAATCTGATATGTTTGATCCTGTAAGTGAATTCTTATCTTGCATTTCTTAAGATTTAACTTTTATTTGTAGCATTATTACTTATTTCTCCATGTTACATTCATGTTTAAAATAATGAATTTCAATGTATTAAGATCTCAATCTCATGTGTTCTGAAAGGGAAATCTTGGTGTAAGAGAGGGTGCTTCTGTTCGAACCAGTAAATTTTCCGTTTGGACCAATTCTGAGCAAGACGTGTGATTGGGGAGAGAAGATAAGCGGAATGAAGGTTGAAAGGAATGAAAAATAGTGGAATTAAGAAATTTTCCCAAAAATTTGGGATATTAGTGCATTTTGAAATTTCTTTAAACAGTATACACGTTGACGATTTTATGATGCAAGACAATGACAATTGGCAAGACATTGACAATTTTATGATCTCTCGCTTTAATGAAAAAACTATGAAGAATAGGGTGACCCGGGGTAATTCACGATCACTCTGTTTCTGGGGTAAATAATGATCACCTAAAGTTTATTTAAATAAAAAAAAAATATTTTTAATTTGAGACATGGACAAGAATGCTGGTACACTTTACTAAAGTATAACTACATTTACTTAATAAAAGTTTTTTGTTTATTTTAACAAAATAAGTATCTTTTAAACTGCTTTCTGTATTTTCCATTTCAAAGATGAATTTCAAAATGTGCACATTTCTGCGAAGATCCAACTCCTTCTCTTAATAATAAATATTTTTACTTACTTTCTTTTTCTTTGATATGAAAATAGTGTAAGCTTTTGTTTAATTGTTTCACATCTACTGTAAACATTATAATTGATTATGGGAAACTATATCAAATATTGCCCCCTGCAGATGGGATAATTCCTGATCATTGTCATTTCTTTTTATAAATTGTATTAAAAATAGCTAATGAATAGCTAATTGTCTGTTCTTAAATAACAGTTCATATTTATTAAGTGGAGCAACTATAAAATATATTTTAACTCTAATCACAAAATTTGTTTTTAATTGAATACAAGACAAATGTGTTCCGATTTGCACCATTTCTGGTTTGTCTTACCTTGCTACTATCTTAATTTTATGAGTAAACATTGTTAGAATAATTTTTAAGTTTATAAATTAGCAAAATTAGTGAAATTCTTTTAATGATTGAAAATGAAAATTTCAGTGTCAGAGCTGCTGGCATACCTTATTTAACCTTACACTCACTGAATGAAGTTACAAAATCCAGCAAAAGTAACCTATGTGGGAACTCTTTCTTATATTCCAGCAGAGCATGAGAATGAGTTATCTGCTTGCCTAAAATGTATGGCACGATGCAAAGATTTTTGGAAAATTTAAAGCGTTAATCTTTATTCTTGTTTTTTAAATAAATCGTTTTATTAGCTTCTTAAACATATATTTTTGGATTATTTGTTTGATCTTGATGTCTTATTTGCTAATTACCATTGTATAATTATTTTTATGCAGCACCTTTACTATAAAACCTGGTGATCAGTAATTACCCCAGAAGTGATCAGGAATTACCCCAGAAACGAACAAGACATGGGGTAATTCCTGATCACTAAAAATTTAAAATCTTTTAAATTCTAATTAGATTCTCAAACAAAAGAAGGTAGCATAGGACTCATCTCATATAGTCTCAAACTTCCAGTAAATATTAAAATTCTATCTTGAATAGTTTTGTCACAAAATAGATGTTTGCATTTTTTGATCAGGAATTACCCCAGATCACCCTATTCCTTAAAAATATGTTAAACTAAGTTTTGCCCTTATTTATATTATAGTAATTTCCAGCTGGATATGAAACAATCTATCTGTATTAATAAGGTGAACGATCATAATGTGCAGAGTATCTGGTGATTTCATTTTTCCAAGAGCTTCGCGTGAGAATTTTTCAGTCAGCCTGAACTTAATCAAAGTAAATTTTTACAGAAAATATTCTAAAATAGATGATTAGTATCAATTTGCTCAGAACTACGAATGTGCAACAAGATTCAATTTAAAACTTGATGATAATTAAATGTCTGTGCTCTAGGGATTCGGAAAAAACATGTTCTGATCACATGATCAGCATGTTGTGTTTCGCTTTCATCCCTCTTTCTTATTCTCAAGACTAGGTAGGCAAAGCATTTTAATTGAGACTTGGGGAGTCTTACTCTTCTTATTGATGAAGTCTCACAATGTTTCATGATCAAAACACAATGCTTATTTTCCATTCCTATCCTTATAATTTGCAGTTTCGACATTCCCATTACGTTATGATATTGATGCTTCTAAAGTTGTACGTGAGAGTTTGAGTTAACACATTTTACTTTAGAAAGTTTTTATGTTTGCTTGCATATGTTTTACTTTCATGTTGATTCTATTATGAAACTTATGTATTTGGTACAGTTTTCTGATGATTATTGAAGTTTATTGTAATTTACTTTTCTTTTAGCGATTGCAAGTTAAAGTATTAAAATTGGTTGATGTTTCCTATGGAGGAGAAAATGGTTTCAATCAAGCTATAGAATTATCTGCTGAAGTCCTTTCTAACGTTAAATTCATTCAAGAAAAAAAGCTTATTGGTAAAAATATTTTGTCCCTATGAATTTATTAACTTTTAATAGTTTCAACATACTAAACGGAAAAAAAAATTTTATTACTTTAATATTAGAATGTAAAAACAAAATTAACTTTGTTATATGTTGTGAGTCTGTATGTACATACACTGAAATGGATTCAATTGGAAGGAATCTAGTACTCTCATGTGCAACTTTGCTGAATTTTGTAAGAAATTCACAATTTCAAGCTTCATTTTACACCCTCTTAAATTGAACCAAAAAATCTCAAATTTTAGCTGATCATGAAGACTAACTAAACATTGCCAAGTGTTTTTTCCAATAGCAAAAGAAAATTTTATTTCTCTTGTTAATTTCATTGCTGGTTAAGCATCATTGTCTTCATTACTTACAAGCTGATAACATTCTGGTGCTGTTCTATTTGTTAATCTATACCATAATCCTTTAACTTAAGGATCATTCACTAATTACATGTTTGAGATTTTTAATTGTAGGATTTAACCTTTTTACTTTACTTTATAATTTTTTAACTTATTACTTTTACTATTTTATTATTACTTTTTAAACTTAAAATGCTCTAATGTTAATTTCTGGAAGAACTCAATAATATTTGGAGGCAAGATTTTTAAAAAAGGGTATGAAATGAGAGGCTTTTCAATATTTTAACATTAAGTAAATGCTGAAAAATCTTAGGAGGTTATTCAAATTTATCATTCCTTAAAAAGTTTAATTCATCTCTTAATTAATAATCTTAGTTTTGTTTAATATTATGAATGTTACTACCATATAATAATTACTGCTCATAATTTCAAAATTATTGAAAAAAAATTTCTTGTTTATTGAAAAAATACTGAATTAATATTGAACATAATCACTAATTTACAATTGTAATGTGAATTTATTAGGTTTTCAAGGTTTACTTGATTGTTTGCAGATCTTTATAAATACAGTATGATTAATAAAGTTAATCTTTATATTTTTGAATATACTTTAATAATAACTTTTTGAAATTATAGTTTTGCTAATTATAATTTTGAATTGCATTTTTTTACTTAATTACGTGAAGCAGGGTGCGTAGCGTTTGTAAAAAGTACTTAAAAGTGCTTTATTAGGGATTTCGTTTTTAAAAGCTTTTAAAGGTGCTTTTTTTCAGCTGGCGTTTCTAAAAAGTGATTTTTTTCCGAAATTTTTTTTCTCTCCCTTCAGTGATATCTGGCGGATCCCATGCATTTCACGAAAAATGGGGAGTTTGCTACATAATCATTCATGCGGACTTCACGTCGTACCCCCGTTATGACTTGTGCATGCGCGCGCACTTTAAACCGAAACCCGAGTGCTCCAATTCGGATAGAGAATATCAGANTTAGTGATAATAGTGCTTGAAAAGTTTTTAAAAAGTGCTTATTTTTGATTCAAAGATTTGGCTACGCACCCTGTGAAGTAATTATTAGTTTCAAAAAATAGAATGAGAACCTCAATATGAAATATTTTGAAAATTGTGCATAAATTGTTATTATGGTGACTAATATAATTTTATTATGATAATGTAAATTCTTAGGAAAATGTTTAGCAATTTTTTGATGAAAAAACTTTCAACAATAAGACAAAATATTTTATTAGCCCACATATCCAAACTAACTTTTTAACTCTTTTTATAATTTACTAAAAAATTAGTAATAATTAATTCTCTTTGGTGAAAAGCTTTTAACAAGTTTTTATTGTAGCAAGAAATTAATTGGAAATTTTATAAACAAAATTAGGTGAAGTTGCAATGCTCTTTGAGCACAAATGAGTAACTTTAAATATGATCTACATCGAATTAAAAACAAATTTCTGTTAGTGTAGCGAAATATTTTAGAACCTTTTGAATACTTTATAATTTTAATGTAACACTAGATAACTATGCAACGCATTTTACATTGGCGGAATACCAAATACTGAATAATGTGGTCTAGCTTAGAGCCACGTATCCAGTGACTGTATTTTTTTCTTTCTTTGAGTATTAATATTTATTAGTATAAGACAAGAATTCCAAACTTTTAAAACTATGTATAAAATATACTTAATTGTTCTTACTTTAAAATATAACCAAGGATAAGATATTTAAAATAGATAGTTGGCAAGAAGCAAATGTTTAATAAAATTTACATAAATACTACACATTTGATTCCAGTTCAATCAGGAGGGTTGGTGAGCTAGGAAAGCCTGGGGTAGAGTTTCTGTGGTATTTGCAATAATAATATACTTGTGGATTTAGTATGTTTTTTTTTTTTGTTTGTTTTTTTACCTTTCATTGATATATTATTTTAAGTTTAATATCAATGTCAAATATTCACATATGTTTCTCTTTCTAATATAGGAAGATATTTTGATGAAATTTCACAAGATACTGGAAAGTATTGTTTTGGTGTTGATGATACTTTGAAAGCTCTAGAGATGGGTTCAGTTGAAATTTTAATTGCGTGGGAAAACTTAGATATTGTACGCTATGTACTCAAAAATCATGCAACTGATGGTAAGCTTTGTTTCCTATGATATAACTTGTGTGCTGAAAATCTGGATAAAATATTTATTTGAAAACTAATCTGTATGTTTCTTAAAACTAATTTGCATGAGTTTTTGTAAGCGGTGGAATCCCTATTATCCGACAAAGTGTATAAACATTAAGTGAAATTTATAGAAATGAGTAATACTATCAAAGTTTAATTGAAAATTAATCTTGTTCTACTTTTCTAACATGAATGAAGTTCTAATTATGTTAGGGAAATATCATTGATAAGAGAAAGTCAGGCCTTAAGGGATTTTTTTCTCCAGGAAAGTATTTCTCTAATTCAAAAAGGTTTATTTAGTTGCAAATTAATATTATGTTTCTTCTACAGTTAGTAAATTACTGGTTTTTCAAAATTAAGGAATATATTTAGAATTTATCACAAATTAAGTATTGATCATACTTAAAAACAGAAGTCAAAAAACTGTCAAGCTCCTCTCTGGAATGTTACAAGCGTTATGTGTGAAACATTGTATTCAGTCTTTGAAGAATTTTGCCTTAAGAGTATTGTGAAATGGTCTTAAGGAGAAAAATTCTAGCACCTACTTTTAATCTGAAACTTACCCATCAGAACACCATTTGACTGCAAAAAAAGCTTAGCAATATTTCAAGCTTGTTGAACTTTGTTGAGCACTGAAGTAAGCTAAATGACATGCTATGCTCATTCAAGATTAATTTTCGAATGTTATAAACTACAAAATTATTTGGAACTACAGTAAATATTATAGCTTTTCTAATAAAATTTTTAAAAATGCTAGTATTGGTAAACATGTAGCAAAAGGTCTATCTGCAACTAATTTTATGCAATTTTAAGGTGGCAGCTGTAGTTTAGTTAGTCAAATCCTGAATTTTGAGTGAACGCTATTTATTTATCTGGAACTATTCTTTTAAGTAGAACAACGAAAATATTTGAAATTTTTGTAACTAATAATGTGGGCCAATGTTTATATTTCTGTATTTATAAAGAAAACTGTTTCTTTAATTTGCATTTATTATTGTATGTATTTCTCAATATTATATTATTTATGTGACTTCCTTCATTCCCTGCTCCCTTCTTGACAAACATGGAAATGTCCAATTCAAATAGTTTAGTTAAGATAAAAGTTATTCTTAATTTATTTTTTTTCCTTCATATTTCTGAAACTTATATAAATTTCAACAGTATCAAACTTGTTTTCTTAGTAGTTAAATGCATAATAAAAATTAATAATTTCAATAAACTAGTTCAAATTGAGTCATTAGAACGGTTAAAAAATAGTATTTCAGTCTTTGGGTCAGTTAGTTAGGTCAATATTTATTTATTTTTTGTATGGCTGATAAAAATATAAGTTAATCTTTTTTTTTTTTGTGACCCTTATAGAAGAGAAAGTACTTCATCTTACTCCAGAACAAGAAAAGGACAAAACTCATTTCACAGACAGAGATGTAAGTATATTTACAATTCTCTGAAATATTTCCAATAGCTGAAAAATATGTGTATATATATATATATATATACATACACACAGTGTTAATGCCAAGCCTAAAAATGCACCATTTTAATCAATTCGTCCAATAATATGCTTTTAAGCTATTCTTCCATCAATTGTTATCTGTAGTAGATGTAGTATTAGATCTGTAGTAGATCCCCTATATAGTTACATCTTCTACAATGACATGGCTGATAAATTGGCCAATCAGGGATCTGTTAAACCACTAGAAAATAGTGGCCTTTTTACCTCTAGTGAAATATTCTCGAAAGTTAGAGCCGATAAAAACAGCACCTGGAGGATTCCTCCTGCTCATGACTATTATCAACCAAAAGCATTCTGGGACTGCCCTAGAACTAAAGGGTGATAAAGAAAAAATTACGAAACACCATTACCAGATAATCAGTAGACATATTCATACACTTTTATGTGTGCAGAGGCAGAGTTTCCTGTGTGCACCAAGTGTAATTCACAACAATCTACTCCAGACAATTTGCTCTCCTGATTAGAACTGGACAAGAGTGATCTCTTTGAAAATTCTGAACTTGATCAAGTTGAATAAGAAACTACTTGTTAACCTTGTGCTTCTCTATAAATACATAGTACAGTAGGGAACCGATTATCCGGAACGATCGGGACCATCGCTATTCCGGATAACTGATTTTTCCGGTTTTTTGAATCGCTACAAAAAGCCGTTTTTTTTTCATTGTCAAACTCAACTAAAAAAAAAAATATATATTTGGAAATAATCTTAAAAAGAAGAAAAAACGAAGTAATACACTAATGATTATTTCCAAAATGATAGTAAGGTAAACATCTTTCCAAAAAGAAAGAAAAATCCTAAAATCATATGAGGAAAAAAAAATTTATTTTTTTTAAATGGCTGGAAAATTTATCGTATTTCGTTCCGGTTTTCTGATTTCCGGATAACGGGTTCTGTACTGTATCATAGATAGATAATATAGGCTCATGCCGTGCGTGTATACATTGGTGGTGATTCTCCAGTTTTGCAGATACTTTATTAATATTTATTGTAATATAAAGAAATGTATCCGCATGCTCAAAAAAAACAGTTTGCAATGCAGGGGGAAAAAGAGAATATGAAGCAGATGACATAATCATGATTTATGCAAGGTAGATGAAAGTTAGTGTTTAGTTGTATGCATGCTTTCCCAAAGAAAAAGATATAACTGCCACTCAGCCCACAGATTTGCAAAAGTAACTTCGTTTGGTGCGAAATTATTAATAGAACTTAATATGATGATTACTTGATATGAATGTAGTTCTATGTAAAACTATTAATATTAATCTTCCTCTAATGTTTTTAATGTTGAAGTACATGTGTATACATATATATATATAATATGTCAAGAATATATTAAAATGTTAGCTGTTTTGGTATATTTAATAAAATTATTCTATTTAAAAAAATATGAGCTTGCAGATACTTTTGAATTGTGTTCAGATACTTTGTTTTTATCTTACTATGAATAGTATAAAGTAAATGTTGATAAAAGAAAAAAATTAAATGTAATTTTGTCTAAACTACCGGGGTATCAGCATGCTCTGCACTGCATATAAAGTCTTTTCAAAAATTCTATTTAACAGACTTAGCCCCTGTGTAGAAAACATCATTGGTGAATACCAGTGCGGTTTTAGGAAGGGCATGTCTACAACTGACCAAATATTTTGCATAAGACAGATTCTGGAAAAGACCAGGGAATTTGGAATTGGTACCCACCACCTATTTGTGGATTACAAAACTGCTTATGACAGTGTAAACCGGAAGCGACTCATTGAAGCTATGCGAGAATTCAATATCCCGCACAAGCTTGTACGACTCACCACTCTTACACTGTGTAAGACCATGCAGAAAGTAAAAATCCAAAATGACTTCTCGGAACCAATGGAGGTAAAAAATGGTGTGAGGCAAGGCGATGCTTTGGCATGCCTACTCTTCAATTTGGCATTAGAAAAAATTATCCGAGATTCAGGAATCAATACCAGAGGACATATCTTTCATAAGTCTATCCAAATTTTCGCTTTTTCCGATGACATTGACATCATAGCGCGAACACAATCTGACTTAAAGCAAGCTTTTCTAGAAAAAGAGGCAGAAAAAATGCATCTCACTATTAACCAGGAGAAAACCAAGTATATACAATGCACCAAAATAACTGATTCTACAAATTGCAAATTGGTGAATACAAGTTTGAAAAAGTAAACAGTTTTGTTTATCTTGGTTCTGAAGTCAACGTTAATGGCAATATCGCACCCGAAATACAAAGAAGAATCAATAGTGCAAGTAAATGTTTTTATGGATTAAAAAAATATTTAAAATCAAACCTACTAAAAAGAGATACTAAACTGTTAATTTATAAATGCTTAATCAGACCTATCCTAACATATGCCTCAGAAACTTGGACAACAACACAGAAAGATGAGAATTCCTTGGGAATCTTCGAACGTCGGATCCTAAGATCCATTTTTGGGGGCAAACAAGTTCATGGTACTTGGTACAGACGTTCAAACTCAGAACTCTATCGGGCCCTTAGAGAGCCTGATGTTGTCAAGTATGTAAAAATTCAAAGAATTAAATGGGCTGGTCACATCATTCGAATGAACAGAGAGTGTTCGACCAAAGCTGAGATGGGCCGACTGCGTGGAAAGAGACATTTCAGTCTTAAAAGTCTCAAACTGGAAGACAACTGCCAGGCAGAGGCAAGCCTGGAGGAAGTTGATTGAGAAGGCCAGGGCCCACCCGGGGCTGTCATGCCATTGAGGAAGGAAGGAATTTTGTCTAAAAAGTGATTATGTTTAAAAGTAGAAAATTTGTGAAAGAGGAAAAAAAATTGTAAGAGAGATCTATCTCTTTATTCTAAAACGAAAAAATTTATAAAATTAACGCCTTACTCATATGCGAACCCAGGTTTATTTAAGCTACTTTAATTCTGTGAAGACAAATAATTTTATCCAGTTTGAGATGACCATCCATTTATATTATTCTTAATAAATATTAAACTAGTAGTTTTTCTAACCCCACTTTTTAAGCGTGTTTTGCTTATGTTTTTATATCACATTTTCTCATCTATCTCCTTTATTACAGACAGGTGTTGAATTAGAACTTGTGGATTCAGTGCCTCTTTTAGAATGGTTAGCCAATAATTATAAAAGTTTTGGTAAGTACATGTTAATTTAATACTGTATGCTTCAAAAAATGAATGAGAGGTCACAAAGTAATAAAAAGCGGAATTATGAACATTTTTGAGAATATATAAGAATGTAGATGCAGATATCTGCTAGAGCCTGCTATATTAACTGATGTTTTATAAAAGCCTTTGTTCATTCTTTGTAGCAATAATTAAAATCATCGTAGCTAACTTTTCCTATTTTTGATTTTTACTTTTAAATTCGTGTCTTCTAAATTAAAATTTCACATATATATAGAGAGAGAATATTTTAACAATTTAAACATTTAATTTTTTGAGAAATTAGTTTTTGATATTCGCTTGAGTACCAAATTTTTCTAATAAAATTAAACATATATAAGGTCACAACTTGCAATGCATTGTTTTAGTAGTAAACTTATAAAGGTAAAAAATTTATATATGTAATTTATGTCATTCTTATAGGATATAACAAATAGTGATTTGGCAGAATATTCGTCCAGAAAATAGACCGAATAGTAAAATTTTTTATTTATAAATAAGCTAAATCATTATTGAAAAATAATCAAAACTTAGCTATATTATTGGTATGGGGTAAAGGGAAACTATATTACAGGATTGCTACAATACCTGAAACGTTTGAGGGGGGGGGTGCCACCTTTACGCCACCATTTTCTGTGCATGAATTTTGTTTTCATTCATATGGCATGAAGCCATAGTTCATAAAACCGTATTGTGACTTAGTAAACTTTCTTGTGGTTTAGGATTATCGGTTTATATAATTCATGACAGAAGGTTGAATGAACTATAAATTGTCTATTCTTATTTGTGATTAAAAAAAATTGTTTGGATAATTAGTGTTTTGTAATCTCTCATAAATTATTGATGTTTTTTTTTATTGTTAATTACCTTAATCCTCTATCACGAGGGCTTGATAAATGAATTTAATGAATGTAAACTTGTTATTAAGAAATCGCGAGAAGCATGCAGATTGCTGTTCCATGTGGGAATTATAAAATAATACTATAATATCTTGGGTTTGATTTAGATTTTATTTTTTTGGGCCTATTTTTGTGAAAAATGGAAATTATATTGCTGAAAATTTGAATGTACTAATGGAATTTTATTTTAATTTACATGAAGACTTGTTTTCTTTTAAAAATTTCACTCATGTTCATTTTTGTATTTTTTCCATCATGCAGAAAATGCCAAGAAAGTTTCGAAATAGCGGGCTTTCTATATAACAAGTTCAGAGTTAAATATGTTCTTAAAAGTAGAAATATATATTATAATATAGTACATTAAAAAATAGAGACAAAGCATAAGAACTACTAATAATTACGTATGTAATGATAGTTGACTATAAGTCTAAATACAGTAATGTTAATTCTTAAAAGTATGACAAGAATAATTAATGAAATAAATAGAAAAGAATTGGTTTATTAATTTTGTATTGTAACATTGTAATTTTTCCCGAGAAAATAATTTACTGTTTTAAAAAAATTTCGACATAAGAATTCAAATTAACATTGGGTGAATATGTAATACCATGGGGGAAAATATATTTTTAGCATTACAAGGTTTTTAAGATATTGAGAACTTTGTGTATGTGCATATACATATCTATACATACTCACAGTTAAACCCCGCTATAGTCAAATTTCGGGTATAATGAGTAAAATATACGCTCCCATGCCTTGCTATTTATTGTGGATGGATGTAGTGAACCAAAATAATAGTGGAAGTTGGGCATTATGAACTTTTTTCTATCTTCAACTGATTTATTTTCTTCATTCATATATATATATATATATATATATATATTCAATAATTTTGAAATTTCTACTTCAAAATAAGTACATATACAGATTTTTTAAAACCATCTATCGCATGGAATGTAACAATAAGCATTTTTTCTTATTTGTTCATTATTTAATTGGTTCAGCATTCGAAGAAGCCGCAAGTTCCAGTATCTGGGCAAATGCTTCAAATCAAAGCTGATAAATTTGCTAAGTGATTTGGTGAGACTACTCTTATGTGCTCGAATAGCTGGTTAGGCAGGTTTAAAAAAACGGAACATCATAAATTCAGGAAAAATTATCACAGTCGGGAAGTGTTTCCATATTTGACGTTGAGAATTGCTCATCAGCTAAAGATTACATATTTTAAAAAAATTTGTACGCAGGACGAAGAGTAATAAAAAATAAAAGTTGACTCATTTTTGTTACTACAAATTATTTTTCAATCATTTTTGTATTTCAGTTTATTGGTCATTTATTTGAATAATGTGCAATAAAAGGGGGGAAGTTTAGAACTATTAGTTAAAATTGTTTGTGGTACAATTATGGTGAAGTCCTGGTTATACTGAATTGAAATTTCGGTCCCTTGAAGGTTCGCCATTTTGACTGTGAGGCGGGGTTTGACTGTGCTTGTGTATATATATATAAGTCGGCAGTAACGGATTTGTGGTCCAGTATTAAGTAATCTAGTTCCGATTCTTCAAATTTAGCTTTTCCATTTGTCTCTCAGTACATAAAATAGTAAGTTTTAGATTACTCTTAATGAAATCTATTTAAATCCAGAAAAGAAAAAAGGGGGGAGTGAAAAAAAGCTTGTCGAAAATACTTTTTCAATTTGCTGACTGATGAGTCGAGCATTTAGCCGAATATTTGGTGAAACATTAACTGCTGAGAAAGGTTAACTGAATAGTTTCTATGATTTCAAAAAATTTTTGGTTTGAAGCCGATGTCTATTCAAAGATTGCAGTTGGATCCTGGCCTCTAGGTTCTGTAATTAAGCAACCCTGCAATGAATGGTTTCATATTACTTTCAAAATTGATGATGGGCCAAAGTTATGTTATTTACCACTAATTAATTGAATATTTTATTTTTATGATGCTGATTTTGTTTAATTTTCTTTAGGAGCAACACTTGAAATTATTACTGATAGATCTCAGGAAGGATCACAATTTGTGAAAGGATTTGGTGGAATTGGAGGTATGTGAATTTTGTCTTTTACCCTTTGGTATAAAATCACGGCAACATTGGTGCAGAATGTTACTTCTTGCAGAAAGATTTTTCCTTTTAAATTGGTTTTCTTTTCTGCAAAAATTTTAAAAAGTTTTTTTTTTTTTATTTTGTTGAAATTAAAGCAATATATTTTTGATAGTTACGCACCTGAAAATTGTAAGTCACACATTTTGAGTCCTTTATTGATCACAACTCCTTTCGTTTCATCGCAAATATGTGTAGTGTTATGATAATGAACCTGACATCATTAACTTTATTAAACGACAAAGAATAAAATGGGCGGACCACATTATCAGAATGGACGAAGACCGTACCACAAAAAGAGTTTTCAATGCCAGACCAGTTGGCACATGTAAGAGAGGCAAGCCGAATTTGAGATGGATAGATGGCCTAGAGAAAGACCTTTTGGTCTTAAAAACTAAAAATTGGAAACTTGCAACAAAAAAAAAGTTAGCCTGGAAAAACCTTCTTGAGAAGGCCAAGGCCCACCCTGGGCTGTCGAGCCATTGATAATTTTTTTTTAGCAGTTCTGCTACGAATTTTTACTCAGTATTTTTTATATGTATAATACGTGAGTTTAGTTTTTGCTTTTTTTTTTNTTTTTTTTTTTTTTTTTTTTTTTTTTTTTTTTTTTTTTTTTTACTGCTTCGGATTTTATGATTTATTTATTTATTTTTTGGTATTCTCAGCACTTCCGTTACTTTAAATTAGTTACATATATATTTGTTATCATTAAAAATATCTCACAGAAAAATATTAATGCTAAAGAGTTTTGTCGCAGAAAATCCCCAAAAAATTCTTTTATTAGTTTAATTTATGAATGATAATTAATTTTTGCAAAGTGATATTGAAAATAGTATTAAACTTGTTTACTAAGCTATTATTTACTATTCGACCAATTACTATGATCAACATAAATCCTTTCTCCATAGTTTTTGTTCAAATTTTTAGTTCAAGGGCTGTTTCTGTAATTAATATTCATTAAGATATATTTAATTTTCTAGGTATTCTACGGTACAGAGTTGACTTCCAGAGTCTTGAGGTTACTGATGGATTAGATGATTTTGATCTAGATGATTTATAAATTTTTTATACTGGGTGCTAAGACTGTGCATCATTTATGCAAGATGAATGCTGCTCTGTTCAACTTATCATTCATATCTGAATTTGTTGGAACAATAACTTTTGACCAATTTTTGTACTGAGACTTTACATAATTCCTTTTGGTTTATGGTATTAATATTTATAAATTCTCATTCTGTTTTGTTATAGATTTTGGGAAAAGCTATAAAAAAAATTTAAAATTTTAATAAACTCTAAATTTTTGAATATCATATTCATCTTGTAAGTTTTTATTTTGCCGTTTTTATATTTTGAAACTTTAGTGCATGAATTACAACAATGCTGGTAAAACGGGCATGCAACATCTAAGCTCAAATTTGAAATAAACAATGCCTAAGTAACATTTACTTGTTTTTGCCTTCTTTATTTTAATCTCAAGATGTATTTTCATTATTTGGAGGGGGGAATTATTTTTAAAATAAAGCTAAAATATTTTGATCTGTTGATTTTTGTGTTGTCATATATTTAAATAGTGTTAAAAATGAATTAAATTTGATCAAATGAAAGAAAAATTAGAAGAATAATATGCCATCGAAACAGCGTTGATTTATTTTGTTTACCTTAAACTTTTTTCCACAATTTAAATTAGTTTGTTTCAGGTTTGGTTAACTGTTATATATTTTTTTTTTTATCGGCTTAGTAAAAAGAATAAAAATCTGGATCAGAAGTGAATTGTTCAAACTATAACTGTTCATTTCACTTTTGATGTGCATTTTGCACATAAAAATTTTGTAATATTTTCATTTCACAACCACGAATTTCATGTCATGGTCATGAAAAGTGTTTGATTCTGTGAGTCACTATTTTACATTGATCATACTTGAGATAATTTGTGATATTTCAGCAGTTTTCTTTTAAGTTTTTTAGGCTGTTATAGAACATAACTCTTAATTTTTCATAAGTTTTCTTTGAAAGAATGAGCTTGTTGTGTTTTTGAAAAATTTTATTTGTATATGTTAGCACTTATTAAATGACACTGTTATCAATTCAATTTCGACAAATTGATTGTTTCTATTTAGTTTAAAGGGCTGTGCTGACTAATAAACAAATGTGTAGTGGTTTGACTTATATCAATATGCATAAAAAAATAATCTCAATTAAAATTATTTTACAACATTCCACTATTAAAATCAAGCATATTCATCTCAATAATGAAGCATGTTAATGTTTCTTTTTCTTCAAAATCATAAGTGCTCAACAAAAAAATGAATTTTCTGAAATTTATTTTAAAAAAATAGTTAATAAATTTTAAACTATATAATCAAATAACCATAAAAAATATCTATAGATTGCTTATTTGATATTGTATTCAAAATTTTTGCTCAATTTTAGTATTTATTTATCTGTAAATTTGCGAGTAGTTTATGAAAATTTTGTCTGACAAAAGTACTTCAATATAGTTATGCTTAAATAATTGTTTTGTTATAAAAATTTATTACTCAACTGTTCCTGTTGTATGGAAATGTTCCAGGCTGATTTGTGACTAAATTCTTTAAATATTGTCTAATATTTTCAATACTTTGTTTTGCCTATCTTCTTTCTAGATTCATAATCTAGTAGTCTACTTCCTAATTTCAAAAATACTTCCGGCATTTTCTTTATATTAAAGTTAAGTTTTGTAAAATATTCGTGGAAAAGGTATCTTTTGTAGTGACAATAAGACTAATTTATTATAAGAAACACTTATTGTCAGTGCTAAATTTATACTTACAGCAAAAATATTTATTAACACTTGTCATCAGTTATTTATTTAAGTGTCACTTAAACTTTGTTTCGACTTATAGTTTCTGATGAAGTAAAGGCTATTGACTTAATATATGAACTCAACTAAATTTATCGACATATTTAATTTTTTTACAAAAATTAAAAATAGATTAGAAAATTGGCTATAGAAGATAGATATAAATTTAAAGAAGTATGAAATTTAACTGTTCAAGATTGCTTATTAAATTACATTTTCCTATAAAACTAATAAATTGTATGATGTATTTTATTTATCTGCATTTTTACCTATGTAATAAAGACTAAATATATGCAATAAAAAGCTATATATTTTTAATATTGAAATTGTGATAAATTTCTTCTTTTGCCAATGCCTTTGAATGTTTTCATTTATGAACATTTTCTTTCTTTTACCAATCATTTCACTCATAGGATATACTGAACTTTTTATCATGTATGAAAAGGGTAAAAATTATAAAAAAAATTACATTATTCATCAACTCTAAAGATTTATGTGCATTGTTATTCAAAAGTCAGGCGTACAAAAAATAATATTTTTGAAAACACACATTTGTTAAAAATCAAGTAAAAGGAAACTAAATAAGATACTGTCCGAATTTGTTTTGTATTACTGTGTCAGAGATGCCAACTTGCTCCGGACTGCAAATATATATTTTACAGTGGTAGTTTATCAATTGTGATTCTTGGTTTAATAAATTCAATTTAGTAGATTTTTATTCACCACTATTTCTAAATAATTCTTAGGCTTGTATAATTCACCACTTTATAGTCCTTATATCATGCTATACCTTTTAAAAAGCAAGCAATAATAGTCAAATATTCCCAAAATTTACTTGTAGTTATGTACCGTTTTTTAAATTATTTTGGCGTGTCCGGAGCAGTTGGCATCTCTGCTGTGTATTAAAACTACTTTACTTTTTGAGTAAAAGTCTGAATTAAGGAAAACAAGATTGCTTAAATGAATTTTATAGAACATTTTTGAAAAGAAGAGTTAAAGCAAAGAGTTATAGCATTACTTTGGATTTCCTTCAACATTTTTAATGCACAGATGATTTTATTTATTAACATACTATAAGAATTGCATTAAAAGTTCTCAAACTTTCTTTGACAAAATTTTTTTAAATTCATGTTTCTGTTGGAAAATTTTTTTGCTCTATTCCATTTCAATCCTTGTTTTTACAGATAAACCTTTGAATGAGTATGTCTTCTAGGCCATGCTTTAGAAATGCATTGTCTTTTATACAGAGATGAGAAATCTTCCGCTTTTTTGTGAATTTTAACTCATCTTCCGATTTGTGAACGAGTTTTATCCAACATCGACAGTTATATGATCAAAAGTTTTGGATATCCGAAAGTTAAGTAACTTATTGGAATTTAGGTAAAATTGTCATGGTTAGAGCACGACATAAAATGATTATTCAAATGAGCTATACAAAATTTGTGGATCGTACAAAAAGAAATCGAAATTTTAAAAACCATGCGGAAGTTGAAAGCACCAAACAATAGTTATAAATGATTTTATTGATCGAATTTTCAATTGCGTGATAGGAAATTTTTCTTTCTAAATTTCCAGTATTGAAGCATTGAGATTTTTTTTAAAAAACTGCGAAAATCTGCAGTAATAATTGCCGAAAAAGCAATAAAATGCATCTCGATAGTGAAAAATCTGTAACAGTTGCTGCTTTAAAAGTGATGCAGAAAACCACAAGATTTTAATGCGAAAGAGATAGTTGCTAATAGATTGCATCGACATGTGATTATTCAAATGCTTGACTCGCTTTACATTATAAAATCGAATAAAAATATCAACATTTTGAAAACTGGAAATCAGACATGACAAAAACACTATTGACGTAAAATTTATCAAAAAATTAAACATTCTGGCCAATGAGAGCAGGAAATTAAATAATGAGGAAAAATAAAATGAAGTTTACCTTAAAGTTTAAATATTTTTAAAAAAATATTGGGCTTGTAATTTTTAAAACGCGTTTGTTAAATATTCGTAGCTGAAATAATAATAAAATGTATGAAATAATAAAATCCGGAAAATTTGATAAAATTAGTCCGGAAATGTCGGGGAACGCGTGGACACCGTTAATGAAATTCGGTTCAGCTCATTGTTTACTATGCAGCTAAGACTTGCCTTTGGACCATGATAATTTGATTTTCTTTTTATACGAATATTTTTTCAGCTTTTTTTTTTTTTTTTTTTGTTNTATTGTGTGTTCTCTTTGCTGAATATGTAATTTCAAACATAACTTTATTGTAAATTCAGAGGCGCTGAATTCGTGTGTGTTATTTATTTTTGAACCAATTAAATGGTTTCAAAATTATTCACCCCCTTCCCCCAAAAAAATGTTTTATCTTGTATAAGAAAAATAAAATGAAGCCAGATGTGGTGCAAGTGAAACATGAAGTTTATGTTTTTAGGTTAGCACTTCAAAACGGTATTTTTTTTTTTTTTTAATTTTTGCTTTTGAAAGCATATATATCTTATTTTTGCTGTTTTCGAAGTTCTTTTTAAGTGGCTTTCATTTTTTTAGCAATCACTATTTTTAATAATGAAAAAAAAAATTGCTTGACATTAGAGGAGAGTAATTCGTGACATTGATAAATTATGATCATGAGTTAAAGTTCTAATAACTTGTTTTGCTTAATCTAATAACCTTTGCAAAGAGTGGAATTGTACTGTTAAATTCAACTTTCCTTACATAACAAAGAATCTCGTTAATGAAAGGTACGTGTAATAAATTAAGTATAATGCTTATGATCTTATTTTTATTTAAAAGCATCGAAAAATTTGGAATTCTGTATAACATATGTAAATTTTTATCTCACTTCATGCATTCCTGTGGTTTTCTATCGTGACATTATAGTGCGAAGGATGTGTGGTTTAACCCTTCGTTAGATGATGGTTTCGTAGTGAAAATCTTCTAAACTGCTTTTCTTTTTTACTAACCTCATTAATTTTGAAAATTATAGATAGCAAATCTCCACAATTATTATGAATCTTGGCAAAAATGCTTGATCCAAATTTTGCTGCGCTGCATTTTAAAGATGGTTCTGAAATGAGAGTGATGTATAAAAATTATTAAAAGAACCTTTACAATAGTTCTTTTTATAATTTGCAGAGTTCGCAGTTATCTCGATTTTCCTAATAAAAAAATTTTCCTTCTGATTTTTGTGTGAGTTCAAAGCATCTCATTTTCTACGAATACAAACGCGGATTTTAAAATAATCTATATGAGGAATCAAGAGAATTGTGTTTTCGATGCAATGACTTTTATTTCAATTGCTGTTAAAAATCCCGAAATTCGATTGATTGAACTTAGGGACAACTGTTTGGAAATTCAAGTCATTTTAATAAAAACTCAGTTAACAATTTTACAGTATGAAATTTTTATGGTGATGAATTCAGTGTCATTATGCTATTTTATTACGGTGATTTCGCACCTTTTTTTTAAAAGTAAGTACGCATGCGTCAACTCTTTTGAAATACATATGCGCCCATTAAAAAATATCTAACTTGAATAAAAATATGAGATATGCAAAAACCAGTAAATTAAAAACGCTATGATAGTGCAGGGTTCCCACGGTCCTTGAAAGTCCTTGAATTTTTTTTTGCTAAATTTAGGTCCTTGAAAGTACTTGAAAAACGTCTTAGGTCCTTGAAAAACTTGATAGGTCCTTGAATTTGTCCAATACTGCCGGCGGCCCTTTTTATAAAGCACCCGCGGATCTTTCTCCTTCTTTCTGTTTTGTTCCCGAGCTCACTCACGTGGTTTTTAACGCCACCGTTTCTAACCGGGCCTAGCGTCTTGGTGTCTGCCAAGCGNGCAGCCTTCACATGGAAATACACAGGATTAAAGGATTTCACCATTAACACCTCATTACCATTAGTTATAGATTGTGCTGAAAATGATTTTGTGAATTAATATGTAAAACCAGTAGGGTTGTTTTTAAAAAAATATAAATTTTAGTCCATAATACATATACTCTCTTCTCTCTATATAGACAAAGCATTTAGGTATTATATTTGAAATTAATTATTGCCACAACAAGCATTGTTGCTTCCAGTAAAATAGAAGAGAATAATTTTTAAAATTGGTCTTAGATTAAGGTCCTTGAAAATTTTGTTGAGGTCCTTGAAAAGTCCTGGAAAGTCCTTGAATTTCAATCTCATCATAGAGTGGGAACCCTGTAGTGGAATATCAACCTTAAAAAATTTTAAACTAAAACCAATTTTTTTTTTTTTTTTTTGTTAAATCAAACAATGGTAAATATCTCATGATTCATTTTAACATTTCGTAATTACGAATTCTCTCATCCCCATTTTGTGTTCTTGATCTATCTGTAACATGTCCATTCGAAAGATGGCTTACATAGAAAACGCTATTTAACAGCTATGAACAGATTGTTTGTAGCTTTGTAAAATCACGCCAACAAGTTATATTCATTTTTACTCCGAATTGGAGCATAGGGCTTCTATCATAGTTTTCTATCTCTCTCTATTGGTGGACAGATACTTTGCCTCTCTCCATGTCTTTCCAGTTTGCAATCATCCTGCGCCAAGTATTTTTTAGGTCTTCTCACTTAATTGCCCTGAAGGTTCCAATCAAAAACTTAATTTACTTTAAATTTTTCAGGTTTACGTAGAACATTAACCAATCCATTTCCAATTACGGTTTTTAATTTCCAGATCAATTTGTTTCTATTTTGCTTTTCTAAGGATTTCTGCATTACAAATTTTATGGAACCACTTGATACATAAGATTCTTCTTAAACAGTTGTTAATGAATATTTGAAATTTTTTAATGTTATTTTTATTGCAATGCTATATCCCAGATCCGTATAGCATTTTAGATTTAACATTAGTATTGAAAATTCTAATTTTTGATGAATGTGTGATGTTTTTGTTTTTTCCAGGATTTATTGAGAATACCGTAACTGCTTAGGGTATTGTTTAGACTATTTAGTATATCTTCAAAGTAAAGTTACGCAGGATCTAAAAAAAAGAAAAAACGTAAGCGCACACATGCACAGTTGCTTTAAATCTTACTTACGGAATTGAACGTAAATTTGAGAAATCTCCCTATTGCAACGTATCGTAAGCTATATAAATAACCAGAGCCGGATTATACCTTTCGTAGGCCCTAGGCATAGCCGTTTTTGGGCCCTCCCCTCCTTTCCCCACTTCTCCCCTCTTTTCAAAATATATGCTAAAATTTTCTTGCATATTTTTTTTTACATTTTTATTAATATTCGACATATTATTAATATTTGATATTTTATTAATATTCGACATTTTTATAAAATTCGAAAGCATAATACAAGATTTCGTTGAATCCAAAAATCGCAAAAAAGTAATATATTAGATCATAAGATTCTGCAAAATAATTTATAATTGAAAAATATTATATTTTTATTTGTATCTTCATAATTTTGTGCAAAATACACTTGTTGTTTTTAAAGCTAAATTATTTTTGTCAACAAATTTTTTTCTCCCAAGTTTTTCGTAGTCCCTAGGCACATGCCTATAGGTTAATCCGGCCCTGTAAATAACAGTTCAGTTTTTTTATAAAGAAGACTTTTATTCGCACACACAAATAGTAACAGGTTATAAGAAAACACAAATTCCAAAACAAAACTTATCTCTACAAAAACCAACTTTCTGTTGTTCTAAAAAGGTCTTCTAATTTTATCGTCTGCTTTTATATTATTGTTTATCTCTTTATGCGTTTATTTTATTTTATTCATGCTTTTGCTAACCCGTTTTTTATTTAATATTTTTACTTTTATTCTTGCTTTTGCTAGCCAATTATTTTGTAATATTTTTAGACTTTATACTATTACTTTCAGCAAATCTTGTAGGGTTGGGTGCTTAGTAGTATCAAAATTATTGATTCCTCTCTTTCATCTGATTTTAAAAATGATAGATTTCAATCATACCTAGGAATTTTTAAATGCTAAAGAGAGCATCATCCGCTAAATTATTTTTGTATGAAATTGTTTATCTGCATACTTACTGCGTTTTTTATTTTGATATTAAAAACTTACTTTATCAAATCAATTCATAAAAATTAAATTGTCGGAAACTATTTCAAACAAATTATTTTCCTATTTCGGTATTTTCAACCAACATATCCATACTTTCAATAGTTAAGCTTAACTAGTAATTCAGCAGTTTTCGATAGTATAAATTTTTAACAAAAGGATTACTTAACTAGAGACAAGATAATAGAGATTTCAAACAAATTATTTTCCTATTTCGGTATTTTCAACCAACATATCCATACTTTCAATAGTTAAGCTTAACTAGTAATTCAGCAGTTTTCGATAGTATAAATTTTTAACAAAAGGATTACTTAACTAGAGACAAGATAATAGAGATACATGTTTTATTATTTTTGTCGTAACAATAGTTTCTGTTTTTAGTTAAGCGATAATGCGATAGGATTTTGATTTGTTTCCTTTAACTCATTTTCCGATTATATAATGTAATACATTTTTATTTGCGAAACAAAAATAAATTCTTAGAAGCTTAAGATATAAAACTCGTAAAATACATTTTTGATTTTTTTCTCTTTTTAAAAACAAATATTTTTAGAAAATACGTATTGAATTATACCGGAAACTTTCCTCATTAGAGGAGGATGTCTTCCTTAGAAAGAATTTGGCCATTTTTAATTTTTCTTATTTTAAATCTATCAAAGAATTGATTTACCTATTGGTGGAAAGTGTTTCTTTTTGTAACGGAATTATAAAAGTTGTCTTTATTTACAGGGAGCGGAAAAAGAAGAAACGAAAAACTCGGACTAAGTTAATGCATTATGGAAATTAGTTAATGAATCTGCATTCACTACTTTCTTTTTAATTTATATGTTCAATTCTTTTTGTCTACCACTTAAATTATTAAATGATTTATAATACATCTCTTATTTTACGTTTAGTTTTTTAGTATGTTTTACTATGTCAAGCAAGCCACTCAAAATGCTTATCGTGGCAAACTTCGGCGACTTCGAAACCAATTAAATTTAAAGTCTACAATTATTATTATGTATTAGAATCCTCTTACCATCAAGTTAACCGTGGGTGGTTATCGGTTTTCCTCACCGTGTAACGCAAATGCGGGTTACTTTTCCAAGAAGCTCTTCACGAAGGTTAGTTTAACCCATTATTTGATCCAGGTGCGCGCAAGGTTTGAGGGCGCACAATCCAGAAATGATACACTGTGATTGGGGTGCACCATTTGCGGTCCACGGCAGCACCTGAATATCATAATAATAATTTTTAAAAAAATTGATTATGTTATTTTGAATCGTGCATTTTTTATCGGGGTAAATTTTAAATCAATGTAGTTTCACTTTTTTTCTTTTTACTCTAACCCGTGATACATCTACCGCTGATGATATTTTACTTCAGCACTGTGGTCGGTGTGAGCCAACCAGCCATTGCCGGGATTCGAACTCGATTCATCTCATTGGGGGGCGGGCGCTCTATCCCCTGAGCAACCACGGCTCTTTCAAAATAATTTTTATTTTATAACCATCATTGAACAGCAGACCCAATTTTGTGCTAACGACTACTAATGTTCAACTCCGTAGTCCTGTAATTTTGAACCAATCCAGAACACCAGGAAACTTCTGGATCAGTACCCCCAGAGGTATGATTTGTTATGGGAACATCGAGGACTTTGTGACTCGACAGATTTAGTGTGCATCAGTCACCATTTACTTTTCGGGGAGTCTTTGCCAGGCGGAGATCAAAGTCTTGTCCGGCCTTTTCAAAATAATTTTATATTCTACTACCGTCGTTGAACAGCCGACCCAATTTAATGGGTTTACGACTACTAATGTTCTACTCCGAAACCTTGCAATTTTGAACCCAATCCAGAAGACAAGGGAACTCCTGGATCGAGTATTGGGAGAAATTTGCCTTTGTGGACAGTGGCGTAGCGAGCTTAACTCGCGCCCGGGGCACAAAACTTTTTTAGCGCCCCCCCCCCATTCGAAAACCATATAGTATTATATGTAAAATGTACTCCCAAATTATTAAATAAATAATGTAAAATAAATAAAGTCATAGGCTCAAGCTAGACTTAAAATTTGAGACAAAAAATGCAGTTGAGAAAACAAGACTACATTCTGAATTGTATATGATCATCTAGAATTAGTTCAAAAAATACCTATTATTTATTTTACATATTTATAAAGAAATATTTTAAAAACACGCAGTAATAAAACAATAAAAAGTAAACATTTATTATCTCTAAAGGGATACATATATTTGATAATAATATGATTATAATACATTAATAAAACTAATTACTATGTATAAATTTTCCTTGCTTTTGATGAAGCAAATTTATCAATAATATCAAAGTTGATCATTACAAATTTGTTTCTTTCCACACTTAATGTTAGGTCACTTAGACGATCTTGTCCCATCGTTGATCGTAGATATGTCAAAATTAATTCTAATTTGTTGAATGAACGTTAGCAGCTAGCAGTTGATACTGAGATAGTTAGGAGTATTTGAAGCAGAGTTGGCCGTTGATTACAGTAATCGATTACAACTGTAATTGATTACAGATAATTACAGCTATGTAATCAATTACTTGTAATCACGATTACAAGTAATCAATTACTTGTAATCATGATTACAACTTTCAAAAAATTTTGTTTACAGCTGTAATCATGATTACAATTTTGATTACAGTAATCAATNTTGGCGCCCCTTTGTGAGTAGCGCCCGGGGCATGATGACCCCCCTTGCCCACCCCTCACTACGCCACTGTTTGTGGAGGACTTTTTGATGGAGCTAGTCCGCATTTGCGTTACATGGAGAGGAAGATCACGGAAGCCTCCCACGGTTAGTCTGACGGCAAGGGGACTCTAACTCATGATCCGTCTATCACTGAAGATAATTCACGTCAGCATTGTGGTCGGTGCAAGCCGGATGCGGAATTCGTATCGACTGGGATTCGAACCCGGCTCGTCTCAGTGGAAGGCGAACGCTCTATCCCCAGAGAAACCACAGCTCTTTCGAAATAATTTTATTTTATATCCGTCGTTGAACAGCCGATCCAATTTTTGGTTTACGACTACTAACGTTCCACTCCTTAGCCTTTATTATTTTGAACCAATACAGAAGGCAAGAAAACTTCTGGATCAGTACCCCCAGCGGTATGATTTGTTATGAGAACATGGAGGACTTTGTGACTCGACAGATTTAACGTGCATCAGTCACCATTGCGGAGAGTCTTCGGCCGGCGGGGATCGAACTGCATATTTTCAAAATGATTTAGGAAATTTAGATCATTACATATTTTCAAAATAATCAGTACTCGTTCGCCAATCAATAGGTTCACAGTTGCTTATGAAATTTATTCATTTAGTCTCAGGATCCAGCGGATAGAAGGTATATCATTTAGGTTTCCACAGAAACCTAAATGGGTTTAGGTTTCTGTGGAATTACCCCCAAATGGGGTAATTCCACAGAAACCTAATGGGAATAATTGATCCCCCCCCCCCAAATGGGAATAATTGATCGTCATAACATGGTACTTTGTTTCTAGACGGCGTGTATGTGAGGAGAACGGGCTTTTTTTCTTTCTTTTTTTTCCTGAAGTGTGGCATTTATGGACAACCTATTCATTTCGAAATGAAATGGGTATATAAAGATAACGTATTTGCTAACATGATTTGCAAAGCGGATATGACAAATCTCATTCGGAAGAGGAAAAAGTAACTTTTTTGTATCACACTTTATTTACCCCATCACCTTCTGAATTAATTTACTTTAGTTCTAAAAACAAGTTTTACAAAAATGTAATTTTCAACAGGATGCTCGCTAATATAGGAAGAAAAAAAAAGTATGATATAACCCTTTCTTTATAACAACACGTACTTATATTTACAGAATAAATTAAGGTTTTTTTTTTTTCAACGCTTCTAATTTTTTTTAAAGGACGCATTATGTTTAGAAGATGGGTGGATCAGATTTTATGGAAATTCGGGAATTTCCTTACAGCGATGCAGGACGAAAACATTCTTCTATGTTTTTTTTCCACCTGTTAGATCACGTTACCAAAGCGGAAAACCCGGAGAACTGCTTAGTTTATACTTGGATTTAATTGGTTGTTATTACGCAACGGGAGGACTGTGCCGGCAGATTTATCGTTCCATTCAAAAATATTCATTTGTTTGAGTCACTTAGACAGGGAAAATTTCGAAGTAAGTTGGTATTTTTTAACTTATATGATTTCTAGATATTATAACTTCATTAATCTTGCCCACTCACTATTACTAAAAAAATTTCAATTTTTTAGAAATGATTAATTCAATTTATAAGAGAAAAAATTATTTACCTAAAATCTATGAATTCCTTTCATAATTTTATTAACTATGGCAAATTTTTAATTTTGACAACCAAAGCATGATATGAAAGCAATTTATGAAAGGTATTATGGCAATTCAGTTTCAAAATAGAAAATTTAGTGTTTAATTTGTGTTTAAAATAACTTCAACACATTAAAACAGTTTTGCTCGTAAGCGAACGCAAGATTTTTTTGCATTGAAGGGAGGCGGGCCCTATACTGTATCTACAAAGTAAGTATAAAAAAAATGTGAAAATTTTTTACATTTAATAAACTTGAAAATATTTTTTATTTACCCTTTAAATTAAAGTTTATAACTTTTTTTTCGTGAACTTTAGCAATAACAATTTTTAATTCAAATTCATGTCAAAAAAAAATTACACTGCTGTCACCGCCGATTCAGAATATTATCGTTCGGTGTGGTTTTCAAGCTCATAATAGAAAAACTATAGTAACAAAATTTATGAAATTTTGCACTTATTCAGAAAAATGTTAAAGGAATATTCTGATATGGAAATGTTACTGTTGCTGACAATAGTTTGTTTTTTTTCTACGTGAACTTTTGTAACATAAATTTTTAATTCAAATAAATTCTATGTCAAAAAAGTTGCTGCTGTCACAGCCGATTCAGAATATTTTCGCCCGGGGATTTTGAATAATAATGCAAAAACTGTAGTAACAAAATGTATGAAATTTTGCACTTGTCCAGGAAAATGTTAAAGGAACATTCTGATATGGAAATGTTATTGATGTGGACATTAGGTTTTCTTTTTTTTGTGCGATTTAATATTGAATAAGAAGTTATAAATGAGAAGTAATTTCACTCGTTGACGAGACTTATAACAATTCAAATATGGGACGGTTTTTTATTGCTCTTTATTAAGTTTTTTTTTCTTCTTTAAATTCAATGTAAATATTAAGATAGGTTTTCTGCAATATGCAATCTCTCTCTCTCTCTTTGTTTCTTTACTACTCATTGACTCTATTCGAGGAGAAGGGAATTATTAAGAAGGAAAAAAAAAAAGATCACTTGAGGGGGGGATCTTTTTTTTTTACAATGAATAAATAACAAAAAGTTGAGTCAAAAAAGATAAACAAATCACGAAAAAGTATTTAAATTTGCAAAAACTTTCGAACAAATTGGAATTTTGAAAATAGACGGATTGGAATTCAGAAACAGAGATGGCTCTTTTAGCATCAACTCTGTAGTTGCATTTCTGCGATTTGTATGGTATTAGAAGTTTAGAAGCAAATAATTCTGGCTTTGGAACCCGATTCGAGGTAAAGGATTACACTGGGATGGTCCCATACATAGGTCTCAAAAAAAAGTAAATGACGTCGTTATACAAATAAGATATTCACCATCTTCAAAACCAAAGGTGATAAATATGTACATTATGATCGGCTTGCCCTTTATCATTGTGTAAATTAAATTTCTAGAACATGGTCTTTTACATTGCAAATAATGTAAAACTATTTCATATTTCTAATGCGTGTTTAGTAATTTTTTCTAAGTAGTTTTCTTGGTTAAGTAACGTTACTTATCATGTAAGCCTAGTTTAATTTATGTAATGCCAAATTTTGTGGGGTAGTTTAGTGTTGGCACACCGTGAACATCCCGAATTCGCCAAGTTGGCAGAGGTCGGTAGTCTATTAAACGAATATTTAATTATCTAGTGTTAAAAATATTTGAATAAACAATAGATAATTCGTAATTTTGTTAAAACAGAATGACTGTTTACGTGTATTTTGAGAAAAACTGGTTATCTAGTCGCAGAACCTTCTAATAACATTTTTTTAAATAAAAATTGTAAGCTATGTAATTTTATCAAGTTTTTCTCATTAGAATAATCTCTTGTTCAAATTTTCATTACCATAATGATTTTTTTTATTTATTTAATCAGTATGTTACATTGTAACATACACCATAAAAAAATTAGGATCAAATTACGGTAAAAAGCACCGACACTAAAGGATCCAGTAATTTTTACCGTAAAATCAATTTTTTACTGGGACATATGATATAATATGATACACCGTAACACGAAAATAAATACACCGTAATTTTTACTGTAATAATTACCGTAAAATCACTCTAAATAAATAAATAATACTGTAAAATGTACGGCATAATATTTTACTATAAAAATGGATTCTACGGTAAAATGGATTTTTACAGTTAGATTCACATTTTCACCATTTCCCATGATTCATCTAAATAGCAATCAGCAGTTATTGAATCTGTTTTACGCAATTGATTTTAATATTTAAATTGCAAAAAAAAAATAATAAATCCTATAGTTCAGAACAAAATTTAAAAAGCTCCGAAAGAGTTGATATCTTCTAAAACGCACGTGGAATTCCACGTTTCAGGTTTGGCTCATAACCTTCGAACCCTTTCATTTATATTCGTCCAGTCACAAGATGAGAAGGTTAACAAGATAAAAATGTAAATGAATGTCTGCATAAAGGTTTTTTCTTTTTTTTGAAAAATGAAAGAAAAAACAAGATTAATATTATAAATTAGCTAATAATATATTGCATACAAGCCTTTCTTATGTATTGTAAGAAGAAAATACGTTTGTGAGCAAGGGAAATTATTTTGGTCATTTTAATCATAATTGTGAGCCTTGTAAAAAGACTTGTTTCCGGTATTAAAATGTCGGGGCAAATAATCAATGAGTATTATTTAAAAAATATGTGTGTGCAATATTTTTTACTCACAATTCTAGAACCTTTTTTCATTACCACAGTATTTTCCTCGTTTAATGCTAACAGATAATGATCATGTAATTTAGACAGGTCAATAATATTATTCTCAAAACCAAACAATATTTTATAAGTTCCAAACATGATTAACTCTTGAATGAATGAATCTCAAATGAATTTCTATTGTTAAAATAAAATTATGAAAATAGTTTTTTTTTATTACCATCACATTTAGAATGCTTTTCTTTTTCTTTTCTTCCTTTTCACTTTTCCCATTAAGCCATTTTCAATGAAGTATTGTTCTATGAAGAATGTATTCCTCTCATTTTAATGTTTAAATATGTAGAAAAATTCTATTACCACATTTTTTATGAGAAACATAAATTTTTTACACCAAAATATGCACCAATGGTGTTTTAAACACCAACACAAACTAAAAAAAAAAAAAATAACATTACGATCGTTGAAAGAATCATTGTGCTTTCATGCATCCAATTTATTCTAAAACAAAAGTTAAAAGTTTGCATATGGATAACAATTTCGCTGTTTATAATATCGTTTGCTGAAATTTTTCTTCTTCTCACTTTATAATTCTATATTTTAAAGAAATATGCTTGAGCAAAATATTTTTAAAAAGCTTCGAACTATTTTAGAATAAAAGCTTGTAAAATATGCAAAAAGAGAAAACGAATTTCATTTTATATTAAACGCTTTTAAATCTGTATAAATTATATGGCAACATGCTTTTCAAATTATGTTAAATATCAACTACTTTCAGAATAATTTTTTATTTGTACAGTGGTAAATTAGAAACATTAGGTTCATTTATGGGTATGTACTATTTCCAAAATCCATAAAAATGGGGATATAGCAAGAAGCACTATCTTTAGGCATACTAAAAGATAAGTAATGAGTGTAAATGCTAAATGCATACAAAAATGCTGTTGATTTTTTTTTATCCATTTATTATTTATTTTATTTTGATATTTTTGGATTATATATTATGCAGATGTTTATTTTTATTCATACTATTTCAATTGGTTTAAAAGTTTGCTAATTATAAAGATTTTAATAAATAAAATTCGTTAAACAAATAAAATGTTACAAAAAATTTCTCCAATATCGATTTAAGTGACATTCATTCTAGGCGGCATTTAGCACATATTTTTTGTTGTTGCTGTTTCTTGCCAGATTCCAAAGCAGTTTTAAATTTTATGATACCCCGATATGTATAACTGGGCTAAAGTAACCCTATCTTCACTATGAATTAGGTCAAAATTATTGAATCACATCGCGCAAACAATTATCTTAAGCGAAACTGTGACAAATAAAAGATGCGTGTTTGCATATCTTATTTGTTTTATTGGTTAATAAAAACAAAAATATTTGTTTCATTTATTCATTCTTCACTATTAATGAATCTATCTTTTTTTTCCGCTGTGGAAAATCCCGCATTTATATTTTCTCTCTGCCTCACTAACCCCATTGTGTACTTTTCAGAGGTTACTATTCTGTAAATCCTGTAACGATGTGAAATGCTAACAAGAATCTCTATTCTTCTGAAAGTTCTACGTAATTTGGATTTTCGATGCTAGAAAAAAATAAAGTATTTGCCAGAAATCACTTTGTATTCAACTTGAAAACTTCATATCAAGCCGGAGGTATTTAACTTTTCTAACATTGCATAAATATCTTATTTTGTTTTTTAATAAATATTAAGAATAAGAATAATTATACTAATTAAGTAGTAATCTATAAGAAATTAACTTAATAATGTATTGCAAGAATTTATATTTTGCTTTATGTGATTTATCAATTAGTGTTTGAAATGCAATAGTCATTAATCGAGCCGTACATGTTTTATTTTATAATCGTCGTTGAAGAGCCTACCCAATGTTAGGTTTATGATTATCAATGTTCAACTCCGTAGCATTGTAACTTTGAACCCAATCCAAAAGACAAAGAAACTCATGAATCAAGCATTTTCACAAATTAGTCTTCGAAAAAGGTCCTTTTGATGCAACTAACCCGCATTTGCGTTACATGGAGAGGAAAACCACGAAAAAATCCCACAATTAGCCTGCCGGCAAGGGGACTCGAACCCATGATCCCTCTACCACTGAGGATATTTTACGTCAGCAGTGTGGTCGGTGCGAGCCAGGTGCGAAATTTATATTAACCAGTCATCTCTATGGGACTCGAACCCGGTTCACCTCATTGGGCAGCGAACGTTCTATCACCTGAGTCACCATGGCTCCGCCGTATATATTATTATATTTTATTTTATAACCGTCGTTGAACAGCCGACTCAATTTTGGGTTTAAAACTACCAATGTTCAACTCCATAGTCTTGTAATTTTGAATCCAATTCAGAAAACACGGAAACTCTTAGATCAAGTAGTGGGAGAAATTTGCCTTAGCGGAGGACTTTTTGATAGAACTAACCCGCCTTTGCGTTACATGCAGAAGAAAAGCACGAAAACGTCCCATAGTTTGCCCGAAGGCGAAGAGACTTTAACCCATGAGCCATAACCAACTTTTGTCATGATTTCGACAAGACTAAATGTCACAATTTGAATTTTTCCTATTTCAACTCTAATCAATGTTTTTTTTTTTTCCCTCCAGCATTGAATTTTATTTCTAAAGAAGTATTTAAGATTAACATAGATATAAATTAGTTATAAATTTTTTAAGAGATTTCCTGCTAATAATGTTATTGCAGAATGAAGTAAAGCAACGAAAGATTCCGTGGTTTCACCGTAGCTGTACAAGAGCGGTACTAACAAGCACTTGAATAGGCAAATCATTACTACAATCGGAAAGGGAAAAAAAAACTCTATTTTGTATTATTTTCCCCCCTAAGCAAGTACCTGCATTTTCATATCTCTTCCTCCTATTTATCTATATTCTATAGAATGTCAGTTGTTTAAAATATTTTTATCTTAAGCGACAACTACAGACCTTGGCTAACAGTGCGTGCACGGCTGGTACTTTATGGAAGTAGTCATGTTTAAACAAAAGGCCGCGTATTCTATAATGCGGTGTTCAGATCAATGTTACATTTTTTAATTCTTCTAGGTCTTGAATGATTAACTTCTAATATTATGAAACTTGTTCACCAAAATCTTATAACAGTTTCATTTATGTGCAATTAGTGTTAATGATTTGATTGTATGCAGTTATTATGTAATAACAATCATAATAATTATTTAATAATAATCATAAGAATTATTTAATAACAATCATAATAATTATTTAATAACAATCATAATAATTAATTTATTATAACAAAATAATAATGAGAATGCATTAAAGAAACAAATATAGTCAATGCTATCGATGGTTAGTTAAAAAAACAAACTAATATTAACTTTTTTTTTTAGTTATTTTGTTGAATTATGCGCAAACTATTCTAGATTTACCTAATACGTGAAATTAATTTCAGAAATAATTTTAAAAATATTTAATTTGTTTCCAGACTAGACAAATGTTGTTAGCGTAGTGGCTTACGGAAAATTCTTTATTTACACTTCATCACAGTTCGTTTTATTTAAAAACTTTACTTTGTAATAATTACTAACTAGCTAACTTAAAAAAACCAATTTTTGAAAATTTTTAAAATATTAAACATGTTTAATAATTTATATAGCGGTAATTAATCACGCTATTATTTTCTTAAGCTGACATTATCTTCTTAGTCAGTGGGTTCTAATGATTTTTAGCCCCAGAAAGAGATATAGAGCCGTAAATAAGCAAATCGCCAACTCCCCATTTGATGTCTAGGCAAGATTTATTTATTTTTTCCAAATTGTAATTTTTCCCACACGTGTAATCTCTTTGTTCTCGTCATCGGCAATTTACAATGAAATATTCTGTTAATGCAGAATTTAGCATCGTCTAATGTAAAAAAATTACTGCAAATTCCAAAAAGAAAAAAAGGAAAAGAAAAAAAAGACATATTTTTTACAGTTTTCCTATTTTTAATCGTCATCCTAAATTTTATTTATTTATTTTTTTATTTTTAAACTGACTTTTTTCAGTACATCTATTTTTCTCAAAATAGTCTTTCTCTGTTGTTCACCTTTATTATAAACGGATATTAAAACTATCAGTTTATTCTGATAGTTCTACTTTTAGCCATGCAGTTTTGCCTACGTAAGATAGCTTAATCTTTTTTCAAATCATTTTACAATTATTTTCTATACTTGCTTTTACTTTTCAGAAATTATTTTATGGTTTTAAACATCATATTAATAAAATTGCGATTTGACTTCATAGTCGAATTGATACTCTACCTGATTATTATTTGTCTTTAGATATAATTTTTCGGCAAGTTAAATTGCCAGACATTTTTATAAGGGTGGGCCACTGAAGTTATAAAAGTTTTTACACTTAAATATGTTTTCGATAAGTATGACTTATAAGATAAAGGCAGTTAATGATTTTTCTTCATAACCAAACACTAGAGTTGTCGTGGTTTATGAGACCGAGTCATCTCCTAATAAGGTGTCTCGGGTTCGAATCCTGCTGTGGATTGGTCATGGGAATTCTGCTCTCAGCTTGCATCGACCAAAATGCTGACGTTGTTATTGTACAGTTTTTTTGTTGTTAAAATAACATAGTTTGATTGTGAAAGTAACAGTATTTATCTGCTTAAAAAAATAGGAGTCCGTTTTTAAATAACAGTATTTTACTGTGTAATGAACGGTTTTATTCTGGCACGCCAGCTGACAGTTTTTTTTTTATTACTGTAAATTTGCTTTTTTTTTACAGCCTATGTAACCATACCTCTTTTTTCTTGCTAAACATTTCATTTTACGACCATTTCGTGAAAAAGATTACAATTTATAAAAGGATACGAATTAGAAATGATAATAAACAAACATGAAGGAATAATATTTACATTTTATCAGTGTTGATAAAAAAGTGATAGCTTGACTTGAATTTCACGATCTCGTAAAATTAAATTGAATTTTTTTCCAATGGAAGATGTAGTTATGCTTTTGAGATAAAAAACTTAAAGGTACAACAAATCCTAATTTACACTGTAAAAAATCCCTGATCAAATTAAGAGGAAAAGTATTGGAACTTTTTACCATAAAATCCATTTATTTTGAATCATGTTACGGAACAAAAAAATTGATATATCGTGTAGTAATTTTCGGTGAAAATGGATTTTACGGATGATGCATCCTAAATGCCTGTATTTTATAATACAGTTTGATCCGGAATTTTTTATAGTGTGCTAATATCACAAACATTATGAATATTTAAAAATGTATTATTCACTGCTATTTTTTTGAAAAGGGACAGTTCACATATATTATTGTTATTTTTGAGGAAAAGTTGGTAATACGTCCACAGATGTAAAATCTGTCGAAATCAATATCAAGTGACAGAGTTTTGTAAGTGATTTCCATAACAAATTAAAACCTTAAATAAATTTTTAATTAACAAATGCTAATTAATTTTAAACAAAAAAGAATAATTTATAACATATTCCATAATGATGTCATTAAGGGAAAAGATTTTGTGTATTAAACTATAACTAAAAGGGCATTCGGAATATAATTATTTTTTCTCTCCGTTTAATAACTTTTTAACTAATTTATTTAAATTTTGAGCATTTCTTTTCGTGATTTTGAATTTGGTCTCATAGATCTCATTGAATACAGGATCTTTTTTTATAACGGCACTTTTATTATTATGAATATAAAGAAAAATCCTATCTTGTCGAGTTGCATAATAAATATAACAGAGAGATAAATCAAAATCATTTTTACGAAGAACTTTTTTTTCTCTTTTACCATTTTTGAACGTGATTATGGTTTGACAAAATCAAAGAAGTACAAATGTCAGTTGTCCAAAGAAATATAATGCTTACTGTCTGATTAGCACCTGCGATTTTCACTGTCTATAGTTACTATAATTTGTTATTTTTCTTTACATTTTGGTTTTGCGCATAATATTTCTTGCTAGCGAGCGAAATGTTACCGGTAAGACAGCGATTTAAACTTATTTCTTGGTTTAGAATAATTATATCTAGTTGAATAAATTTAACCTGATAAGTAGCTTGATTTTTGAACTTCTTCATAAAATAAATCGTGAGAAATTAGAATCATATTAATTATTATTAGAATTCTTTTGTTAATTGTGCTGTTACAATTATAAGTTAAAAATTTCTGCAGTTTCTTAAAAAATTATTAGTAATAATGGAAACTTCAGTTTTTTGTAAAATCTTAACATTTTATGCCTCTTAAACATTGCAATAACCATTATTGAGCAAAAGAAATTGGTACATTTCTTCAGTTTACCAGATAATCATAATGAAAAGTTTAAGTTTATATTCAATTCTTTAAGATTTTATACGTTTTTTTTAAAAAAATAAATTGGATGTCAAGCAAATTAGATATAAATTAGATTAGATATAATTCCATTCAAAATTCGTTTAAACTAAATTATCGCAGTCACATTCATAGCAATTTTTTCGTTAATAACGTTTCTTCATTAACGAAGAAATTATTAACTATGTAGTTATTTGGCATTTCGTATGCTTTTCATTTGAAATATTAATTTATAAATGGTTGTATGTGTCGATTATAATCAATAAATACTCTGATTGAATGTGTTTTTAAAAACGATGAGTAAATAAATGGAAATAATCATTTAACAAAATTCTTTCAAATCAAATTATCACACATACAGAAAAATCTTACATTGCCATTAATAACAAAATTTTGAACATTTGCATAATTATATAAGATTTTAAATACCGAAAATTAATTTAGAAATCTTTTGAAATCGAGTTGCCATAGCCACGTTTAAAACAGAGTCATACGAAAAAGTAAGCTTCAGAGAAATCACTTCATTTCGTCTGTTAAATTTGCAAAAAGTAGGGGAGAGTGGGGTCAATTGTAGCATATTTTACTTAACTATTTTTAACTAACAAAAAATCCAATATATTATTAGTATTAATTGATAGACGAGTAAAGTCTTCTGCTAGAAAAAATAAATAAATACCTTATTTTAAATGTTATTATATTAGTTATTAACAATTTTTGACAGTCGTGCACTTGTTACAATTGTCCCCACTTACGGGATCAATTGTAACTGTTCATAAATTCAACTAAAACATAGTTAATTATACATATTATCATAGTTGTGATATATTTTTTTATTGATTAAAATAGTTGTGATATTTTTGGAGTAAAAATAATAATGAGCAGAGACCTAAAGGGTTAACTTAAAGGGGTTAAAAATTTTAATTTATGCTGCGAAAGGTGACAAATAAAATAATGCGCATGCAACATAATATAAATGATATAGGAAACTATCGGTGGTTCTTAAAGAGTTAAGTAATGGTTTGTAAACATAAGAGTATTTATTTTCAGCTATTACAATCGTCCCATTACTTATTGTTACAATCGTTCCCAAGACGCCATTTCAGCTTCATTTGTTAAAAAGAATGCTAGTTAATTAACGAAACTAATATTTTTTTTTGAAATGTTAATTAAGGTTTCCACTTAGATATTCGGTTAATAATTTTTATTTGTTTAAACAAAATTACTTTGTTACAGTATAATATTCTAATACCAAAAAAAGTACTGTAGCATGAAAATATCTTTTGTGGTGTAAATCTTTCAAAAGTACATAAAAATGGTTGCCAGCAGGGGCGTACATNAACAAACTTACTTTGTTACAATATAATATTCTAATACCAAAAAAAGTACTTACTTACGAAGTGTGAAAATCTCTTTTGTGGTGCAACTCTTTCAAAAGTACATAAAAATGGTTGCCAGCAGGGGTGTACATGTAGATTTATTGAATACACCTTGTGCGCCACCTAGGAACCAAATCTAGAACCCGACACTCGAAATTTTTGCTCTGTTACAATCGTACCCTGTTGCAATTGACCCCACTCTCCCCTAAAGTAAGAAATTGCTTTCAAATTAAATTATTATTTTAAATAGTTTAATAATTAATGTTTTTGCTATTGATTTTCAGACTTTGGATAATGGTAAAATCAAGTGTGGTTATTGAATAAAAAGAAGCATGGCCAGTAATGAGTCGATTCTCTTTTACAGTGCATCCAATTTGACTTACAATGAATCTAATTTGGCGTACAATGAATCTATTTTGACGTACAATGAATCTAATTCGTCGTACAACGAATTCAACAATGACATTAGTGAAAGTGTTCGGAAACCAGCATTAAATAAATACTATCCCATCCTCGTTGCAGAATTGGGTCTGTCCATCATTTGTTCAATTGCTTTAATAATAGTGTATTTCATAATCAATGAACATCGTACTTTGCCAGGAAAAAATGTTATTTCAATTTCATGTTGTCTTATTGTTACCTACATTCTACTGATAATTGACTTGTTGTGGCGCAACATAATTCCTTTCAGAATATGTTTTGTAATGGGTGTTGCTGTACATACGACATTTCTTGCAACATTCTTTTGGACAAATGTAATGTCGTACGATATTATGAAAACTATGGCTTCTATTAAGCAAGATTCTGAAAGTAAAGCAAGATTTTGGAAGTATTCTGTTTATGCATGGGCAATGACATTTATGTGCGTTGCTCCCGCTGTAGCCATTGATCAAATAGAATCTGTTCCGTTTTATTATAGGCCAAATTTCGGACAGAAGAAATGCTGGCTAACTGGACAAGAGGCATTCTTGATTTACTTCAATGCACCAGTTGGATTAACATTGGCTGCAAACTGTATATTTTTTGCAGTGACTGCAAGAACAATTGTTAAAGTGCGAAGCGCCACAACAATATTGGCGGCGAATCGTCACCAGAAAAGGTAATATATGTATTGTATGTTTATTTTTTATCTCACTTATATTTAGAAAAAAATTATTGAGCATTTTTTTCATAAATATGCGAAAAATATTGAAATTCACTCTATGAACTCAGAAATTTCTCTGGAGTGTAACCTGCTGAATGAGTGCAAGGGTTGAGAAAACATGTGTCTTCCTTTTAGAACGTTCTCTTAACTTTTTTTAATAAAATATAACACAATTTTGTTTTTTAAAGCATTTTAAAAATGTATTTGTAAAGTTTCATAGTAAGGAATGGCCTAGCAGTCTTTACTTGGCAAAACTGGAATGAGACTAAGTAGCTAGTTGCTATTAGTGAGTGTTTTCGAATTGATGCAACTCCTATGATAAAATAAAGTAAGTTATTTAAAGCTAACAATAGATTTTGGAGATATGACATCTCAAACTATCCATAACGACACCTTTAAAAAATAACAATAATGTTATTTTTTAAAATGCTATGTTATTAATAATGTTATTTTTTGTTATAAAAAATAACATTGTTTTGTCAATAATGTTATTTTTTATGTTGTTTATAAAATGTTCTGAAAGAATGGAAGCGTTCAAAAATCTAAAACTACGAACAGGAAATATTTTCAAACGATGCATTGAATGATACCAAACATGATCTTTAACCTTCTTAGGGATGAGCAATGTCAAAATTTTAAATTGTAATCTCCATTTTTCAGGCGGACATGAATAAAAAGAAATTCCCTTGTTTAAAATTTTATTTCTTTATTCATTTTTAAAAGCCTAGCCTCAACTAGGAGGTCTAGCCTCAACTTTGTAGATTTCTGGAAGACGCAGGATAAAAATCTCACATGTTTACGATAATAATTGCTTTTCTTACATTTGTCAAATAATCCTTGATTTTCTCCTTTTCAAAACTTACGTTGGAGGATAAAACTTTTAACGAAGCTACACTTTACAGATTTTGTTTTCTTTGCTAATAAGGGCAGAAGTTCCGTAAGCATGGACTCATGTAATTAAAACAAAGATGACCAAAAACTATCGTATAAAATTTTATTATATTGGAGAGCTTTCATAGCGTTTGCCGTACGTTAACCGTAAGTTAATTTTTAACCCCTTTGGGATACGGTAATTTGCAGGGAAAGCTTCGCGCATGAGCTGTGAAGCTCAAATGACGTTAACGATAAAATTTCGGGGAGCCAGAACCCTATGCAAAATTTTTTAAATAAAATCCGTTCATCCTAAAGATATTTATGATTTAAGAATGAATAAAAAATAATTTACTTCAGCAACACATAATAATAATAATTGTTTCACATTGTGCGCTTTATAGATGAACATTGCTTTGAGAGATGCTTAAACTGACGTCACTTCACTCATCTGTTCACTAGAAATCTATTAAGTAAGGCTCCTATACCTATAATATCTAATTCAGGGGCTCTACTATTAAGGATCAATAAGTTACAAATACAACCAATAGGAATACGTTTCTAATGTGATAGAAACACGAATCGTTCTATACGAATAGTGCAAATGGAAACTGATTTAATGATAGTGGAATACTAATCTAGTTCAGTATCTAACCTGGACATGAGAACATCTCTATTAATTTCTTATTGTCACACTATTATATAGTGGTTAGTAAAAGCACAAAACTACCTATTTTAAGTAGTAAGTTTACTTAATTACAAATAATAGATAAAGACGTAATGTGTTGATAAGATAATGAGGTTCCACTATAATTTTAAAATCAATGTTTTTGTTTAGATGCATGAGCTTTTTTCTTGAATTTTGAAAACACTTTATTAATGGTTAATGATATGGAGGAAGCAATAAAAAACTCCGAACTGTTACCTAAATGTTTGTGCAACATAGATTTGCCGCACACGTCAGAGCACACCAGACATTTACCACCTTTAGCTATGCCAACTATAACTACGCCGGATACATCATTAGTGGATCCTAACGAAGCTCGAATTAAAGAACTTATGACAGACTTAAAGTCAGCTAGAGCCGAAGATTTAAAGCTTGAAGAGAAATTCGAAAAAAAGACTCGAAATCTGATGGATGAACTTAAAAACATCCCCGGTCATTGCGATTGCGAAGACAAATGGTTGGCGAGTGAAATTATTGTGGAGAGTGGCGATAGACTTAAATATCAATTGGAGCACAGTAGATTCTTATTAGCCGAAGCAAGGAACCAACTACATTCCCTGAGTAAGGAGTTGAACATGTATCGGCGACTTGTAAGGCAAGAAATTGGATCGGACATGACGTTACACCAGTTGTTGAATTCAAAGCAGTGGAAAGGCAGATCTGAAGAAATTGAGCGACTCAAAGCAGAAATCGCCAATATGGAATCAAAAGCATACAGTCACAAGTACTTACGAAACCCACTCTGCATTCCAGAATATAATCCTCGTTTTCCACGCGTCGATGATTTGATTCCTCGGCGCCAAGTTGAGTTTCTTAAAAAGGAAGCTGCCAAAAGGAAGGAAGAGAAAAGCAGACAAACTAAGGAAGTGACTTCGTTGATGAACGAGTATGGTGATTTAGCTCTGATGTATAAAGCTTCTGTCACTCACAATAAAACATTAGCTGAAGAACTTAGAAACCTTAAAGAACAACTTCAAACATACGATGCCAAGACAAAAGGCGATTTGGAACTTATTAAAAAACTAACAGTTCATCAGATGCAAATGAAAAAGATGCTAGATCGAGAGGCACAATTGTCACAACTCGTTTGTGCGAAACAAGGTGAAAAAGTAGCGACAGAAGACGAGAGAGAACTAGACGCAATCAAGTATAAAGTCCTTTGGGAAACAAGCGAGTATCAAAAACAGTCTTTCTTGGAGATATTGCAGCAGCTCACTCGACAGTTAGAGAAAGTGATGGACAGAACTGAGGAAGCTGAAAGACACTGTCGCCAAAATCAAGACCGACAGGAAGATATAGAACATCTTATCGAAGAACGAAAAGAAACAGAGAAAGCTAAACCTAAAGCAAAACAACACAAGAGCAAAGAGAAAAAAGGTGGCAAGAAAGATTTGTCTATAGCTGCTCAGTTAGAAGCTGCGAGCGAAGAAAACGAATTTCTAAAGAGTTTCCTCCATTGTGAAATTGAAGCGAGGGGAAAAGATCTTGAATTGTATTTAAAAACCATGAATAATATTCGACAGCAGTATTTAGAGGCTCTTAACAAGTTAACAAAAAAGGAGGAAGGCGTTTTACAGACAGTTGCAGAAGAGCAGCCTCAAAAATGAAAATTATAAATATTACGATGAATAAATTTTTTAACTAGATAATATTTTACATTCAGTTTTGTAGCTTTTTTAATGAAATTCAACAAAAAGATAAAATTAAATAGAAATTGAGGAAAAGAGAAAAATTCGTGGTATAAAATTATTATTTGTTTGTCCATTATTAAAGAATTATTTTAGCTATTTAAATGATTTGTATCGAATTTTCCTATTTCCAATTTTTTTCTGATTATAAGTTTATTGCAGATTCCGCAACCAGGCTACTTATAGGTGAATACGTATATTTTAAATTTAGCTTGTGTCGTATCTCAAAACTATAATTATTTAAAAATTAGATATATATATATATATCTTAAATTATTATCGCCATCTGCTCTCGGAACTAAATTGTTGTAGAGAATGACTCGCATGACAGTTAACAGTGGTGTAAAGGCATTAAAAAAAGTTTACTTAGTTTTAAGGACTTATACAGGCTATCCAAAATCTAAAGAAACGATCAAATATCTCGAGAAGCATCAGATCTAAAAAACACAAACCCTATGGGTGGGGAAAACTTTAAACAGGAACCACCATGTTTTTAAATGCCTATTTAGATTCTCAAAAAAAAAAAAAAAATACTGAGTTTGACATGCAAATTGTTGCATATTGATTTATGGATTAATTGCAAAATCGCTTAAAATGATCGTGTTTGCTACTAAGACAGGGATATATGAGCCATTCTTTCTTATTCCCCACACTGAAGTTTTTACTACGGTAAGTGCCATTGCCCGGCAATTCCCACATTGATGTTTTCTAAATATACCCTATCCAAGTATTGTTATAAAAACTAAATAAAACGTGTATTTCATAAAATTCCTTTGAACACTAGAAACTTATTTTCCTTCGAACGCAAATTTTTAGAGACAATTCAATTATCGTCTTAAAACGCATGGCCTAAAACGATGCAAACCAACCGCTTTTTCTCACCCATACTACCTCAAATGGCAATAAAGCACATATTTAAAGGTTTATTTTGTACCCGATGGCAACATAAGAAGTCCACAGAGCTTCAAATCAATGGGTGTAAACTAGTATGGATTTAAAGGCGGCTGGTACTCACTGTCTGCCACATTTCTCGAAATTCAAAGTCTTCTTGGCCATTCATGGACATGTGTGAGCATATTTTTTAAAAAATTTATTGTTTACGAAACTAATGTTTTTAACATTCAAATTCCTGTCTTGAGCTTATCGTAGTTGATCAAAATGATGATGCACGGAAGATAGAATTTTTCGTACTTTTTAAACCAAGTCATGTGTGGATGTATGCCTGCTTCATGCAATAGTTTTTATAGAATATATATAAATAAAAAAATATAATCTAACCGTAAAAGATGTATCATATGCTTGATTCACTTACAGTATTATACGTCATATCGCTTCATTATTATTTAAAATAATACAGTTGATTGAGNATGTAGATAAAAAAAGTGTCGATATATGCTTTCATTTTTCTTAATAATTAAAGTTAAAACTGAACTCTTTAAAATAAAGTATTTATAGTGTCATTTTCGCCAACTAGTAAAACATTTTTATAAGTTTAAAATGGTATTTTTTTTGAATATAATAACCAAGAAAGTTTTTTTGAACTATGCTTATGAACAGAAATAATGTGTTAATTACATAAAATTTGAAAGCTAATAACCAGAAAAATTCTAACTTATTTCTACAAAGAGAAAGATGCAAAGTTATCATATCTTTGCTTGCGATCTCCGAGATCTGTGGACACAATGAAGTCATGAGGAGGTAAATCGTAGCTTCAGCTCTAAGAGCGGAGTGAACTAGCCCTTCTATTCTCTTTAGCCCTGGGCTATATACGTGTTACAAGATGTCACAAAATACTTTTCCTTCTTCAGTATTCATATTTATGTTAAAATCACCGTCAAAACAGTAATTATAAGTTAATAATAAAAAGAATGTAAAAATACTTTAAATTATTATTACGTAAATACATTAAGAATGACTGTCGGTGAAAAATAAAAAACAGAATTCTAAAAAAATTATCGAACAGCAGCGGTCGCCATCGAAACGCATGCGCACTGTTAACCATTATTCTTGAACACAGTTGCAAAGTCTGATGATGTCCAAATCAAGTTCAACATTCAAACTCAAAACAAGATCCATTTTGCCAATGGGTAAAAATAAATGCAATTAAAATACGTATTCCTTTTCCCTACAATAGCATCTGAATATCAAAAGGTTACATTGTTTAAAAAAAAAATGTTTGTTAGCGCATAACCAATTAACCGAGACCTCGAAAATAAGCATTTTAAGATGCTAGCAAATGATACACGATTCAAGATAAATTACCTTTTTTTAAGTGATGTAATTGAAAAGCAAAATCAGCGTCATTACGATAACAGAATGTTACATTTTCTTTTACATTTCGTTTCAGATATAGACTTTGTATGAAATTAGTACTGATTATGGGATTAGTTTGGATAACAGAATTTATTCCATGGATCACAGGTATTTATTATTTATATGCAGTTGCAGGCATGCTCAATTGCTTACACGGTGTTTACTTGCTCATTATTTTCGTCTGTAAAAAGAGAACTTTGAAGATATTGTTCGATGGTTGCGTTTGTCCTTGTTCCAAAATGTCTCCTCCAACAGACAGAAAGAAAACACCATCGTTAGATACTGTTACCACGCTTGTACCGAATTAATGTATGTGAAACTATTAATAATTTACAAAATAAACATTTCAACAGACTAAAGGTTTGATTAAAGAAAGCTGTAATGTCTATTTTCTTCTTTTACAACTAATGATACAGCAAAAATACTAATTTCGTTGCATATCTCAGAAAAATCTGCTTTATTGAATGTGTTTTTCACACTAGGGTGCATTGCAAGCTCTCTACTTTCGGGTTACTGTTTCCGGTGTGTTTTAAAGCCCTTCTGCTCACATGATCATTGTTTTGAGAATTTCTTGTATATATGTATTTGTTGCAAATTTATCATTTGTGTTTGAAAAAAGAATCGCCATTTCAAGACGTAAAAATCGTCATTTGAAAAAGAGAATATTTATAAAACACTTCTTATCTTGTCAACAAACTACCAACTTCGAAATTTTAACATAAAGGATAATTTGTAAAATGCACTTAAACTTGCTTTTCGAACAATATGCTAACACTAACGTATGATGGCGCACGGCTTGCAACATGAACAAATAATATACAAAAAGAGGCCAAATCCGGATTGCCAGAAAAACGAGTTCATTATAAAAACATCATCCATAGAAAGAGCCACCCTCGACGCAAAGTCTGGGGTTGTCTGCTGTTACGGAGACGAACAATAGGGTTCCCACTTTTAACAAAGCTAAAATTAAGGACTCTTATTTGAAAAAAATTAAGCTTTTTTTTTATTGATATTAGATTGATAAGAGTTAACATATATGAAACCAATCCGTATTCATTTTTTAATAATTTCATTTAAATTGAATTGTAACATTAAGTGCAGAAATTAAGATTTGCACTTTTTTTCATATATAATTTTTAAAAAAGTAAATAAAGAAATGAGAGAAAACATTGAAAAAATTATTACAAGTTTTTATATTTCATTACTAGACATGCACAACATATTCAGTTGCGAGCCATCTTTGCTAAATATTCAGTTACGCCAAAAAAATTCTTTCTTTTCTATTAATAAAATTTTTCATTTATAAGGGTACATAATAAAAGAATTAATACTAAAAATTTTAATCAGAGTTATGCATGAGAATAGTTTTCTTAACTGTCATGTTAAATTAAGTTCTATTTCAAGCAAACATACATACTAATATCTAAGCACCTTAAATCATTCCACTTTTTTTTTTCTAATTAGGCCTAACTTAATTCATTCTTAATGTTATTCTCTACTTACTATTATTATGATTTGATATTAAATTTTTATCGCAAATTAACAGTTTAAAACTGAAAGAGGTATCCTTTTATTATAAAGTAATCCTGTAATATCACCTTATCAGGAAACGTTTTGTGAAAAATATTGAAAAACATATTAAAAACGGTATGTAACTTGATCATTTTGAAATTACTTATTACTAAACAGCAAATGTGTTAGATATATTTACTTCTATGATGAGTTTTACATAAAATTATTTCCAGCCAAAACTGTTATTAGGAATTAACTTTACTAAACAATTTGGCGAAAAAGATGAATTTAAAGCAATCAAAAGTTTAAAAAAAACAGTATATTAAGATGCAATGTTGACTGAAAAAAAAATTATTGTTAAAGTCTCAGTTTGAATTTGATTCTAATAGACATAATAACAGAGTTCAGGATCTTTTTTTAATTGAGTAGATATAAATTTTTATGTAACAATCTGCTTTATCTTTAAGAAATAAAAATAATAAGAGTAACAATCTTATAACTAAATAGTTACCAAATATTTAACTTTCTTGTTAGAAGCAAATCATACATTATTTTGCACTCAGGAATAAAAATTTAAAGTATATTTGAAATTAGGGATTTTTAAAAACTTTGTATCAAAATTAAGTACTTTTAAGGGCCCTTATTTTCCAAAATAAAAATTAAGCAGTTTTTTTTAAGGACAGTAAGAACCCTGAAAGAGGAGAGCTTTCTCTTGCTAAAGCCGGTCTTAAATACTGATCCAACAACTCAATTTGAAATAGTTAAAACACGTAGACATAGTAACCGCCACTACTCCAGATAAATATCAAGGGGAGTTCTTTCCATAGACTGGCTATACACAGGAGTAACTAGGGGTCTAAGATGCAAATTTTTAATATTACAAGGGGCACTACTAATCATCTATCGTCCCGCAGTGGACTGATCGTTAAGACACGGTTCCCAGCAGATCACCGAAGTCAAGCATCACTGACTACGGTCAGTGTGCGGGTGGGTGACCACTTGGATCAGTCTGCGTAGGGACCGAGGGTGTGCGGTATTGGTCCTCGTTAAACTGTGCTACCGTAAAGTGCTCGACTTCGCGCGCAGGTCGTCGGGCTACCGAAGTGGGGGTGCCATCCCCTCCGCAGAGGATCAAAATTGTGATGGCATGTCTTCGGATCATCCTCCGGGATGTTTCCCAGACCGTCGCCAATAGCCCAATGTGCAGCTCTAGTGCGACGTAAATTAACAACAACAACTAATCATCCATCTCTCTTACCAAATTATATTCATACATTAAGAAACTTGTTCAAGTAGCTTTGGCAACAAAAGAAAAAGGAATCCGATTTATGAATGCTGTGAAGAGAGATTCGTTTGCGTCATATTTAGGATACTTTTTTGTTTGAAAAGAAAAAGATCTGCCTTTTGTCTCATAGGCACAATATGGTAGACCATATTATGATTAGTTATTAAGCATCCTTGAAATGAAAGTATTTTTGATGCTGTAAAAAAAGGAATTGTGTCATTGAAATTATTTATTACAGTAACTATTTTTAAAACAATATTTGCTTCAAAGATAACTTTTAATGTTTTCGTTGATTATATTGTTTATAAATCAGAAGTAAAGATGCATTAGTGATTATTAAGTACATTTCTATCTTTTGAAAATATTTCAGTTTTAAATTTTTCACGATTTTTTTTAATGAAAGACACTTAGCTTTTAGCCATGGACAGCTTAAACCATTGTTTACATAGAAGACGTTTCAAACCAAACAGAAGCACCATTATTTTTTTAGTTTAGACTAGTCTCACCAATAGTGGACATGAAGTAAGTTTACCTCCAAAGTTGTGCATCACTGGCTGTGGTTAGGGTGTGGATGAGTGACCACTTTGATCACCCAGCAGGCAAGAGATAGAGGGTGTGTGGTATTAGTCCTCGTAAAACTGTTCTACTATAGAGCAGGGATGAGAGTAGTCAGAAAGTAAAAAAGAGGAAATCCAAGAATATATATATATATATAAAAATCGCACTTTTTTTGTCAAATTTTTGTTTAAACTTGTAATCCATGTGATTATAAATCCCGATATGAGTTTTTAAAATCACGTGAATATGAAACTCTACATCGAATTTAAAAAATGCGAAAATACAAATCATGATGTGTAATTTTTAGATCAAGATGCATAATTTTAAAATCGCGCGATATTACAACCGCAAAAACGAATCACGACATAGGGTTTTAAAAGTTCGTAAATACAAATCGCGATATTGGTTTCTTAATCTCCTAAATAAGAATCGCAATGTACAATATTTAAATGGCCTGAATAAGAATCGCAACGTTCAACTTTTAAATCAGGTAAATACGCAAATCGATGTTTGATAATAAAATCACGATTTTAAAAATGCAAAAATACAAAACACGATATTAGATTCTTACATCTCGTAAATACGAGTCATAATGTACGATATTTAAAAAGCGTAAATAAGAATTGCAATGCGCAACTTTTAAATCAGGTAAATACGAAAATCGATGATTGATATTAAAATCGAGTGAATAAAAATCGAGATATTTGCAGAGTCTGGACTTCTGATTTCTAAAAGAATTGTTTTTTGTTTATACAATAAATAAAAATTTACAAGATTAATTGAATGAGCAAATAAATATTTCACTCCAGAATACAAAAGCAGCGACGTCTAAATTACGAAAATACGAGCTATCCCGCTGACGGATAAAAAATACGGAAAATCTTATTTTCTGTGCGTGAAATCGGAGAAAATAGCTATAATTTTTCTGCTCTCATCT
>NC_092205.1:47080368-47174872 GCF_043381705.1 Parasteatoda tepidariorum | reverse complement strand
AGAAACAGGAATTAAAATTAGAATATTAGATTTTGTTTCATTGCCTGATGAAACTTCACAAATAATTTTTGATTTAATAAGTACTATTTTAAAAAAGAATAATTTAAACAATAAAATTATTGCCCATTGTGCTGATAACACTAACGTAAATTTTGGTGGAAAAGCTAGAAGAGGCATCAATAACGTTTTTACGAAACTTAACGAACATTTGAAGCAAAAAAATATTGGAGTAGGTTGTGCAACGCACATTCTATACCTATACTATTCAAACAGCATCTGACTTACTTCCAGTTGATGTTGAAAATATTTTTGCAAACATTTATTCGTATTTTTATATATATATTGTGCGTGTTGAAAGTTTGACTAAATTGTAATACTCATTTCATCCCATTTGTCCCGCTTTGTCTCAATAAAAATGTGGTCACTTTAATTTAGTAGCAATGTTGACTGAAAAAAAAAAATGATTGTTAAATTCTCAGTTTGAATTTGATTCTAATAGACATAATAACAAAGAGTTCGGGATCTTCTAATTGAGTAGATATAAATTTTTTACGTAACAATCTGCTTATCTTTAAGAAATAAAAATAATAAGAGTAACAATCTTAAAACTTCAAAGATATAAATAGTTACCAAATATTAAACTTTCTTGTTTGAAGCAAATCATGCATTCTTATTTTGCACTGAGAAATAAAAATTTAAAGTATTTTTGAAATTAAGGACTTTTAAAAACCTTGTAACAAAATTAAGTATTTTTAAGGGCCCATATTTTCCAAAATAAAAATTAAGCAGTTTTTTAAGGACAGTAAGAACCCTGAAAGAGGAGAGCTTTCTCTTGCTAAAGCTGGTCTTAAATATTGATCCAACAACTCAACTTGAAATAGTTAAACCACGTAGACATAGTAACCGCCACTACTCCAGATAAATATCAAGGGGAGTTCTTCCCATAGACCAGTGTTTCCCAAACTTATTACTCTTGTGTACCCTTTCTAAATTTTTCGTAACGCTGTGTATCCTAATAAAAAAATTTATGTATTTTTTACTATGAAAAAAGTTGCACAAAAGTTGAAAATTACAACTGACTTTAGACAATACTAATTATTAACTGTTAACTCAGCAAAAAATAGCCAATAGAAAAATATTTAATTGTTAATTTTTACGGAGAGCTTTGTTTTTAAATAAAATTTTTTTGAAATGTTCCTTTGTTGTAAGATATTCACATAAGAGCGGGTACCCCCTCTAGACTGTTCTCGTACCCCTGGGGGTACGCGTACCACACTTTGGGAAACACTGCCATAGACTGACAATACACAGGAGTAACTAGAGGTGAAAGATGCAAATTTTTTAATATTACAAGGGGCACTACTAATCATCTATCTCTCTTACCAAATTGTATTCATACATTAAGAAACTTGTTCAACTAGCTTTGGCAACAAAATAAATCCTATTTATGAATGCTGTGAAGAGAGATTCGTTTACTTCATATTTAGGATACTTTTTTGTTTGAAAAGAAAAATATCTGCCATTTGTCTCATAGGCAGATATTAAGCAGCCTTGAAATGATTTATTACAGTAACTATTTTTAAAACAAAATTTGTTTCAAACATAATTTTAATGTTTTCTTTGATTATGGTGTTCATAAATCAGAAGTAAAGATGCATTAGTGATTATTAGGTACATTTCTATCTTTTGAAAATATTTTAGTTGTAAATTTTTCACGATTTATTAATGAAAGACACTCGGCTTTTAACCATGGACAGCTTAATCCACTGTTTACATAGAAGACGTTTCAAACCAAACAGAATTTCTTAGTTTATTTCAGACTAGTCTCACCCATAGTGGACATAAAGTTTACCTCCAAAGTTGTGAATCACTGGCTGTGGATGAGTGACCACTTCGATCACCCAGCAGGCAAGAGAGAGGGTGTGCGGTATGTCTCCGTAAAACTGTTCTACTGTAGAGGGACTGATTTTGCGCGCTGGTAGTCTGGCTACCAAAGAGGGGGAGCCATCCACTTTCCAGAGGATCAAAATTGTATTGTCTTCGAGTCATCCTCAGGGACGCTTCCCAGACCATCGGGGTAATAGCCCATTATGCAGCTCGGTGAGACAAACTGCAACCGTTTCAGTATAATGATTATGTACCTATTTCTTCAAGAATTAGCTTTTTACATTTTTCCTATCTAAAATTTTTTCACCCATACATACAATTGAAAAAAAAAAAACAAAAAACAACCTTATATTTTTAAATAATAAAAATGTTAAGAAGTTTATAGGCTAACAAAATTTTTTAAAGTTATACACACAGTTAAATGCAATAGCAATGCATATTGTGAAAAATAAGATGCAGCAACTGATGAAGATTAATTTTTTCTTTTTGTAAACTTTAACTGAAATTGCTTTTTTTGCTCAATTCACTCCATTGTTATTTTTTATTTCTTTAAATTCAGACAGTCAAAAGACTGAAAACTTATAGGGCTGCCAATAGGATAAGATTACAAAAAATAGTAGCTTTAGTTGCTTCAGATATCAAAATTTGTCTCCACAGAAGTTGCTAGAGGCATAAAAGTTTCCCTCTAACATAGTCTTATTATGTATTCCAAATAACGTGAGGAAATATATATAAAGAAAAAATTTGCATATGTTACGTGCTGAGCTACATTAACATTTTCAAAGTAATAATTGTAAATACATAAAAAAAAAAAAAAAAAAAACAAATTCAATGTTTTAAAAACACTCATACATTATACTGATATTTAATAAGCTCTAATTTTCAAATGCCAAAGTAATATTGAATTAGAATTTTGCCAGGAATTATAAATTACAATATGTTTTAATGAAAAATTAATGGAGTAGACTTGAACTTTTTTTCATTTCTGCATATTTTTTAAACAGTTGCAGAAGTTATTTGGCCAGTTTACTATTTTTTTTCTTTATTAATTTTCACAAATATCATTTAAATACAGTTTCATTAATATTTGCCGCTCAACCAAGTCAGTTCTTTTAAAGATTAAACATTTTTCAATAGCACCCCAACATATATTTTTTTCTTTGAATGAAACTTCCCATGCATCTAAAATTTGAGTACATTAACATTTTTATTATTCAATATTTAAATACGCAAGAACTAGTTTATTTAAGTTTCTTTTGAACTGAAAGATAAATTAAGCATAAATGTTGATCATTATATTGAGGATGAAAAGCTTAGACTTATGCAAAATCTCTTAGTTAGAAGGTAATTATTTAAAGCTATTCACACGTAATCTTAAGAGTAGAAAATATATCAAAGATTTGAGGATTTAATAGAAATTTTAACTACAGAATCTACAAAATTATGTATGATAGGAAAGGTTAGGGCTCATTTTCAACGAGAGAGTAAAGTATATAAGGGCCCAACATAATTAGTAATAGTCATTTATAAGAACTTATGACAGTTAAAACTTACACAATTCTTTTACTTGTTAAGAAATCTAAAACAGAAGTTAATTAGTTTATCAAATCAGGAGAAAGACCAAGGGCATTTCAAATAGACCACACTTAATTCATATCAATTTATTTATATAACTTCAAAATGTGCTTGAATGCTGCAGAAATTTTACATGTAATTCAAAATATACAATTGTTTTAAATCGAAATACACAAAATTAAAAAGAAACAATTATTGAAAGGATGTTGCGATAAATAAAGGTGAAACACAAACAATATATGTGTAAAAAAAAACAGAATAAATAATTGCTTTCCTAAGATTTATTTGGATCAAAAAATAAGGCTAATGTATCCCAACCATTTATCTCTATATTAGCTTTTTTATTAAAATTGTTTTTGGCAACCTATATAATAAAGTAAAATTACAATAAAATTCCACCACCAGAAATTTAAACAGAAGCTCATATCTAATCACTAAGATCACTTTAAAATGGTACTCAGTTAAAACAGTAATAATTTTGTTGGTACTTAACTTCAATATTGCACATTATCAGAATGATTTTGAGTAAATAATGCACATGTTATTAATGTAATAAGTGTTATGCAATTGTTCTAGTTTAGATGAGAGAGAAAAAAATTTGTTGGGTAAAACAGGGCCGCGATGAAATGAGTGCCAGCTCTTTCATTACTCGAAAAAGTTACCAAAAACAGAAGAGGTATGAGCAAACTTTTTATTCTTTATAAGTCATAAATTATCTTAAAAGCTAAACAAACACAGTATAATAAAGACATCTCAGTTACAATGTTAAATGGATGATCATTTTGGGCCCTAACACAAAAGCAAAATAAGTTTTTAATACTCATTTATTTACAAACAATTGCAAATTCTTTTATTTTTTATACCCAATTTTTTTGTATTTTTGCAATAAACTGTTGAACTGCAACTCTAATACATGAGCCTGTAACTGAATGAAAAGTAAAAAAAGAAAAAATAATATCATGGTACTGAATGCATCAGTTGTAGGCTCATGAATGAGAAGCAAAGAGCATTCAGGGAAAAAGATCCAGTTTTTCCTACAAAATACTTTCTTCATGGTTGAAACCAAGTTTCATCCATGCAATCAAGGTTTTACAATTGTCCACTTAATGAAATTGTTCTTGAAGATCAGTGGTTACTTTTGGTTTTTTAACTGGTTTGAAAGCCAGTCCAAGCCTTCATATAAGCCATCACCACTGGTTGCACATGTAGCTTGAATGTACCAGTTGCGGTTTCGTAGGGAATGAAGACCAAGTTTATCAGTTATTTCAGCAGCATTCATGGCGTTAGGTAAATCCTGTAAAAGTGTAACATTAGAAAAAATTCAAAAATGCAAAAAGAAAAAATTCTAAGACATTTCCCTTTTACACAGAAAAATAAAATTATATTTAACAGTATTTGTTATTTATCAGACTAAGAATCTTGGTATTACATATCATTAGTTAAACTTTTGGAATTACTTAACAGAAATGAAGTTAATATCGAATTTATTTTTTTTCTTTTCTTCATAAAGCATTTTAAATATGGTCTAAATCGAGTTAAGCCAACTTTTTACTACATTTCTTCTCTTCTACACAAATTGTCTATTGAGATAACTGGTTATAAGGCATAATAAATAGATGTGATAAAATAGATTTTAGTAAGCAAAGTATAGAGCTTGCATTTTAAGTCTGGAAGAAGAGATAGTTGATATGACAGAAGATAAATTAATCTATAATAAAAGAGTTTGTATATCTGTCTCTTTTATAGATCCAGAACTGTTTGTTATCCTCAAATGTAGACAAAAGGAAAATTTCCTTTTAAAATTCATTTAAAAATTTAAGTTTCTTTGGGAGGAACTTTTGAAAAGAAATTTCTATTGTAAATTAGTCATTGCTTTTCTCAAATATTTACATTCATAGCTCTAATAAATCGAAAAATGAGTTTATTACGCATTCTTTAATATTTAACTATATTTTATTCAAAGGCTGGGAGATATCTATTAAGAGTGGGAAAAGAACAAAGTGAAAATACCCATCAACTCAAATCATGAACAAATTAACAAAGTGCATAAAACTATTTTGCACAAAAATTTTACATGCTTATCTCACCACTGTATTGATCACATAAAAGTAAGCTCAAGGAAAAACATAAAAAATTCTATGAGGATATTCACCAAATTAGTATTTCTTAAATAATCTGAAATATCAGGTTTATTTATACCTTTATGTTCGTACATCAATAAACAATTTGACACTGATGATTGAAAATCATTTAAGTGTTAACCAAGAAGCGCTTTTTCAAATATATTTCAGTTAGTGCTTTAAACTGAAAATACAAAAATTTCAAATACTATAGATGAATAACTATAGAATAAAATGATTAAAAATTTATGTTTTTTCTTCTTTTTAAATCTATTTCTAGCTAAATTTTGCAGCAAGGTTTTTAATTTTCAAGATTGCCATTTTGATAATTTTCAAGACTATTAGTTGAATAGTATTAGTTTTTCTTTTCTTTTAATATTACATTTGAAAACTTACTTTTTATCAACAGAGGGAAAAGTTTTACACAGTATACCATGATGTAACTATCAATTTACCCACATCACTGAGTTTGAGACACTTATGAATTTTATTAAAATTTGATTATGTAAATAATTGAATTTCTTTTTTAATACCATACATACTTTCTATCAGTATTCTAAAAAAATAATCACGAAATTTTGGTTTAAAAATAGTTATACCTGTTTATTAGCAAATATAAGAAGTACGGCATCTCTTAGTTCATCTTCAGCTAGCATTCTCATTAATTCCTCCCTAGCTTCTCCAATACGTTCTCTATCATTACTGTCCACCACAAAAATCAACCCTGCACAAATAGAAATTCTTTTTAAAATATATATATTAAAAAAAATTGCAATTTCTTTGACAGATCCTTAAAGAAGAGGTTCACTCAATGAGCAACAAGGTACCTGATGTCTTTATTTGACTAAATTTTTAATACTTTTTAAAAAACAAGTATTCATCACAAATGCAAAAGTCATGAATGCTATCATTATCTCAGCAATTTTAAAATGGTCTAATTTGTTTCCTTTATTTAATTATCTTGATGCTTTTATTTTTTAAAGAAAAAGCAGCTCCAACCTTTGCATTTGCGTTGAATGGATAACTTTAAAACAATCCAAATTTAAATCAAATTTTATTTAGATATTTTTGACAAATTATTATATAATGATGTTGCAGTTGAAAGTTGGTTATCGTATGAGTGCCAAGATTTAGATAAGTTTTAGAAGAGCAGTTCGTTGAACCACAGGTAGCAGGTAGCCCAAAATAGCTTTACAATTTTCTTACACTTAATTTCATACTTAAAAATTTACTATATTGTTGAAATATAAAGCTTCCAAACATTTAAAGACAATCAATAAGGCAATAAGAATTTTTGATTAAATGAGGCATAATAACAAAAGAGAATGCTTTTCTTATTTTAAGGAGAGGTTAAAATAAAAAAATAAAAACTTGTTGATATTTCAAAACATTATAAAAAAAGGTCTCCATGCTTGTCCAGAAGAATGCACTTTTTNAAAAAAAAAAAAAAAAAAAAAAAAAAAAAAAATCTTATTTTTTATACTTAAATTACTAAATAAGCAATTAAGCACTGAAGTTTTTAAAAAAGTTTCTAAGCTTTATAAGACTTTTCTAAGAAGCATAATTATTAGTCTAAATTGCACTAACATGCTCATTGTATATACGTGTGATTTCATAAGTAATGGTCATGCTGAAGTATGTATAACATTTCATAACATTTAAAAACAAAACTATGTTTTTAATCCTTTTCACTAAATAAAAATCATTCATATAATCTGCAATCTTTTTATACCACAACCTTAAATTAGGTGCAGGATAAAATTTATTTTTTAGAGATTTTCATACATATCATGGAATTCTGGAACCATTAAACGGTTATTTATGTTTTGAATTCAGGTGTGGCTTAGCCCCAGGCCATTTTCCAAATGTATACTTTGATAATGTATATTTAACGAAAAATAATTTGGAGCTCCATAATTTCAGAAATTTTTTTATTTTTATTTTATTATTTATGTTTGATTCTTCCTTTGAGCTGTTTATGATGTTTATTATATAATTGCTTGCCCATATCACTCTGGAATAAAAAAGTGAACAATGGGACAATCAATATCCTCTCATTCAATAAACTAAATTATTTCTGGAGAGTAATTAATTTATTTACCATGTGTACTTTTTCTTAGCTTTTCTCATAAATATGTGAATTTTTCTTTACTGCAGGCTAACATGTTAATTTTGCCTTTATGTTTCCTTATACGTTAAATATTACCGATTTGCAGTTCTTATTTAACTGGATTATTAATGCTAGATAAAGTATTGTTTAATAAAAATATTTATATTTCAGCACACAAATATCTTGAGTATAAGAATGTGTTAGCTTATGACCATAACTAAATAAAAGGAAATGTGAATATTATATCATTGCTCTCTGGGTATACTTTAAGTTACTATTTAATGATTTATTGATTTTAGATGATTTATTTTAAATAGTTAAATTTTTTTTTAAACAGGCTACAAATCAGATATAAATGCAAATTAGACTCTAGCAATTAACTGAAAAATTATAAAAAGCTATCTTGCATTGCACATTTTTCTGTGAACTCTATGGGTTAAAAGTTATTATGCTTAACATTGGATGCTTATAGAGAAGGGATTATCCTATAACAGGGATGGCGAACCAATGGCACGCAACACAATATTTTGGGGACTCCACCGATCACAATTGTTGTTACACTATGAAGCATACGTAACAATTAAATTGAAATTCACAAAAAACAAAATAATAAACAATTATTAATAAAAAAATTTAAAATTAATACTAAAAAAACAATTAATAACCGTAAAAAGCAAGCTAACAGTAAATAACTAGCAAAAAAAATAAACAATCCTGCTTAAACTAACATTTTACAACCTAATATAAGTTATTGGTCATCTAATCTGCAACAACAGAAGTCACACTGATGTTATTTTAAGTTGAAATTACGTGTATAAGTGAGACATTGCAAAATGTATTTTTTTCCCCAATGTAAATAAAGAGTTTTGAGTTGATAGTAATTAGTATTATTATTTTCCCAATAATCACGAAGTCAAAATTATTTGACGGCACGTCTATGACCTAACTAAGAAATTTTTTTTATAGAGAAAATGGCATGTCTGTGTATAAAGGTTCGCCACCTGTCCTATAACAATTAATTTACAGTACGAATAGAACGTAAACACAGGGTGGTTAGGTTATTACTATTTAACTTTAAAGTACTTTTAACATTTTAACTTGGATAAGGAGTGATACTTATAAGATGCTAAATATAAGAGCTAAAATATTGGTCATAAAAAATGAAATACGATTCAGTTTGTCAAAACAAAATAGTCAAAATTAAATAAATAAAAGGATAGATATATACATATATAACAATCACACCTAACCAGTTAATTGCAAAACAATTAAAGAGATCTGAAGTTTTACTTACCTTGAGTGTTTTGGAAGTAATGTCGCCATAGAGGTCTAATTTTGTCTTGACCACCAACATCCCATACGGTGAAGCTTATGTTTTTATATTCCACTGTTTCTACATTAAAACCTAAAAGAATAAAAAAAATATTTTGCAATTAACATCAAAAACAAATTAACAAGTAGAAAATAAAATATTTCATTAAATTAGAAAATAAAGACAGGCTTGAGTTTAAAAAAATTCATGAAGTCAACTGCTATTTGATGATATATTTTACAATTATTCACTAGAAATATAAAATTTTTTACTAGAATAGAAATTTCTCACAATCTGTGCATAAGTCTTGCTGGCCAGCAATAGAGGAACTATTGGTGAGGTTGGGAGAGTCGTTGATTTCGAGAGATAGTGAATCTCATAACCATCAAGAGAAAAATAGTTTTCAGTTCAACCAACATAGCTGCTAAATCAAAGCACTATTTTAGCCTAAAATAGTGCTTTGATCTAGCTACATATCAGTCCTATTACAACCATCATCTATATTAAGCCTAGAGCCTGGAACTCACCCCAAGCTAACCTAATTAACTAAATTCTAAAAAAAAAGTGTCTCAATTACAAATAAGAATACGAAGTGTGACAACGCAAATCTTATAAATTGTGACAAGATTGTCAACATAAAAATTAAGTAATTTAACATTGATAGCAAAATCTCAGTTTGACCTTGAAATATTTTTCCCCCTTTAATATAAAAACTATAGATATTATGATATAAGTTTAGTTATAATAAACTACTTCAATAAGAAATACCAATTTAAAGAATAACCTGCGATTTAGAAACAGACCTTTTCACCCAGGCATAAGGATGCTTTTATTATGTCAAACCTCTGTTTTCGTTAATTTCTGCACATTTATAACACATTATATAAAAAATTAAAAATGTCACTTTTTTTAATCCAGTTCTTATATTATCATTGGAAAAAACCAAACAATTATAACATAAGATTTTCTAAATAACTATTTATTTGAAACTTTTCATGAAACAATTATTCTAATTTTCTGCTTTAAAAACAATTTGGAATTTCATTTATTTATAAGATAAAAATCACAGAAAATAAAGAGGCACTAGATCGCAATTTTTTTTAAATAATGAACGAAATAGCTTTATTTGCCATAGGGTTAATATTCAACAAACAGCTCCAAAGACTCACCAACTTGGAAAGAATTCTTAGAAGAAATACATTAAAAAAATATGAGTAAGTTACTAATTATGGTAAATAACAAATTCTAGTAACATATTTTAATAAAATACACTATAAAAACTGCCTACCTCCAGTACTTTTGCAAAAAAATTTTCATGTCTTGATATGATACAATTTTAAAAATATCTTTGTGATATCCTATGAACAATTGACAATCTACCAGGAACCCGGAATCAAAAAACTTAATGCTCTTCCATCTTCACAAAGGCTGTGGCAATTTTATGAATGAGGGATTTTATGTTTCAGATTTTAATTTGAAATTATCATAAAAAGGAGCATTTACAATTATTAGCTAACACTGAAAATAAAACTTTAATTCACGATCAAGTTATTTGCTCAATCGTAAGAAGAAAAAAAAAACCTAATCAAATAAACTTGATTACATATTTGATCTTCAATGTATTTTAATTTTGAGAATAGTCTTTCTACAGGATACAATGAAATTGATGAAGCCCTTTGACATGGGAGGCCTTATAAGGACATCAAAATTCTAAGTAAAGATAAGTTCATGGAATAAAACTAAAATAGGTTGGCAACAGATTTATTATGAATCTAAACCAGATGTTTAATTTTTTCTTCTTGCTAACTAATTTCGACATTTTTACTGGTGCCAGTTACCTCACATCTGAAAATGGAATCAAACGTAGCAACCCACTTAAATATTAAGTTAACCTGAATTACAATAATTTTTTCACAGACAAAAAACAGGCATTTTATAAATAACTGCGGATCTATAACAAATGTTAGCCCACAGGCAACTACTATGATATGTGCTTCTACTTTATGTCAAAAATGAACTCAAATATTCAAACCCAGTCCTGTAAAATTGGAAGCTAATTTGTATTATGGTTAATTTTAATCAAGAACATAAGGTATCCTGGGCAATGGCACTAAAAGAGCAAAACTATTAAAAAAACAAAGGCATTACAGAGGTATATTGAGATACTAACTTTTATTTTACAATGCCAACATGTTATTTCTGCTAAAAGTTTTTATAAAAATATAGCAATACATAAACAAATTTATTATTTAACATTAAACAGTAACAAAAAAAAAAACAATAATAAACACACTGAAGTTATTCACTGATAAAATGTGAAGCCTATCTCTTTTCAAAAGTACCTTGAAATTACACCAATATTTAATCTTTGTTTCAGTAAATGCACAACAATAAAATTTTCTTACATTTGCTTAATTAGTAGATAGATTGAAAAAAAAAATATTTTTTTGATGTAGTGAATTTTGAGCATTGCTTCATACTGCAATCCCATTTTCCAGATCACTCCATTTAAGAAAAAATATCTTAAACAAATTATTAACCAAAAGTAAGTAAATTTCCTGAATAAAGACTTGGGTTAGGCTAACTCAACGAGTATAGATTCGGCTGATTTGATCATATTTCCAACAATTACAAATGGGTGAATAAGAATGGCAATTTTGATTTTAGAAACAAGTAAATACAAACAGCGACTTGTAACTTAAAACCAGGTAAATCTGAAAATCAATGTTTGATAGTAAAATAGTGTGAATGTGAATTGTAATAATAGCAAATTTGACAGTTCCAAATATTCAAAGTCGCAAAAGATCCTCCGATCTAAAGGACTCAAATTGATGCCAAAATCCAATGGATTTTAACTTCTCTCTAAAAAGATTTAGCAAAAGTTTCATCAGCTTTTAAGCTCTCATTTTTTGGCTTGTGACCACCTTATTGTTTTCTATATAGGTATTAACATGTTACGTTACAGTAAGCATCATTGACCAACAATGTAAAATATGACAAAATATTAATTTTTAGTAATGACTGAAAATTCATAAACTACTACATAATAAGAGTGCTTCCAACAAAATTGTAAAATTGTGGTTTCCCTTAAAATCAGTGTTGCGATTACGTTTTAAGCGTCATATTTTTAAAAACTTCTGATATCCGAAACGAAAATGATACAATTCAATAATTAGACCCCCAAAATTTCATTGCAATTCAAAAGTTTAAAAATCTAATTATACGTTTGATTTTTTTTAAAAATTGAATGGAATAACTTATGCATTTTTACAAAGAAATATTGCCCGTAATTATGTATTTCTCAATAAATAAATATAAAAATTTTGACAAGAAAATAATAACAAATGGCGAAAAACAAATTTCTGAAAACTAATACATTGGATCAAAAAATTTAAAGATTTTTAAATATACACTATTTCATGTAAATGTCAAATTATCACTCAAAATGTAAGGGTTATGAAATAAATAAAACAATAAGATTAAATAAAAAATATTTTACCTATTGTAGGAATTGTAGTCACTATTTCTCCCAATTTTAATTTATACAGTATGGTTGTTTTACCAGCAGCATCAAGACCAACCATCAATATTCTCATTTCCTTCTTGCCAAAAAGGCCTTTGAATAGGTTAGCAAAGATATTACCCATATTTAAATAGAATACTGGAAAACCTATAAGAAGTCAAACCATTACAAAATTGAAATAAATAAAATTCCAATAATTATGAAATTCTAAGTTAATTTCATGTCAAAATAAAGCTACTCAAATCAATAATAAAAAAATTTAGTCAAATTTTAAAACTATAAAACAAATATTAATAAGGAATGTTTTTTAATCGAATACTAATTCTGTTAATCAAATTACAAACTACTTCTCTAATGAATTCCAATTGAATTATGAAATCAAAAATAAGAAGCAGAACAATACATGATATACAATAAATATAATATAAATACATCAAAAGAGTATAACAATATTTTCAAAGATATGATAATTGGAAATCAGAATGTGATACTAATTTACCTCAAATGTGAAATATTTGAGAAAATAAAATTCTCATGCAGGTAATCACAAATTTGATGTTGACTCGTTCACTTCGAAATGTTAAACTAAATACTAGACACAATAGCTGACAATGTACATAAATGTTTCGCTTAAATAAAGGTTTGAAACTGAAGCGTAAAAATGTACCACCAAAATCAAGAGAATCTATTTTACAACACGTAGATATTGACACATACGCAATGATGACGCTTTTTACATTAACACAAAGTTATGACTCACTGATAAACGAGTTTCATTTTGGAAAATATCGCATAAATAGAATGAGAGCAAAAAAAAATATTTTATACATCAATTGTTGGAAACTAGTAAAAATGTAGAACTTACAATTTGAAATTGTCCAGTGGGCGATAAGGATATTAAATGGGCTTCACTAGTAAACAGGAAAAATTTCGATTCTGTTTTTGAACAAAATAAAACACTAAACTATCAAATGTTAGCTTCAATTAATGAATAACGATGAAGTTAAGTTTAAAAACAAAAATTTGGCTTATATAAATGTGATAAATAACATAAATTTAAATACTTACCGGTAAAGGTAATACACGGAAAATGGCGGTCATAGAAAGGAGTTGACAAGGCTAATGCCACGTCTAGTCATTGGTGGGGTACGCGTTGCGACATCCTTCTTTCTTTTTCTACTTTTTTAGTAAAGTGTTTCAATTATTAAAATTATGAAAATTAATAGCTTTTAGTGTTTTTTTAAAATAATTAGATCTTTTAAAAATGCAAGTTTGTTACAAAGTTCCTAAATTATGAGAAATCGAATTTTCATAAACTTATCAATCAGAATATTTCTTTCTGTTTAGCCAAATATGCTTATTTATGTTTTTGATTCATTAGTTAATATATTGTAATGTATTAAAAGTTGAAAATGAAAGGTTTAGTCAAAATTTTTAAAAATTAAATTTTATAATATTGCAAAATTTCTTAACTGGAACTGTTCGGAGAGTTCTGTTTTGAAACAAGTTTGTTTTGGTTAGGAAGTAAATAAATAAAATGGAGTGAAAATAAAAATTTAGTAAATTCATTAAAGTGAACTGATCTTAAAATTTCAAAAGTTTTATAATTTTCCTATCAGATTTAAAACTATATTAATATTTTGTTCTATTGTTCCACCCTATATTACGTCATTTGTATGTACGTCTACCACATTAATTATGACTCATTTCTGTATGCTCAGTTTTGATTTCAAATAATAATAAATAAGTAAATAAATGCAAAACCAATAATGTTGTTGGAATTTTTAAAAAAACAAATTTAACACATATTTACTATAAATTTATACTTTGAAAGTTTGGGAATTACTATCGTCAAATATTCCGTGTTAATAATTTAAAAAAATTAATTAATTTTATTATTTTAATTTTTTTATGAGATGTGATATTTTTCTAAATTTTTCGTTTTAATTTGTTTGCCTGATAAACGGGGAAGTACTATCTTTCATTATTTTCTCTTGTATATAGTAAGTTTAATAGCTATTTATTTTTGTTCATTAAATAAACATTAATGGAAACCGGAAAGTTATGCATCTAAGCAATCTAGTTAAGTAGCCAAAAAAAAATTTAAGTTAGAGGGTTAATGTCTCACAAGAGGAAAATACTCTAATTATTTTATGAAAAAAAATATTTAAATATATTTTGCATCTAAAAAAGCAATTGTAAGCTATAGTGCTATTATTCTATTGTGAGAAACCTATTCCTTTGAAATTTTGTAAGCAAAACTGAAACTTTGAGAAACTGGGAAGATTTCCGTATCGTGATCTGTGGTAGAATAACCGCCAAGTCTTGGAAACTTCCGGGCAGTGACACGCGAGAAATTTATAAAAAACATCACAGAAAGGGACCAACTTGAAAGGTATAACTCGTAGCCACCCCTGGGCAAACATCTAAGTGTTTTTTTTTTTTTTTTTAAATTTGCAAGTTTGAAATCTATTTGGCATCTTGGCGATTGTAGTTGGGGAGACAGATCATGATACGGAAATATCCCAGAGAAATTTATATTTACTTTAATCTATCACAGGTGAGATTTCCGTATCGTGATCTGTGGCAAAATCATCGCCATGTCTTGGAAACTGTCTGCGAGAAACTAAAAGAAATATCAATGAAACTCGAAAGGTATAACTCGTAGCCACCCCAGGCCAAACATCGATATGTTTTATTTTTAAAAAATGTACAAGTTTAAAATCTATTTAGTATCTTGGCGATTGTTGTTAATGTGACAGATCACAATATGGAAATATCCCCCTATCATATGTGTGTTATGAAATAAATGCTCACATTAGTGTATTTATATTTCAAAATATAGTACTCTTATTTATTTTTTCTGCTTTGGATACAAGATGGCCTTCTTAGTTCTTCTTATGAAATAAATGCTTACAGTAATGTATTTATTTTTCAAAAAGTAGTACCTTTATTTATGTATATATTTTTTCATTTAGATACAAGATGGCCTTCTTAGTAACTTTTGTGCTAGTGTTTTTGGCTATTTTTAATAGCTATCCAGTGAATGGAAATGATAGTAAGTGTTATATATACACATTACAAAATTATTTATGTTACATTCATTGCTGCTTAAATTTACTTCAGTTGTAATTTAAAGTGTGTAATTAAGACAAGAGAAATATGTATTTGAAATATATTATTATTTTGAAATTTAAGTGTTACAATAAATGGATCGCAAAAATTTAAGTAAATTTTAAATCTAAGTGTTTGTAACACTTGATGCACATAATTTATAAAATCTTTTCTTTAATGCTTAAAATTTAAAACTTTTCATAAATCTAATTTTTTCTTTACTTATGTATGAAACTGTTAGTTCTCTTTCATCAATATATTTACAGCTGAATTTTTTTTTTTAAAAATTAGATTCGGGTAATATATACTTTTGTAACGAATCAAGGTTCATAGTTATTTTAATTCTGACATAAAATTTCATTTTTATGTAAATTAAAAAGAAAATATTGAGCTATTGATTGATATCTGATATTTTATTTAAAAAGATAATATGGTACCTGAACTAATTTGTAATTAATCAAATTTTTTTCTTTTTAATTGTACAAAATTTGAAATGAGGGAGAATTATTATTTATGTATGTATGCATATATATAAATGCGAGTATTTGTATTTGGTAAAAGCTAAATAAATGAATAGCTATGTAGTAATAATAATAGAAATTGGAAAAAAGTTACAAACTTATTGAAAAAGAGAAGTTGAGAGAACATGGACAAATAATCTTTGAAAAACAGATATCTTTCAGTATTGAAATTAAGGTAGATTTTATAAATTTCTATGTTAAGTTTGGTTTTTAAAATTTCTTAAATTAATAAAAAAAAACCTTATTTTAAATCATAGTTAAGATATTTTATTTAATAAAAACATTTAAAAGCAGAATTTTTTTTTGGAGTAAGCATTTTTTATAAATAGTGCTTTTTTTGTAAATAGTGTCAGATCTATCAATTGTTTGTAATTAAATTTATCCCATATCAAATTTTTTTAAGAGAGAAATTATTTCATTTTGTGATTTCCTGTTCCGTCTTTAAAAAAAATATTATTTGACACTTTTATTTAATAATTTGTTTTGGATGTTCATAAATTTTTTTTATTGATTCTCTGTTTGATTTAAGTTGTGTTAATTGGTTCGAAAATGTTACACATATTAATTTAAAGGGCTTAACGAAAGAAGGGACTGACTGACTTTTAATTAAATTTGAATAAAGAGTTTTAGAGCTCATTCCTTTTTTTTCTCCTTTCACTTTAAATCTGTTTTATGAAAGTATAACAATATTTTGATGGCATAATTATTAAAAAATTTTAAATGAATAACATTTTACATTTACTACCCCTAATGCTCACATACATTTTGAATGCCAATTGCAAGTCCGACATTTACAATATAGAATAGATAAAAATCACTCTTAATGATTATTGATGTAATAATCATGTTATGATTTTCATGTTGTTACTAAGTTGCACTCTTTATAGTTTATTGTTACAATTAATAATTATTTTTGTATTGCAAGTATTTTATTTTATCATATAGTTTGTTGCTTTATAAGGTGCATACTAAATAAATTGTTTAAACGACAGAATGATTTTTTGAAAAAAATAAAGTAAAGCTTTTTTAATAGTTGTTTTTCAGAAGTATTGTCTCAATGGCTCTGATCCAGAAACTCTGCCCATCCATGGTGAGCATTCATCAGGCTCCCTTGTTATGAGTTCTAACCCTGAAGGTAGTCCATGGTATTCACCAAATATGAATTGTTCTGTAACTTTTTCAACAGAAAGCAATTACCATATTTTATTAACTTTCTCCAAAGTCAGTTTGAGAAATTCCAGTATGGATAATCTCACAGTAGTTTTCAATAGTGGGGTCTCAGATCAAGTTCTTTTTGGGCAGCAAGTTTGCTCAAATGAAAATTGTGAAGGTCTGAAATTTGAGTCTGGAAATTTCAACAATATGACTCTCAAGTTCATCAGTGCAAATGTGACTGTACCTCTGAATGTGACAGGATTCATAGCTCATTATACTGTTTTTGACCTTGGTAAGTATGCTAGTTTTAACTCAAGTTTTTTTAAGCAATGAATACATGATTATTTTTCGTTTTCAGATCAATTATTACCTTTTTTTGCTTTTTAATGTTATCATAGCTGCCAACTCTTCAGGATTTTACAAGTTTCTTTCGGTCTACTTATTTTATAAAAATACTGTATTTTGCGGCTAATGTATTTTGATGCTTATTAAAATCTTTTAAATTCTCTGTGTGTATAATAAATATCTATATTATATGAAACGCTAATACGTATGTATGTATCAATGAAACTGATGATATTTCTTTTCTTGCGTTGGCAACAGTTTTCATTTTTAATTGATAGGCTTCGGCACGCAGGAGCACGTAGTGAGCATCATATGGCTAATCTATATTATATAAAACTCTAATACGTTTTAATTGATAGGCTTCGGCGCGCAAGAGCACGTAGTGAGCATCATATGTCTAATCGGGTGAATTCTCACCGAATTATCAAAAAAATTCTCACAAAATTATCTTCATCGAAGCCGATGCTTTACATCCGGCGTTCAGTACTGTTTCATATTGTTTTACAACACATGGTTTTAGCCCTCTGGTGGGAAAGACTTTAAAACAAAACTTACAACAGTTACTTTTCTCAACAACTGAAATTTAGTGTAGTGTGATTAAGAAAAACATGTGAACTGTTTGTAATTTCAAATTAATATTGAAATGTACAGGTTTAGAATTTTCTACTATGAAAAGTTTTCGGAACATCAGTGTTCAAAAAAGTATACGAAAGCTAGACGTTAAGAGCGTATCCAATGAGCGAGCAAAGCGAGCATCGGATTGCGAAGCAATCCGAAATGAACTGCGAAAGCAGTTCCGGGGGTTGGTGAGCGCAAGCGAGCAGGGGGCGAAGCCTCCTAGTTTATTATATTGTTCAACAGTTATGAAATTTGTATTATTTTGTAAAATCTACTGATTTTTTTTTCTATCCATGTTTGCAGCTACATGTTAATAATAAATTATTTAAATTCTCACTTTAAAAATATAAAATGAAAATTATTCCTGGTCTACTTGATTAATTAAAATACTCCTGGTTTTTGAGCATTTAGAAAAATTCCATAAATTGTGTGAGCTTCGTCAAAAATCTATATAGAAATCGAATGTTTATACTGTTTATTGCTTACTTGAATATTTAAATAAGTATTACTAATATTAAATGAAGTGAGACTCATTTTAATTAGTTTAAAGCTTTTCTCTTTTTTTGTTATAAAATTTTTAGTTTATTTTTATTCAGAACTCTCTTTTTAAATTAATTACATTTTTTTGAACTCTCTTTAATGAATTAAATGTCTATGACTATTCAAAATTAAAAGTAAGCATAATAATAATAAAGAAAGAAAAACAATTCCAATTTAAGTTTATTTAATGTCAATCATAAATAAAATAAAAAAATATAGCAGACCATTTATAGTTATTAGTGTAATAAAGTTTTTGTATTCAGATGAGTACAAAAATCCCTAAAATTCCCTTTGCGTAAAATATTTTTTTTATACTATTCAACAGTTATCATGAAATTTATATTATTTTAGAAAATATTGGATTTTTTTCTTATCCATGTTGACAGCTACATGTTATTAATAAAGTATTTAACTTCACATTTAAAAATATATTAGATGAAAATGTTGTTATTCTTTCTTTTTAAGCTAATAAAAGAACTGGAGCCTGTAAGGGTAGAGAAAGATTTTTATGTGAAAATCAGCACTGTATTTGGTATTCATTGACTTGTGATGGTCACAATGATTGTGGAGACTTATCAGATGAAACAAAATGTAAATATATATATGTTCTTCTTTTTTTTTTGTAATTGACTATGACAGTACGATTTTATAGTGCTATATCTCAGTGTAAATTTTAATGTTTTTATTCACTCTTCTTCTATGGTCGGAATTAGCATGCTATTAATAACAAAAATACTTATATAACAAATACTTATAAATTTATAAAATAACAAAAATAACGTAGTGAATGCTTTTTTTATTGATTGTAGTGTAGTGTGCTACTTAAGTTAGTCTTGTGAGCAATGTGATAAAAAAAACAGCAGTTGGCAGTTCAGAGCTACTACTTTTAATGTTAATCTAGTTAAGAAATAAGCTTCAAATGCAGCAAAGTTTTTGAATGTGATTGGTACAAATATTTGCAGGTCCATTAGTGTAGGGGTGCACAACCTTTTTCAGTGAAGGGCCATATGCACAGCAGATTGACCAATGAAGGGCCGCATGCCAAAGTGTTTAGACCGACATATTGAAAGCAATTGTTGGTGGTGATTGTTATATAAACTTCATTGTTTATATAACACTAAATTCTTTTTGTCGGTTAACCTTGTAATCTCGTTGCAGAAAATACAATACTTTAAAACGTTTAAAATTAGAAAATGCAAAACTGATTNCGGCCGCGGGCCGCACATCGAGGGTTGGCGGGCCGCATTTGGCCCGCGGGCCGCAGGTTGAGCACCCCTACATTAGTGAATGCAATAATAATGCTCCTGTAACTGAGCATTAATAAGAATTACTCATTTAGAATTCAGTATTACTAATATTTAGACTAGCTATTACAAATAATTAGCTAATTTATCTATTTAGCTGCACTTTCAAATGCAAATATGCACATATGAAATATTGATGTTTCTTCAATGGAAGGGAACTTATTTTCTTTGTAATTTTCAATGTACTTTACTTTTCATAGAAAATAGAGAACCATTAAACTCTTCATAAAATTGCAAATATTTGATAATTTTCTTAAATTATATATTTGCTGTGGACTAAGACATAAAAAAGTTGAAGATTAAGAGAACAAATCCTTAAGAGAAGGTTTAGAATAACAAACTGGCTAATGTAATCATGAATAAATATTTATTAATAATTCCTCAGCTACTTTTTATTCAAAAGCATTTTGAACTTAGCTGTAAATTAAGTTTTTTTTAGCAAAGTTCGTAGTTCTTTAGTAAAGTTCAAAAGTAGTGATGTAGGGATTAAATTTCAAACGTAGCTTGTAGTAAATACATTTATGAAAAAATTGTTGCAGTTATAATTAACTGATTGGTATTAAAGTAGTTGTAGTTAACTATAAAAATAATGTTTTTCCAACCACTGTTCGAGTTCATTGCACTGTGTGGTGATTAGAGTTTTTAAGAGAGTTTCTATAAACATTGATCTACAATTTTCAGTATAAATAAGTACAGATTTAAGCATAAGCATTGAATAAATTAAACTTAATAAAATAGTTAAGATGTCCAATTATTTTTTACGAAGCATAACAATAATAACAAAAAAAGAAGTTGTCTTTCTTATTCATCAGAACACATTTCTCTGTTTAACTGCCAAATTCGAATGTAATTGAAAGTATTTTGAACATGCTAGCCATTTTCACATTTGATGTTACTCTATCTAATTACGCAATAAATTTGGAGAAAAAAATTTCATGTGTCTTTATATTTGAAATTCAACAATATTTAAAATTCAAGGTTTTAAATATTGGTCAGAATGCTTTGAAATAAAATCTAGTATAATGTTTAAACCTTATGCAATATATATATAGTACCAGTTAGCAGAATTTGTAGAGTCAATCTGCAGCCCTATCTTCAAAAATTCAAATTTGTCTGCAACCTCAACACAACCAGGGAAAGATTATTATTGTAAAAATTAAGCTTAATCTAACATATATTTCACACACAATTTGCTAATATTAAATATTATTACATCTAAACTTTATGTTGTTTAAATTTTATCTAATCATTCTTTAGTTTTGCTAAATGAAGAAAAAAAAGGATACTTATACTAAGAACAATGAAGAAAACAGACAGAAAAGATTAGCATGTAAATGACAATATTAAAATAAAATATTTTTATTTTAAAGAGAGAAATTTAAAGAAATGTAATTCATGGTGTCCTGATTAGCGATTTTTTCTTCAAATTAAATTGGTTATCATGCTATCACAGGTACTTTTTACGCAAATGAAATAGTAACCAGAAAATTGAACATTAAGTGACTTACCCTGGTGTAAAATTTTCAGAAAAACTTTTCCTTATTTTTCATAAATGAAGTGAGAAAAAATCTTTTCTTTTACATTTATCTTTAATTTTGACTTTTTTCCAGTTTTTTCTTATAGCAATTTTTTCTCTGCTTATTATTATTTTTTATTTAATATCTCTGATGAAAATAATCTGTAGAATATATGTACATGCATCAAGAGAGAGCGAGATATTAAAAAAAAAAAAAAAAACATTTTACTATTAAAACCAATTATAAAGACTTCTGTAATTCACTTTTCTTAATAATGTCAAAAGTAATTTCTATCATATTAATTTTGACTTATTTTTTTTCAGGTATAATTCCTACAAAAAATGTAGTTTGGGGTATTGTTGTTATTTTTATTGCAATAGTTGCTGTTTTGGTATTTGTACCAGTGTTTTGCTATTTGGCGACTGCTGGAACTCGCAATATTGTAAAAATTGTAACAGTGCCAAATCAGGCGACTCCTCTTTTAAGTGCTGCTGATGCTGGGGAAGCAACTGGTCTTTTAACATCATCTGAAGCATTCAGTCAGTGTTGGCCGGGATCTTCTTATGACTCAAATTATGGTGCAGCTCCAGCAGCTGGACCTTCTAAAAGTTTAGATAGTGTTACAAAGACTGCTAGATCTACATCTTCTGATGGTGACAAGCAAAATAGGTTTCTATGATTTAAATGTTTTTAAAGGCTTGGTGATATATTTTTTATACATTTTCGAAGACCTTAACACTAAAATTTACATGATATGACTGTGTTTTGTGTAATTTTAAACTTTCAAATCATTCCTCTTCTTTACAAAAGACTAAAGTTTTGTATACTTGTTATAAAATATAAATATATATCACTTGTTCTCAAATTTATTTTAACTGATGTGATATTTTTTTTTCTCTTTTTAATATCTACTTTTATTTTTTTGTCACAGTATTGTTTATTTAAATGCTATTTTTAATATCAACTTCCAGGGTTGGCTAAAATCATGATTTTTTTTAAAAAAAAAAAGGTACCTGATCTTGTTTTTTTTGGCATTTTTCTTTGCATATATCACACAAAGCTTCGATAAAAAATATTAAAGCCTAATACTATTTAAACAAATAGTATAACTAATTATATAATTATATTATAACTAATTATAACAATATTTATATAATAATTTATATAATAATTACATATTAATCCGCGAAAATTAAAATTTTGGTTTTTATTCAAGCTCATTACTTTTATGAATTGCTAAAGAAAAAGACCTGATTTGTGAATTAGATATCAAATAAACTTCCTTAAACTTACAAATTAATTTTGATCAGGAAACATAAAAATTAGTTATTCTAAATTACTCTTGGCAGATAAAGACTTTCTTCATTATTTATTTATGCAAACTACATGTCTAATAAGTTTTAAAAATATTTGTATTTAAAGAAACATAAAACTAAATTGGTTTAATTCTAATATGGTTATTAAAATATAAAGTTATTTACTTGACATACAGCTTATGGAAAGTTATGATTTAAAAGTTTCAGATACTTTAATCTATATGTAGTCTTATTTATTTATTTATTCTTATTTTGTCTGTTTTGAAATTAAATAATAACATTGGTATATTTATTACCTTCTCTTTACTTCTCTGAATGAAATTTTAAATATCATTAAAATTAGATTTAAAAAAAATTACAATCTTAAAAATATGTTTACAAATTATCTTAAATAGAAAAAAATATTTTTTAATTAAATGAATAATTTTTTTATACCAATTAATGATTTAAAAAAAAAATTAAGTGATATAAATTGCAATTTAAATCATACCAACCGTGCCTACTTCACATTTAGGATTGTATAACAGTTTAACTACAAAACAGAAATTTCAAAATAATTCTTATTCTTAAATTGTGTTTATTTGTAGTATAGTTATTTGAGACACATTTTTCCCCACATTTCCTTTATAAAATGTTTGAAAAAATTCAATAGTATTATTTGTTTACACTTTTATATTATGTTTGGTAATTCCTTAGTTGTTGATCTCATACCAAAGCTTAACTAAATATATTTGCTATAAACCAAATAGAAATTTATCATTGTATATTTTTTCTTTTTCTTGTAATGATTCATTCTAATACCTAGATTTTTCTATTCACATTGTTATAAATGAGCAAGCGAGTGGCAATGTAAAAATTGCTTGCAACATTTAATGCTTCATGTTTGTACATTGCTATGTTTCGTTTCTAAAATTTCTCTTGTTATTTGTGACACTGGGGTGAAACTCTAATAGGATGTTCTATAATGCTTGTGGAAGTTGTTTCCCAAAGACCCTTAACTCTGGGGAAAGTATGGAAGTTTTTTTTTTCACAAACAACATTTTACAAGACAAAATTTACACACCAGCCTTAAATAACTTATCACAAATAGCGAGTGGAAATTTTGCTCCCTGCTTCAAATGCTAGAATATATATTGTATTATTAATATGACTGAAATTTTACTGGTTAAAGGTTTCTAATAGTTACTCCAAGTTATTCTAATATGTTTTAATAGTTATGTCTATGGTTATTTTATTGCTATAGTAATACAGTAATTAAAGGAAACATATTAAATGTGAAAATTGATAATATTTAAAAAAATTTTTTTGCCTATAATATAAAGAGAATTGATATTTAAAAAAATGTATGTTGTTATACATTTTTTACTAACTATTTTTTAAAAAAATATATTGCATATTTATTTTATGCTACACATTATATATTTAAATTATGCTAACCTATTTCTCCCTAAGCATTTTTTTTAAAAAAAGAGTTGATGTGCTCAAATTTCTGAGTAATTATTAGTTATGAAATATTGATCTTGTACAATAATAAAATAGCAATATAATAATAAAATACTATAATTGTGTAAAAGTTATGAAGTGATTAAGCATTTGAATTAGAAAGAAAGAACTAACTGGAAAGTAAGCTGTTTTAATTTAATCCTAATTAATTTAAAGCAATTGAACTAATCTATAAAATTTTTAGAGATCTTGGTTTTGTCAAAATCAATTAAAATCATATTAATTTTTGTAATTTTTTTTCTGATGCACAGTTTCTTCGAAAAATAATATTCTATGAAGGTTATTATTTAATGGATTACTTTTTTTTGTATAGTTAAGTTACAATTTGTAATTAGTTGACTCTTTAGCTACAATTTATGATTTCCATTTACAATTCTTTGTTAGGATGCCAAATGGCTATATTTTTTTAAGAAACATGTTTTATACGGAATTCTAGAATAAATGAAAGATTTTATTTTATTCCAGAGACATAATCATTCATCTATAATTGTGCTTGACAAAATCGATGTTATATACAAACATTTATTTCCCAATTTCTTTAATTATACTGTCATATTTCTCAAATTTATGTATAATGCGCATATATCTTTTTTGAACATGTTTTATATGCTATAAATATTGTTTAACTTAAGCTGCTTTTTATTTCCATTTACATTGCTGTGTTTTGATATCAATTAATTATATTTTTTAGAAAATATATGTATGTAGAATTCTAGAATATATGAAAAGGTTTTATTTTAAAAACCTAATCATCTGTATATAATTAATGTTTTTGAAAAGCTTTAACCAATATATTATTATTAATGTTTTATTTTCAATTTAATTTTTCTTCGTCCTGAAAAATTATTGATTTCAAAGTAACCGAAGAATCACTTACCAGTTACATTGATGTATAAGTCATAGGCTAATTGGAATTCCAGAGACATAATCATTCATCTATAATTGTGCTTGACCAAATACATGTTATATACAAACATTTATTTCCCAATTTCTTTAATTACTTGTCTTACTTCTCAAATTTATGTTTAATGCGCGTGTTTTATATGCTATAAATATTGTTTAACTTAAGCTGCTATTTATTTCCATTTATATTGCCGTGTTTTGATATCAATTAATTATATTTTTAGAAAATATATATATGTGGAATTGTAGAATATATAAAAAGGTTTTATTTTTAAAACCTAATCATCTGTACATAATTAATGTTTTTGAAAAGCTTTAACTGATATATTATTATTAATGTTTTATTTTTCAATTTTTTCTTACTCCTGAAAAAATATTGATTTCAAAGTAACCAAAGAATCGCTTACTAATTACATTTATGTATAAATCATAGACTAATTGGAAACTTGGTCTTTTGTAAACTGCCGCCATCATTTGTTAAATTTTTTGCTGTGAGCCTTTTAGGTTCAGCAATGCCAGATTTTTCAATTAGCCTGCAGCTCATACATTTATATTTTCTGGTAAGGATTATATATGAAAAAACTTTTCTTTATCTTTTTTTTTTAAGTTTGTATTTTTGTTAGTTTTGTGTCAATTGAAGATGACACGATTGTTGGCTTAAATTTAGTTTATTAACCCTCCAGCACACGCGCTCAGCTACACGAGCATGCGCAATATTTTCGGCAACAGCTTTTTTTTTACGTTTTGCGTCATAAAACGACAAAAATGAATGGATATTGACAGTAAATTTGTCACAAAATAAAAAAATAACCTTTTTGTTGCAAAATACAAGTGATCTCGCACTCAAATGTTAAAAAGTTATTTTTAAATGCTTAGATTAGTCAGGAAGAAAAGCAATACTCTATTTTATGAAAAAATATTTAAAATTTATTAGTTAATAATAATTTTTTAAAATTTAAGATAGTTTTCATATTTATCAAGTGTAAACAAGTAAAAAAATGAAACCTTGGAAGGAAAAATTCTGAGCTTAACATTACTTACTTACTTCTACAAAGAATTTTATTTCTATGAAACAAGTCAAGAAAATGAGTGATTAGTTACAAAAACTAATTTTAAACTCACTCCAATTTTAATTCTTTTATTTATTTCTAAAAATTAGAAATAAGAGAATATAGTTGCCTAGTAATACAGAATAAAATAGAGTAATATTAGGAAAATAGAATTCTGAAGAGATGTCTAAATGTTCCAAGTTCACATTGTCTGCCAAGTAAATAATTTAGGTAATCGAATGCCATTTGCAAGTGTTTCTAAGGCGCGTCTTGTATTTCATTGATGCTGAAAATCTCTTCTTTTTTTCTGGTTCACAAACAGCATATTCCTCGTTTTGATGAGGATTGTTTAGCACTTTATCATTAGGAGTAGCGTAGTTACAATTTAGTAATGTTTAAATTTCATAAGGTATTGTTTGGATTTTTGCATGGTAATGAAGATGATCTTTTATAAGATTAAGTGAAAATATTTAGGCACCATGCTTTGCTATTTGACTTTGCATGTGTAAAACCTGGGCATTTAGTCCAGCAATATTCAAAAGACTGAAAAAGATAGCACAAGGCCATCTTCTAATGGTTTTTGTTAATGCACACAGTTTATTGACGGTGTCTATTCCTCGTTTCGCAGCATTATAATCCATAATTATTCATGATTCATTTTTGCTTGTATCAATGCTGGCATTATTAGGCATAGAAGAAAGGAGAATTACTGTTTTGCTTTTACAAGGAACATACGAAACTAAGTCTTTGTTCGACTGGAAACCAAATATTGCGATTTGCACTATTTGTCTCTTATGTGGAAAAAATTCAGTGGCATTTCCTTCTTATTTTTTTTCAATGTGCCGACGAGTAAATTTTTCTTTGTAGCAAATAATTAGCAAATGAGATGCTTGTGTAGTAATTATCTTTTGTTATATTTCTGTATGAGTTTTTAAGCGGAGAGAGTGCCTTTTTTATAACATCTAAAGTGCCTTTTTTATAATCTTCCTGTTGGCACATTCCATGATGAAGGGAAGAGTTGAAAGGAACTATAAAAATGACCATCAGACATTCCAGATGCGATATATGATCAATAAAAGCAAAAAAAGTTCAATAAAACCAAGTTTATCATAAAATTTGCACAAACGTGCATGCTGGAAGGTTAATGTTATGTTGCAGCGTACTAAATCTGAATGCCTCTCAAAGCATTTATTGTTAAGATAATGTATATTAAATGCATCTCAAAGCTTATTGTATGCATCTCATAGCATTTATTGCTAAGATAATGTATATTAAATGCCATGTTTAAAGTATATTTTTTTATGTATGAATTTAAAAAAGAACGTTACATAACCAGGCAAAATGAACAGAATTTCATTCTCATACCATAATTGTTTATTAAAAATAATTTTCATCCAAATAATCATTATGACTGGGAAAAAACTTTTTGTGTACTTTTATTGTAAATACTCTATAAAACTGTACTGTGCTAATTATTCAACTTCTAACACATTAATTACTTGTCACATATGTTATATGTTGATCAAGATAGTAGTCTACATAATGTATGATTGGAAGAATGCTATGCGCTTAGACATCTGTTACATATCAAAATGCTTCTTGTTTATCGTTATGGTTCTATTGAAGCATGCTTAAATTTTTTGTTGATACCCATTTGCAACTTTTAAGCAAAACATTGAATATATATGTGTATATATATACACACAGAGTTTTTAAGAGTAAGATAAATTTGATGATTGTTATTCTTGATAGAACAATCATTTTTTTCCCTTTTCATTATGCGATAAGCTATCATATTTATGAAAACTGCTTACAAACTGAAAGTTATACAATAAATTTTGTAATTAAGTTTTTAAAGAGAAAATGTTTTACACAATAACTAAAGTGTAAACGCATAATGAAGTACAAAATAAAAGTTTTATTTATATTATTTATTGTTATTGATCATTAATTGTAGATTTCATTTAGACTATTAAGGTTTTGTAATTTTGAACTTTATAGGTTTAAATTTTTTTTAATCCTGTTTGTAGATTTTTTTCCCCTTTTTTGTTGAAAATTGTAGTTAAAATTTGAATTAATTTTTATAATAATAGTTTTAACATCTATCTAATGAAAGATAAAATATTTGTATATACTTAAATTTTCTAAAATTTTGTGTGGAACATTAATTTTTTTGTTTCATTTCCTTTGAATTTTTGGAATGAAAGAAAGATTTTCAATTCAGAGCAACCAAAAACTGTCACTTGCAAAATATTTTAAAATACAGCAATATCAATACTTAAATTATTCCTTATTTCTAAGGTTTTTAGTTCTTGCAGCTAAATTACAGGATGATTTTGGAAAAATATAAAGGAATCAAATTTCTTGAGTTCTTTACTCTATATTTTATTTGATTACCAATTTGATTTTTTTTAAAAAGTTTTCTGCAAATGAGGCAAATTATTATTCTTTTGTGTAGAGATGAATTAAACATAATTATTAAACATAATTAAACATAATTATTAAACATAAGGTATTGTTTTTGATAAATCTTTTAAAACTCTTAATCTTAAAATATTTACCTTTAGAGATGCTTGATTTGTTGTATATAAAAAATGTAGTTTGTAGAATATCAAGTAAACATTTTCATTTGCACATCAATATTACTACAGATAATTCTGCTGAAATACACTGAACTATGAAAAAATAGCACAGTGGCTATTAAGAACAATGTTATTGATTAGCAGCTCTGGAACTTAATTTTGAAATTTCTTCGGCAACCCAAAGTGGGTTTAGCTTTTTCAGGTAATCTTCTCGTTGCATATTTTTTTAAAAATGGTTTTAAAAAATCAAATAGGCATATTTTTTTAATCATACATAAATATTTTGGAATTCAAATTCAAATTTTTTTTTTGTAGAAGTGTTTTTTTTATTTGAAAAAAAATTTAATCCTAAAAAGTTGTCGGAAAATCGAAATTGAATAGTAATCATATAATAGCAAAATTTTGAAAGTGAATTTTGGTTAAATCAGGATTAATTTCATGAAATACAAAGGGAAAACGTATGTTTTAATGAAAATATGCCTAATACAAACCATTCGTTAGAAACGAAGTTTAGTATGATGCTATTCAAAGGAATGCTCAAGGCAAAAAGTCATATTTCGTAATCTTTCGAGTTACGGTGCGATTTTGTTTTGTTTTGCCAGTTCGTTTTTATTTTTGAGGAACAAACAGCGCGCTTGAAAAGAGTGCGCAAAATGCTGCAAAACTTACTTGTATTATCTATAGAAATCTATACAGCTCATAACATCTAGACCAGGGAAGGGCAAACTTTATTAGTCGAGGGCCAAAAATCGGGGAAAAAAGTTTGGTGGGCTAAGTAAAAACTTCTAAAATTAAAAAACTATATACAAGTTTTAATTTAAATATTTAATGAGATGAATGAAATTGCGATTTCATTTTTAAAAGTTCCTTTATATTGAGGTTCGAAGTGAGATGTACTTATTTTAAGGAACGAGGCTAAATGCTTGTCTGTTAGTCTACTTCTAAAATGATTTTTTAGTCATAGTTGAAAACATTTGTTCACATATATAAGATTAAGCGTATAAAGTGCCAATTTTCTGGGCATGAGATATTCAATTTGGGAAACTAGTTTTTGGTAATGATTTGTAAAACTCAACTTTGCCATATTTAGAAACAACTGCTTCAGATGATTGTTATTTTACAACTCGATTAATTCAAGCTGCATATCCGACCTCACTATTTCACAATTTACGTTGAAAAGAATGGTAAAAATATCTAATTATGTTTGAATGGCACTGAAATCTTGAAACTACGTAAAAGCTCAAAATAGGTTTTTTTTCAAGTCATCTTCGTAATTCTATCTTTGCCAGCTATTTCCAACAATTTGTTTTGCAGAACAAAAATAGATAAAAAGTTCATCAGTACTTTGTTAAAAAATAAAGAGCAAAAATAGCTTTAAACAAAGTAGACAAGAGAATGGATGTATAATGTATATAGTTTATATTCGCCACGGATCGGTAAGTTAAAATTCTATCCGCGGACCGGATAAAACCTTCCGGCTGGCCACAGTTGCCCCGCGGGCCGTAGTTTGCTCATCCCTGATCTAGACTCATAACATCTTTTAAACCAGATCTGAATAAACATCACAGAAAAGTCGAAATGAAACCATGAACGGGAAAAAAGCGGGTTGCGTAGTTAAATGGGCGGAATATCCTTGTGGAAATCGCAAAATTTGTTACTTTTACGTTGGATACACAATGATAGGGTTATTTATTTTTTTTAAAATTTCTAATAACACATAGCAAGACAACTGAATATCATATAAAACACTTGCAACACTGAAGCAAACCGACATCAGTATATCTTTGAACTCTGGGACTTTTTAGCCACCTAGTAACTTTCCCAAAACGATAGAGCAGTGCATATGCAAAGATGTGGCTAGTTTCAGTCTTTTTTTTTTACGATTACATAGGGGGCAAAGAGAATCAGAATCGACATTAATACATTGGAGATGTTTACGAATTCAGTCCTGGCTTTATACAAGACGAAATATTTAACAGATTTCTTTCGACGCCATTCGGGTACTTCAAAATAAAGAACTTTTTCTTAATTTTCTGCTGCCTTATGATGATGGATTTTAGTTTTTAAGTAGCTTTAAAACTGAGTGAGATAGAACTAAATTAAAATTAAAATGTTACTAATAGCTCATAGCAGTTAAGCATTTGTAAGTTATCTTTGTTGTTCTTTTGATTGAGTTCGCCGCTAAATAATTTTTTTCATATGCAATAGTCCATAATTTTTTTGTGCATATTTTTTATCAATTCGGTGAAGTTTTTTATTTTTAAAGTATAAAGATCCATATTTAATTTTTGTTTTTAATCAAAATTTTGTAGTGTACTCAGTTTTTTATAAAGTATAAATTTAATCCATTATTATAAAAATGTTAAATTAATTTCCATTTTTAAATCTTGATATTTGCGCAGTATTAAATCTCTCCCAGTTGATGCTTATATAAATCAGAATTATCAGTTTTACTTTGAAGTTTATTTTTCAAAATAGTCCGAAAAATGTGAAATTACAAAGAGTGCTTAGTTATATTAAATACATGAAAAATGGAATCATCTTTGTTGCATATCTTGTGATAATATTGTAAATAAATATTGTGCCTTATTGTGTACAAATTTCCCAATAAATGTATATTTTTAAAGAATGAATTCTTTGTTTACATTTTAATTTAAAAGTACCCATTTTTCTATTGATACTTATATAATTTTGTATATTATTCGTGTATATTTGTAAGTTAGTACAAAGAAATTTACATAAAGTAAAGCTTAACTTTAAAATTCAATTATAAGCTATCAATTACTTTCAGTCTGTTTAGGTGTTATGTTAGGTGTTATCTTAGACAAATAAATAGTGAGTTAAATAAGTTACTCTGTTGGATCCACCAGAGCTCTCAATTATACAAATAAACTACAAGTTTAATAATTCAAATACACTAACTAGTTTTCGAATTTCAATGATAAATAAAAAATAAACATTAAAAATTTATTTACAAGAAAATATGTACATAAAATACTGCAAATAACATACTATCAATCAGAATCGGTATTAAAAAATTCACATTTTATAGCTACACTATAAAACGTCACTCTTTCAGAGGCTAATTGGCGCTTAGACCTACGCTTGCAATTAAGTCTGTAATATCAGAAGGGCTATACTGTCCTGAATAGAGCATAATTTTCTAACACATATTCTCGTCATCACAATGGACTGTATCGTTTTCCAGTCGAGCGAACATTGTCCTGTCGAAAGACGACACGAGAGACTGTCTCTCTTCCTGAGACATGTGGGAAGTGACATTGTGATTTCGTGATAATCCAAGCTTGCGTAAAATGTCTTGTTGGACTTCCATTAAGCGATTCTGTCGATTCCTGAAAAAAATAAAATATAATCAACTACAACTTTGATTGCAATTATTCAACGAATGAAAGCTTAACATAAATATCCCGCGTATGTGGGTCTGTAAATTGAAGCGTTAAACTGGTAATGAATTTGTGGATTGAAGGTCGAATTTAATGGCACTAAAGTCTGATTAGACCATATTGCGCCAAATTCAATGTTAAAACAATATAATACCTTTTCCGGTAGTACAATAACATTGAGTTTCAAACCATATCTGACGAAAAATTAAAAAGAGGGGGGGGGGGAATGGAGGAAATTGTCATTAGAGCAATTTAGGGTCGTGGAATCCGTGCATGTCTGAAGGAAATAAACCTAACGGGAAGTGGGTCTATGGGTACTTTTCGGTGAGCCGGGTGAATTAAACTTTTTTTAAAATTCTTTTATTTTAATCTGTTTAAAAAATTTTAAAAAAAAGTTGGTGGAGGTCTACATTTTTGGCGACTTTTCTCTTGCGCCCAGCTAACTGAAAAGTACATCGGGCTATATAATGAGAATATTCCTGAGATAGCAGCAGTTCTTTATTAAATAGTGGCATTGATTTTGTACTAACTCTTACTAGTTAATGACAAAGTAATTTTGTTACTATGTCACTAATATCTCTTCTTAAAGTAAAGACAACAATGCTCTTAAAAGTCAGAAAATATCGTAATCAATTGGAGTTTGGTTTTAGTGCCAATTTTATCAATTTAAAATGGCATAATAACAGACTTGTGGATTATATTTTTAAAATTAATAGATTTAGATTTTGTAGAGATAGCTATTAATTAGTAATAGCAATCCAAAGCATGTAACTCTTTTTAAATATTTTACTAGACTAGAAACTTTGTTTACCAAATTAGTGATTGCTTCGTAGTAATCATTGTTTTCTTAAGTCGAAATATTTTTTTAATCATTTTGTCAATATAGTATTGTAATTATTTGCACGAATATTTTATTACTATGTAAATCATGACGAAGTGGAATGATTATCTGGATTTGAAAAATAATCAATTTTTACTTGAAAATAAAATTTAAGCTTAAATTTATACAGAACGTTAGACTCAAAAAGGGAGACTTGATTTTACTTGTTTACAATAACCGTGTGTCATAACAGTTCAAATTGAAAGCTTTCTACTTCTTGATTCGATTATTCTTATTTTAATAGTTTTTAAGATTTAGACGGGTTGAATGGCGTTTCACATAGTATTTTTTTTTACTAATTTAACAGTTAATAATTATCACATATTAAATTACTTTACTCCATCGTGCTGCCTGTACACATGTTAATAGTGGGTCGAAGAAAAGAAAAAAAAAATCAAGAAATTTTTTGAAAAAGTTTACCTTACATAATACTTTAAAAAAATAAATTAAAAACACATTATTTGCTCTACTTAATTACAACAAAAGCGAATTTTACCGCAAATGATTCATAAAATGTACTATTTTAAATTTCAGAATACTTTGTAATACTGTGTGCGTCGTAAAATTTTTAAAAGTTTCCAGTATATTTTTATCAATACTGAATCATTTATATTAGTTTCAAATAAAGACCTGGAAAAATTTTATTACTTTTGCATTGAAAAAATAAACAGAGTCAATTGGCTAATATTCTCTCATAGCAATTTATAATAAAAATTTGTAATTGAGTTCAAGATTACTTTAATCAAATAACTCGAAATGAAAACATAATGAATATCCCATTTAAAATTTTGTTCTAAAGTATTTAGTGAATGATCCCTGAATTCATGATTTACAAATTCTATGATAGATTTCAATCAACAATACAGTAATCATATCAGTTTGTAAAATCACATGAAGGAGACAAATCGATGATAGTGAAACTCTAAAACTCCATCCGACAAAAATTTTTACTGCATTTGTTGAAAATAATCCCATGGGGCCCTGAATTCATCATCATTAAAATGTGATAATTTGAAATTGTGAATTTAGTTTGTTTTCAATGGCTTATTGTATTTTTATTTTTTTTTAAAAGGACCATATATACAACCAGAATAAAGTCAATAAATTGGAACTGTTGAGTTTCGTAATTTCTACTGATATCATTTAAAATAAAAAATGTTGGATCAAAAATCCAAATCCAATTTTTTTTTTAAATCCGAATTTGTATGCTTAAGAACTGCAATGTTCTGCACACTAAAAAATCAGGAACATTAGCGACAAAAAGCTGAAAACCAGGTCAAATAAGAACAAGACATTTTTATCAGGAAAATCGTGAATATGAGGACAATTATAAACCCTGCACTATAGTGCGAAAAGAAATGGACCACCCTAAATAACTTTTGATTTAATGATCGAATCTTCACGTTCTATGACTCAATTGTAATGGAAATATGCAAAAAGTAAAATTAACATTAAGGAGTTCAAACTTAGAACCGCTTGTGACCAAAATATTGGGACCATATCATCTCGATTGTGGCTGCCTCCTATATATTGGGGGTCAGAATCCGTTGAAAAAAAGCTGTTTATTGAGAAAGAACGTGTTTGTGTCTGATTTCGCAACTTAAACTATAGTATGTACTAATTAATTAGCATATTTAAAGTTAGCCCCTTGAACCATTAATAATGATTCCTAGAACGTGAAGATCCGATCATTAAAAAGTTATTCAGAGTTGTCAGTTTTATTTTGCGCACTAAATTTTTCTGCACACGTCCGCTATTCAAGCTCTTACACCTTAAGATTTTTAGCACAACAAAACAAAATGCAACGTTGTAAGTTGAACGCCCAAAACAGCGGCGTCAGCTTCACTTGCGTCTTTTTGATGTTGAGAGATTTTTAAAGAACGAACTCCGCATACGAAAAATGAAAATTGACAAATTTCTATTAAAGTTCCAGTTGAATAACTTGCTTATGAAGTACAAATTTTTATGGATCATTTTACATGCGAACTAATTTTTTTAAATACTTTGAAATGCATGTACGCGACCAATTTTATTTGGTTAAGTAAATAAAATACATAATATTTTAAAGGTTCAGTTTATTTTTACAGATTAACTGAACAAATTATAATTACAACTCTTTCCAGATTTATTTTCTTTTTTTTAGCCTTGGACCAAGTTTACGTTGCTCCAGTAATCAAAAATATCCCATTCAAGTCCTTAAGGTTTATTTATTTATTTTTTTTGAACAGAATATTCTCAACAGATTTCGCAATATAGTAAATTTTCAGTGTGATATTTGAATTATTATTTCACTTATTTTAAGTTTCATTCTAACAAGAATGGCAATATTGCAACAAGAAACTGTTTTAAAATAAAAAAAAGTTTTATTAATTTCAAGCGTTTAATTAAAGTAATATGTTGTTAATTTTAATAGATTTATTCCAGAGATAACGGTATGAGAACTAATGAGAAGCTATACTGTACCAAAGCCCGTGTTAAAGCATTCACTGAACTGAAACTGTCTGCTGCAAAAAATTAATCAAGGTGTAGAAGAGATAAATAGGGTTGTGAGACCCGATTTACCAGATAGGTTATCTGTGTGAAAATAGTGAATAACATTAAAAAAAGAAAAAAAAAACTACAGTCTGTTTTGAATCTAAAAGCGATGCGTAACGTAAGATCAATTTTGAGACTTTTTTGCATTCATTTGTTGCTAATTTTCTATGATAAGGAAATTAAACAAAATGTAGCATGATGTAGCTTGGTAGATAATAGACTAACCTGCATCGAGAAAGGGTTGTGAAGATGTTGGAAGTCAAAAATACATCCAGATATCAAAAATTGCAACAGTATAAAATTCATATTTTTTCTTTTTTTGTGTGAGAAAAAGCAAAATATTGTTGAAAATAAATAGAAGGAATATTTATTAATACTTTATACTAATTACAGAATAATTAAGGCTTTCTTTATCAGGTAGTTACACCTGACTATGATGAATTTTGATGTTTTTCACAGTTTAGTATTGTTCAATAAATAAGTTCTTTTTTTTTTTTAAAGAGTGTTTTAAAAATATTTTGCAGAATAGAAATTCCTGCAATAGTTAAAAATAAATTCATATATACTTTAATCTTTATTTCAACTTATAAACAATTATAAATTACAGTTCATTTTTTTTCTTCATATTTTGTGTTACTAGTTTTGTACTGTAAATTTTGCGAATTCAAAAAAATTTTTCATCAGATTATTGTTCTTGAAAACAGGAAGAAACTAGTTTATTTTTCGCACTGAGTTTGACTTTAGACTTCTAAAACTGTTTCAAACTTATGTTTTAATGATAATAACTACTAGAAACAGAAATTAGCTTTTCCAGAAAATTGTTAGTTTCTTCCTTTTCCCACAGTCTTGGATGAAAATCAATTTAGTATTAAACTGTGAAATTCTTTTTCCATTGTCCACCAGATTGACACTCGTTATTTAGGTATCAGTTGGGCAGAATTGTTGGTTATTCTTTCAGGGGCACCCTATTAGGTGGGTCAACGTTTGCTCCCACAGTAAGGATATAGTACTGAGAATGAAGGAACATCCAAGAACGGTTTTGTACTGTACGGCAGTGCTTCAAAAACTTATGAATTTTGTGTACCCTTTCTGAATTCTTCGTAACGCTGTATATCCCTAATAAAAAAATGAATGTATATTTTACTATAAGAAATGCACGAAAGTTAAAAATCACAACTGACACCACTAATTATTAACTGTTAACTCTGCAAAAAATAGCCAACAGAAAAATACGTAATCGTAAATTTTCATGGCTAGTTTTGTTTTTAAGTAAAAAATTTCGAAATTTTCATATGTTGCAAGATATTTCGCATAAGAACGCGTACCCCCGCTAAACTGTTCCCGTACCCCTGGGGGTACGCGTACCACACTTTGGGAAACACTGCTGTACGGGATTCGAACCCAGGAACTTACTGATGTGAGGTCAGCTCCCTGACCAAATGCGCTGACATTCGGTCGGCTAAACTGAGAAATTTCGGCAAGGCAAATTTTCAAGTGGAATTAATTTGTGGGTGGTAAATGTTTTCGAATTATTGAAGAAATAAACTTCTCGTAATCAAAAAATATAGTTATAGCGGGAATGACTATTCTCTTAGAAGTAAGATTTCCACTAGAAAATGCAAAGCTAAAGGTTTTTATTGGAATTCGTTTTATCGGAAAGGCTTTTATCGGAATTTGCTTTTTATTGGAATTCGTTTAATATTTTTAGAACATAATTTAAAATTGGTTTCAATTTAATCACTAACGGTATTAAAAAAACATTCCTATTTCACAGCCCATACAAAGTAATTTTTGATAAGTAAATCTGAGATTTCAATTATTAGAGTAGTTATTATAATTGAGGAATTTTTTTAAAATAAAATTTCAAAATTATATTTGAAAATGACAGCAGAATGGATTTAATTTTTTTAAGTCAATAAAAATTTGGAATCGCCTCTTCGACCTCAGTCAATTATCAATTTTGAGTTATAATTTTTAAAAAAATCTAAATGGGAAAAGAAAAAACTATTTTTGATAAATAACTAGTTTTATGCTGTCTATATATATATATTTTTTAAATAAACCGTATCATTTATATTAAAATAAATAAAAAAGTTGTATTTTAAGATTTTATATTGTACTTAGCATCAAACGCACTTTTAATCAAATTTTGATTTTTATACCTGGTTTTCACGGTCTAGAAATATTGTTTTAGAAGAACTTGAGCATCAATTTAAAAACCAGTTTTTGATACCTATTTCCCCCCTACAATGGTTGTGTTATTTTTTAATAAAATTAAGTTAATGCGTACTATCATAGCTGTGTTAAAAAGGAAGTTGGTGACCCTGAACCCAAAATAAGAAGTTCAATTTGGTCAAAAGTGATTCACGGACAAGGAGAAAAGTTTGCTGACCCAGTTCACTCTAATGAATGCGTGGTTTAATGACTCAAAAAAAAAAAAAAAAAAAAAAAAAAAAAAAAAAAAAGATGCTTCTCAGTAAGAAGATAAATTTCCTTAGAACAGTGTTTCCCAAACTTGACTCTTAAATTTTTCGTATCGCTAAGTACCACTAATAAAAAAAATGAATTTTTTACTACAAAAAAACTTCACAAAAGTTAAAAATCACAACTGGCTGTTGACACCACTAATTATTAACTGTTAACTCTGCAAAATATAGCCAACAGAAAAATACGTAATCGTAAATTCTCATGGCTAGCTTTTGTTTTTAAATAAATTTTTTTGAAATTTTCGTTTGATGCAAGATAAGCATAAGAACGCGTACCCCTGGGGGTACCCGTACCACACTTTGGGAAACACTGCCTTAGAATATATCTGTATTTCTAGAAATATTTTGTTTATTAAGTAGATATTTGGTTCATTTTAATAAAACATTTGTATATATTATACAGCATTTTGTTTATTAAGTGGAAATACGAAAAAAAATTTTTATTGATAAAAAGAAAATATTTTTATCGCACTTCAGCAAAAAGTTGCTTAATTTATAAAGTTTCCTTGGGTGCATCATAGTAATCCATTTTCGTTTAATAAAAACATATGCGGTATTTTTTTTTAAATAAACAGTAAAGAAAATGCACAGTCAGCTTCATAAGCGTGCCGTACATTATTATGCTTGATATTTTAACTAGGCTGCATCAGAAGTAAATGTGTAGAATAGAGACATTTCTTCAAAATTGCCTTATAAGGTCGCGTTACTATTTTGCTAGTATTTGTAAAATGTCAACAAAAGTAAAAATATTTAGCTGTTTATTTTACAGCAATTCTACTTTTGTGTTTAGTTAATACGCAATTTGAAAAGAATGCTCGTTTGAAAAACTAATTTTAAACCACTTGCATAAGTTTTTTAAAGCATAGGAATTCGACTTTTGCAAATAGGTCAGAATCTTGTATCTGAAGCCATTACTCGCTTTGTTCAAAGCTTAGCAACTGAGCTTGGCACCTTTTTCTTAGCAAACAAAACAGACATATTCTACACAGCCTTCAGACTTTGTCATTTTTGTTGATATATTTCACAATAAAAGTTATTTATAGGGTTGACACCAATAAAAATTTAGTGCTTCAATTGGACCATCTAGGTCGACGTTTAGTGGTCGAAAACTTAACGGCGTAGACCAAGTTCAGAAAAAATAAATCGAATTTTACAAATATACAATTCATTCTACACATTGAAAATTATTATTTGTCATCTATAACACTTAAATTAGGTTATTTATCCCATAATGATAGTATTTAAAGAAATTAAATGGAAAAAAAAGCTAAATTAATATTCATAAATAGATTCAAAAGCAGAGACCAAATAAATAAATAAATGAGGAAAACAGAAAGTAAGAACTTACAAAATATTGCATTAAAATTAAATTAGCTGAAATTCTAAAATTTTAAATTAAGTAAATTCTAAAAGAGCAAAAAATATTATTTTATTGAAGAAAAATGACGAAAAAAATTACATGAATGCAAAGCATAGCATAACATGTAAATTTGAAACTTTCAAGATACAACTTAACATTTTTTTGTACCTGACACCTTCAGTTAAATTCATTTGAATGAAAGGCATTAGAATTCTCCATAATTATTAAATTAAACGAGAAAATTAGTACAGCGATTTTTTTAATGCATGGGCTTCAATGCAAAAAAATATTTTTCGATACTACGTAAATTCCAAATATATTTCAAAGCGACAAATTTATGCTCATGTGTATGATTTTAGCAACATTTGTAGAACATTTGGCGTCAATTGTAGCCATGTCGTCTTACTGGCATGAACTCTGGTTATTAATGATATCAAATCAATAATTCACTGTAAGCTTGATGCATGCTTAAGAAAAATTAGTTCTCATAAAATAAAAAGATTTTTTAAATTAAAATTCATAATTAAAGTGACATGAACTGCTGGAAAAATCTAGGAATATTTTAAAAATTACTTAAATTTTATTATAGCATCTAATCTACTTAATAACATCTTATCTACTTAAAGTAGATCAAAGTTTGGTATCAGCAAAGAATCAACGAAATTAAAACTACCATTACCTTTCTCTGTAACGTAATAAAAGATGATGAGTAATATTATTCTGTATCAAATCAACAAGACTAGTGTTCGATACGAATGCATTGTTTGCCTCTTGTATCAACACTTCAGCTGCTGAACGTGTTAAATTCGTTATAAGAGGTGTCGGCTGGAAAAGTTCTCTGGAATTAGTAATATTACCATATCCAGATTCCGTCAACTCATCGGAATATGAAAGTTGACAGCCGAACAAGCACACCACAACAAAAAGCACGAATTTTAATCTGTTAATATCACGTGACATTTGAAAATTCATTAAAAAGTTTTTTAATTTCACACACAGAACAATAAAACCGCCACTATAACGGAGCAAATAGAGAATACTAAAATAGGAAAGCAAATATAAAAATTAGCGTCCAATGCTCCTACGTATGAAATATGATAGTTTGAGAAGAAACTTATGCACAGCCGACATTTAAAACAACAGCTTTTAGTTTGATAAAAAATTCTAATCGTGAATATGACGTCAGGATGTAAAGTAAAATGAGCAGAGGTCACTTGAAGTATTTACATATCATGTTGCAAATTTGTGGGAAGTGTAAAAAGGGTAATTGATTGATTATTTTAGATATCACAAACACGAGAAATACAACTCAAGATTATGAGAATTTTGATGTATAGTCTTTTGGCGGCTTGACTTACCGGATGTTTTGATGGAGACAAGACATTTACTTCAATAAAGCCATCACCGCGATAGGTCTGAAAGTTTTCCGGATTATAAGTTTTTATGTTTTGCGTATGATTTTCTTTAATGTCTGGAAAAGGTTTGTAATTCTTAACTTTTAAGTCTTGTTAGACAATATTAAGTGCTTTTCTTCTTTCCTTTATAGCTTAAACCACGAACGTTTCGTCCTCCTGGATCCGAAATAGTATGTTTTTAGCATTGTTAGATAGCTTAAATATTTTATTATTTTTCAAATAAATTCAGCAATCTCTCTAAGGTTAATAGTTTCTCTCACATTATAAGAAATTCTCTATAAAAATATAAACTGGGACAAGGGGAACTAAATCTCCTTTAGTAACTCAACTTCAAACCATGAAAAATTGTGGCATACCATCATCATCATAGTTGGCTAGACAGCCCAATGTGAGCCAATGCCTTCCTCTGAAGATTTCTCCATGACAACTTCCGATTTATCTTTGATCTCCAATTCTTTTCATTAATTGCGAGAAAATCAGACTCCACTGAGTCCACTTATTATTTCTATTGTGGTATACCACTTAAATAAAATAGTGTCACAGTTGTTAAGAGACCTGACCAAACCGTAACCACCTAAAGTAGGTGTTGACCAAATGCAACTGTGGAAGAATTGAAGACGAGGAGGGATTCTAAGTATGCTTTTAATCCTTTTAATTTAATTTTCTCCAATAAACTTATGATGGGCGTTTACTATATTTGGTATTATATTTTGATGCATCTAAAATATAAGGCCGTCGCCCAATCAGAGTTTTAGAGAAAAAGCGTGTGGTATTTTAGATTCTCTTCATTTTTCCGCCCAAAAGTATGCCTTTACAATTCTGCAATCAACCTTTTTTTGAAAGATTTTTAAATAGCAAACAGTTATTAGTTTAGATTTTTGATGAGCGTCTTTATATTTATATGTAATTAGCGATAAAGTAGCTTTTTATCGTTATCCAAATCGCTTTTCATCAATGTAAACTGCAATAAGATTAGAGTGTAAAAAAATATTAAAACTAAGAAACGTGTAGTTTTAAATTACTTACTCCAAACCATAAATCGCGTTACTTTATCGCCTTCTTTTGAGAAAAAACTAATCGAAATTCTAAAAATTATCAAGTGCTATTTCTCCTTATCTAATTAAGTGATCCCTTTATTTTCTACCTTTTTGAAAATGTATTGTGCTGTCTAATAATACTACATCATCAAAAGTTTGTCAAGTTAAAAAGAAAAAAAATCTAGAAAGCAAATTAAAATTTAACCTGGAATCGAAAATGGCGATGGTAGATACCTCTTAAGAGGACGCCATACAAAGGGAGAAACTTTTAGTCTAAATTTCTCTTTTACCTCCATAATTGATTTCAAATTTAAATTATGGAAAAATTGAGTTCAGACAAACCTAGAGTGAAACTTGAATTTTCAAATGCTGAAAAGAAAATTTTAAAAAATGAAAATAAATTATGAGAATATAACTTAGGATTACGCAATGGAGAAGTTCTCTTCTATTAATTTGCTTGCATTTTGAGATTTTTAAATTTTTTTTTCAGCAATTGAAACTTAATTGCTTACTTTAGATTTTCCTGAAAACAATTTTTCTTTCTTTCAAATTAGTAATAGAGGTGAAGGAGAATTCGCAACGAAGAGTTCTTCCCCTGTCGTATGGCGTCCTCTTATGGCACTGAGATCACTATCATTGTGAAGGATCGAGGTTCACCCCCAGTGGCGTCTTGAAACTTAACAGTTCTGTAGAGAAATAAAAGCGGCCCGTGCGCAGTGCTAATTACATTGCCCCCATCATGCTGTATTGATCTCGAAATTATGAAGCCTTGACTTTCATGACCTCCTTGGTCAACAACTGGTCATTGGGGAAGTGTTTTTTTTTTAAGTGTCAAACTTCTTTTAAATATTGTAAACAATGGTTACCCGTGAAAAACTTTAGTTTATTTACTTTTGTACATTTTGTAGCATGTTTTTTTGAATCGATAACTATTTACTTAAAGTCACAGTCATACCAGTTTCCAAACGAATACTTGCCTCCAACTTAGGTACTTTATTTATGTCGCACTAGAGGCTATTGGCTATTATGTTGCACAATGGGCTGTTGGCGACGGTCTGGGAAACATCCCTGAGAATGATCAGAGAACATGAGCACCGCAATTTTGATCCTCTGCAGAGAGGATGGCTCCCTTGCTTTGGTTGTCGCGCGAAGTCTTTACCGTTGAACAGTTTAACGAGGACCGATACCGAGCACCCTCGGTCCCTAGGCAGGCTGATCTAAGTGATCACCCACCCGCTCATTGACTGCAGCTGGGGATGCTTGACTTCGGTGTCCTACTGAGAACCGTGTCTTTACGATCAGTATACTGCGGTACTCATTCAATTAAGAAGGAAGCTTAATGGTTTCATAAGATGGAATGGTCAATGGTGAAAGCACCAGAATCGGTTAAACTGAGTCTAGGTTGAATCATGTTTCCTTACTATCCTACTCAAAGCAAGGAAATCAGTGTTATGATATACGCCAAATCTGGTTATGGAAGGGAAATGACTGGTATTTCGGGTCATGGGGACCTGCGTTTACTTAAAGTAAAGATTTGATTTGATTTGTTAATTTACGTCGCACTAGAGCTGCACAATGGGCTATTGGCGACAGTCTGGGAAACATCCCTGAGGATGATCCGAAGACATGCCATCACAATTTTGATCCTCCGCAGGGGGATGGCACCCCCGCTTCGGTAGCCCGACGACCTGCACGCGAAGTAGAGCACTTTACGGTAGAACAGTTTACGGAGGACCAATACCGCACACCCTCGATCCATACACAGACTGATCCAAGTGGTCACCCAAGAGCACACTGACCGCAGCCAGTAATGCTCGACTTCGGTGATCTGCTGGGAAACGTGTCTTAACGATCAGTCCACTGCGGGACTCCTAAAGTAAAGATTTCGGTTTTATTTTATAAGTGCGTACCGACTTAATAGGTCCTGAGTCATTTCAATAACTTTTAAAAAGAGATCATTTAATAAATAACCACCATAACTGGTATGTAAAAACATCAATTTTACATACTCATAATAATACGGGTTAAATAGAATTTTAAGGTTAAGTTTTTTTTTTTAAATGTACTAGTATTAATATATAAGATTTCGACCGCACCGAGTACATCTAGTTAGCTATAGGATGATTTCGCCGAATAGAGAACACTTGAACTCTTCAGATTTTTAAGCATTTACAAATGAAAATTTCTAAGTTTTACATTGTAAATTTTGAAGAAAATTTACGAACAACACAACTGAACACAAATTGACAGGTATTAGAACAAATTGTACTGTAAAGGTGACTTCATACTGTAAATGTAATTCTTAAAGAAATTCCTTATTGTAAATGGAAAGCTATTTTGACCAATTAAATTAGATTTAATGTATATGATCTATTTGAAGTTTAATTCTCTCAATATCTTAAATCAAAATTAACTCTGCAATTGGCAGAATACCTCCATAATATACAGGATGTTTCGTAATCATCCCTTTATGCATGTTACGGTTAAAGTTATAAAATTTTGTCATTAATAATAACGGGCGATCATAAATAATAATGTCGTTTATTGGTAAATGTGATAAATTATGCACATTAATCATACTAACTGGCTATTAATAATTGTCAACGAAGTTTGGTCAGTGTAATTAATTATACATAATTTATCGAAACTAAGACAATTTTTATATGTCTTTGCTGTGATGATATGTCATTGCGGAGTTTAAAAAAATGATTAACTGAAAGACGGATTTATATTTAAGTATTAAATTAAAATGTATTTTTATTTATGTTTTAATTTAAAATAATAGCTTTTAAAAGTTCAATTTGTTGTTTATGTGTCATATCTATCTTTAGTTCATAAATTTTAATATCATTCCAGAAATACAGATTTAATAAATATAAAAAAATTCGGAAAACGGTTATGAATTGATTTCAAGGCTTTATTAAAATAGATTTTGGCAAAGCTCCACGTGATGGAAAATTTAACTTTCATATTAAGATGAATACAAAACAATGGCATATCTTTCGTATTAAGAAATTTTTTATATTTAATCAAAATTTTAAAGCAGGTTTGAAAAATTATTACTTTGACCTAATTCGGTAATTATTAATAATAACCGGTAAATGTGATAAATTCTGATAGATTATTCACTTTAATCGACCTACATGGTTATTATTAATATCTGGCGATTGAACGATTAATTACGTTGATCATAACATATATATTTTAAAAACGGATCCGAAAATGAAATAAAAATCTATAAATTTAAATTTGTTCGAGTAGATTTCTTTTTAATTTTAAATTATATCTAAGCCTTCTTACGAAAAAAAGAATTGTCGGGACTTTAAAATAAACAAACAACTTTACCAAAAAAAATCTTTTTAAAAAAAAATCGCCAATTTGGTAAATTTTTTTCCAGATAGATGAAAGATCATATTTTTATGAGCCGATACAATGTGGCGTTGGTGTAAATTTAAAAATATTACTAAATTAGATCACAAACATTTTTCTATATTTTTTCTACATTTTTCTATGTTCCTCATTTTTTATGTATAGTGGAGCGATTGATAAAGACAGACAAAGTATAACTTTTCACAAAATCACAACAATTATTAAAATGACATTATTTGCTAAAAATTCGTCATTTAAGGCCTTAAAGAAGTCCTAAAATCAGATGTTTTCCATTTTTTTGACTAATAAGTTTAACGATTTTAAATCCAACTGTGCTTAAGCTGATTAATTTGGTCACTTAAATACCATTAATTTGAGACTACTTTGGTTTCTATGCCTTAGTTTTTTCAAAGGATTTTAATTATAGTGTATAATATAAGGCATATAATATTATATAATAATAATTAAATTTAAATGCATTCAAATGTTTATAAATTTAATTCATAAAATTAACAGCAACGTGATGAATCCAGAGTGACTTATCCTGAGAGTTATATTAGATTTTGCACTCGTGTATTTAATAGATATTCATTGTAAAAGATAAAATGGTTCTATTCTAGTTTATAATTCAAAATATAAAAATTAAAAATGTCTTATGATAAGAATAATAATGATACAAAAATAAATTATAATAAGCATAATAATGAAACGGAAATTGTAATCTTAATAATGAGAGTAAAATTATGATAATCGCAATAATGAGAGTAAAATTATGATAATCGCAATAATGAGAGTAAAATTATGATAATCACAATAATGAGAGTAAAATTATGATAATAACAATAATGAGAGTAAAATTATGATCATAATAATGAGAGTAAAACTATGATCCTAATAATGAGAGTAAAATTATGATCCTAATAATGAGAGTAAAATTATGATCCTAATAATGAGAGTAAAATTATGATCCTAATAATGAGAGTAAAATTATAATCATAATAATGAGAGTAAAATTATAATCATAATAATGAGAGTAAAATTATGATCATAATAATGTGAGTAAAATTATGATCATAATAATGTGAGTAAAATTATGATTATAATCATGATAAGCATTACATTTTGCATGCATTAAGCAGCATATCTGGATTCATCTTTGATTTTTAAATAAAATTCTGCGAAATAAATAAATTTTAAATTACCTTTCCCTGTAACGAAAGAAAAGCTGGCGAGTAATGTTGTTCTTTATCAAATCAGTAAGACTGGTGTTTGATACAAATGCACTGTTTACATCATGCATCATTACTTCAGCAGCTGAATGACTTAAATTCGTTATAAGAGGGGTCGGTTTAAAGAGTTCTCGAGCGTTGGTGATTCTACTGTATCCTGCATTTTCCATTCCATTGGAGGGCAAAGTCTGAAGGATGAGCAGACACACCACCACAAAAAGTGCAATATTTAGACGATAAGTATTAAGTGACATTATTTGAAGCTTCATTTAAAGTTTTATTCACAAGAAATTATCCACTCAAGAATTTATAAGAGAAAGATAAAATAGAAAATCAAAAATAAAAGCTCGCAGGTCTGGATCACGACAGTTAGCGAAGAAACTATTCGCCTCTCTGACATTTATAACAATTACTAGATATCGCAGAATTTGATACTGACCACGTAAGCGGACGATTAAAGTTCAATAGTAAGCATGACGTCACAATGTATTGTTAATTGAGCTGAGGTCATTTTGGTTACTGTGTGTCTTCTGAAATTTTTTGGAATGTGTAAAAAGGGGACTTGACTGGTTATTCTGAAAACCACAACTTTATGATAGATCTTTAAGAAACAATATTGATTTAGATAGATTGATTTGGCTTATTTTTGACTTATATATGAGATTTACTAGGTGATATAAAGAACAGGTCTTATAGTATTTAGGATTAAAAGTTTATATTGTATAATATTTATTTATTGTTTTACACACATATGATGATTTGTGAAATCATTGCAACAACAAAAAAAGTTTTATAATTTTTATTTTAAAGTAAATAACTACGCTGTCAGTTTGTATTATTAGAAATGATAGTTATACAACTCTACGTCCAGCAGGTTCCCAGTAGAGCACCGGTCAAGCATCACTGGCTGCAGTCAGTGTGCGGGTGGGTGACCGCAGCAAGTGATGCTTGACTTCGGTGATCTGCTGGGAACCGTGTCTTAACGATCAGTCCACTGCAGGACCTCGGAGCTCTTAATCGCGTCCAATATTAAGTATTGAAACAAAGTAAATCAAATCAGCCGATGAGTCAGCCAAGAGAGATGGCATGGATGTTAAGGTTCTTTAATTTTGAGATGAATGCATGATGTGCTGCAATATCATCAGCACGGCACACCGGCCGCATTTACTTCCCAGACAAGCTGATACCCATTGATCTAAAGCTGGAACGACTTCAAGCCACCATCCGGGATAGAACCCGGTATTTCACAGTAAAACGCAGTACCTTAACCAATGTTCCCGCTCAAGTATATTAAGCATTCGTCGAATTTATTTTTCTTTGCTGTTGTTGTTAATTTACGTCGCACTAGAGCTGCACAATGGGCTATTGGCGACGGTCTGGGAAGCATCCCAGAGGATGATCCGAAGACATGCCATCACAATTTTGATTCTCTGCGGAGGGGATGGCACCCCCGCTTCGGTAGCCCAACGACCTGCACGCGAAGTCGAGCACTTTACGGTAGCACAGTTTAACGAGGACCAATACCGCACACCTTCGGTCCCTACGCAAACTGATCCAAGTGGGTCACCCACCCGCACACTGACTGCAGCCAGTGATGCTTGACTTCGGTTATCTGCTGGGAACCGTGTCTTAACGATCAGTCCACTGCGGGACGAATTTATTTTTCTAATTTTGAAATTGAACACTTGTATGACATTTGCTTGGAAAGGCGGATTTTCTCCAAAGGCTTTGGGGAAAGATTTGAAACTTATTATCTAAAACCTAAAACATCTCATTGTTCGTTTGCATCCATTTGTTTAAACTATTAAATATTTTGACAGTTAAACTGGATATCTTAGTTTTCTGATAGTTTATTTACAGTAAGTGGGTTACAAGGCTTAACATAAAAGGCGAATCAAAGGATTTGTCCTTATATCTAACGCTGTGGAGTACGGCGGTAGCAGGTTCGATTTTTTCAGTAACAGTGAATGCATTTTATTTTGTCACTTGTTGTGTATATCTGTTATTAGAGCTTACCCACACTGAAGTCCCGCTGTGGATTAATTGTTAAGACACGGTTCCCAGCAGATCACTGGTTGCGGTCAGTGTGGGGTTGGGTGACCACTTGGATCAGTATGCGTAGGGACCGAAGGTGTGCGTTATTGGTTCTCGTTAAACTATTCTACCGTTAAGTGCTCGACTTCGTGGGCTGGTCGTTGGATTACCGAAGCGGGGGTGCCATCCCCTCTGCAGAGGATCAAAATTGCAATGGCATGCCTTCGGATCATCCTCAGGGATGTTTCCCAGACCGTCGCCAATAGCTCATCGTGCAGCTCTAGTGCAACGTAAATGAACTACAACAACTGCTCACACTGAAATTTAGCGAGAATTTATAAGCGGGTTGAAGATTTTTGTACGTAATAAAGCTCTACGAAGATGTCTTTTCTTTAATTAAGCGCTTGTATGCTGTTTGCTGGTAAGAACTGAGGTTCTTAGTGATTTCGACCTGTGGAATTATTTCTTCTCTGACGCAGTTCGGGACTTAAGCTTTTAGGCCACTTTCATTTGTATGTACTGAGTGACAAATAAAGTAATAAGGCATGGCGACTTTTACCTCTTTATTATTCGTTAATGTGTCATATGCTTTAAAGTATTGATGTTATAATAATGTGGATATTATAAATAAATGAAAACAAGAGCTTGATTATCCATTTCCCTTTTTTATTAATGAAATATTACCGAATATAACACGAAAAATAATTTTCGATCATCTAATGTTAAACGACTCATAAATTGAGGTAAGAATGTAGATCTACTGTTTCTTCAACCTATTAAAGTTATTGACTTTTATGAAATAAAACGATGTGTCAAGAAGCTCAAACCGTACAGCCCCAGGAAGTAAAATAAAATATTCGAACTTCTTCTAGAAAAATATACTGTCTCAATCACTCATATCTTTAACGCATGCCTACACCTAAACTACTTCCCTGAAGTCTGAAAGATGGTCAGCATAATTTTATTCCAAAACCGTATGAAGATCCCACCCTGTCAAGTCGAGTACTTTATGTTAGAAAAGTTTAAAGAGGACCCATACCAAGTTCCCTCGGCACCTTAGCAGTCTGATAAAAGTGATCGCTAATCGTTTCCAGTGATGTGTGACTTCCGTAATCAAATGGGAATTATGTTATCAGTCCACTGTGGAACCCACATTATCAAAATCATTGTAAAAGTGAGGCATTTGTTTAGGGCGTCAAGCCATCAGTATTTCCTGCTTTTTTTTAAATGATTATTAGAGTTTCATTAATTTTTAAAATTTTTTTTTTTTGCATTGAAACTTGCAAATGAAGTTTTTTTTTAAATTTTATTTTTTATTTTATTATATCGAGGCAATTACAATGAAGGCTTTAGTCTCAACAATACCAGGGTCCCCTTGCATAAAAATCTTCATATAAATCAAAATTATACATTTGGAAAAGAAAATATATTGAAACATCTTTAAACGATTATTTAAGCGGGGAACTTGAATTTTATCACTTCTTACGGGCTACTAGTGTTGCGAATAAAAAATGAACCGTACAATAAATTAAAAAAAGAACGTAAATAAATGTCAAATTGTTCAGTTTTTGGACAGAATTTCGAAGAAACAACAACACATTTATAGCAATAATATAGAGACGAAAATCTATGGTCATAAGTGATCCATATTATCTTTGGGTACGGATCCCGGTAAAATATTTTGTTTAAAACCCCATAAAATCAGTATTGCTCACAAATATTACGTTTTCAAATTATGTAACCTTATAGGGCTATTAAAAGTTAGACAGAAAACAATGATTAGTATTAGTTTTTTCCCGGTACAAATTGCATATTTGGTTGGTTGGTTCTAATGCCACTTGCCACACGAGCAAGCCTGATTGGTGAAACCGAGCAAATTTAATGCAGAGTGGGCGATTCTTGTTTTTCAGTGGCGCCATCTATTGCCAAGAATTCGATTTCGGGCACATCATACGTCACACCTGTTTATAAGGCTGATCCATTCATTCATCCACAGATCGTAATTTTGACCTGAATTAGAGAACGATCGATCTCCAATCCGGTACCCCCAGAGGTATTGATTTGTTAAGGGAACATGGAGGACTTTTGCAACTCGACAGAATTTTTAACGTGCATCAGTCACCAACTACACGGGGAGTCTTCGGCCGGCGGGGTTCGAACTCTCGGACATGGGCCCATCGCCCTACCGACCAGGGTATCCCGGTCCTGACAAATTGCATATTTAGCATTCTTTATATTTTCATATGAATTAGGAATTTCTTGAACTCGAATCTCTGTTTACTAGCTATTAGAAACATCTGAAACAGTGGCGTAGCGAGGGGGGAGCAAGGGGGGCATCATGCCCCGGGCGCTACTCACAAAGGGGCGCCAAATGGTCAACAAAACAAAAAAATTGTTGGATAATTTTTATTTTTATTATGATTTATTTCTGGAAAATATATTTAAAATTTAGTGCTTGTGAAATATAATAAATGTTAATTCGTAAATAAAAAGTAACACTAATCAAACTGTAATAATATATTAATAATAGAAATGACACGTCTTTTCTAATGGCAAGGCTGACTCGACCTGTGTCTGTCAGCCCTTCCTTATGGCATCTTCGCTGTGTGGTTACATATATTATCTCCAAATACTTGCAGTATACAAAGTACAAACATCAGTGTATAAAGTGTTTGTATGTTTGTACAGTGTACAAAATCCAATCGATGTGACATGTTTCGGAATAATTGAAAACATATATCTCTTTTCTCACGTTCAACATTACGATGGGAATTATTAAAAAATGCTTTAACAAAAACTGTCAAACATGAATCTGCAACAGGATGGAGAGCCAGAATACAAGCGGTTAACGTTATCATCGATGGGCTAACGATTATAGTAGAACTATTAGGAAAATTCGCAGAGGACACTACCACTACAAGTGACACCAGAAGTGAAGCTACAATTCTGTTGCGAAATATACTAACTTTTAGTTTCATAACTTTAGTTCATTTCTGATATGAAATCTTAAGGAGGATTGATCGTGTGCAGCTCAGATTACAAGATCCTAGAATGAATTTTAGAGAAGGGTTCAATGATCTTGAATCATTAGCGACTGAACTAGCCGAAATTCGAGACAAGCTCTGTGAAGAGGCAATAGAAAAAGCGAAGTCTCTTTGTGAAAAATGGGATATTGATGCAACAATACGTGTAAGAAGACGCCGCAAAATGCCCGGAGAATTGGCTAGAGATGTCGGTCTTTCCGCAGAAAGTGAAATTTCTCGCGTTATGAAAAGTGTTCTTGATCGTCTCCAACAAGAAATATGTACACGATTTACACGATTAAATGACCTTAATTTCAAATTTGGATTTCTACTAGACGTTGAAAATTTATTAAACAAGGATAATGTTGATAACGACCTTGAAAAAAAATTGTAAAAATCTGGGTGAATTTTATAATACAGATTTCAATGTAATAGAACTTTTTATCAAAATATGTGACAGCAAAATGTTACTCCGCAGTAGAAAAGAAATTAAACCTAAAACTCCATTAGAATTTCTTACTTTTATAATCAATCTCGAATGGAGAAGATGTTTTTCCAAATCTGAGAGCGGCATTTCAAATACTCCTGACTATCTCAGTATCAATTGCTAGCTGCGAACGTTCATTCAGCAAATTAAAATTAATTTTGACAGATCGCCTAAGTGACCTAGCATTTTTAAGTGTGGAAAGAGAAAAATTTTAAATGATCAATTTTGATGATATTATTGATACATTTGCTTCATCAAAAGCACGGAAAATTTAGACATAGTAATTAGTTTTATTAATGTATTATAATCATATGATTATTAAATATATGTATCTCCTTAGAGATAATAAATATTTACTTTTTTATTGTTTTAAAACTGCGTGTTTTTAAAATATTTCTTTATAAATATGTAAAATAAATAATAGGTATCTTTTGAACTAATTCTAGATGATCATATACATTTCAAAATCTAGTCTTGTTTTCTCAACTGCATTTTTTGTCTCAAATTTAATGCTTAGCTTGAGCCTATGACTTTATTTATTTTACTTTATTTATTTATTACTTTGCGAGTATATTTTACTTATAATATTAGATGGTTTTCGAATGGGGGGGGGCGCTAAAAAGGTATTGTGCCCCGGGCGCGAGTTAAGCTCGCTACGGCACTGATCTAAAACCAACTGTTTATTTATTTTTCATACAGTATGTGATTTAATTTATTCTTAATTACAATTTTGTGTATTTGATTGTAATTTGTGTGATTGTCATTTGAATTAAGGAGAGTTTTTGTTTTGTAAAACTCTCATAATAATTTGCAAATTACATAAAGTTATACATTTCATAAAATCGTGCCTCAAGTTATAAATAGTGGATAACCTAATTACAATCAAATGTTTTAAAAATTAATATTTGTACACCAAAGTCAATTTTTTTTTATTGGTAAACAAAAACAAAAAAAAAAAGAAGAGAAAAAAAAATAAATAAAAAAAGAAGAAAAAAAATGAACTAAATGATTTATTAAAGATTACAGTAACTACAAATATGACAGCGATTTTGACAGTAGTTTATGAAACCACTAAGTTTAAAAAATTAGTTGAAATGGCTTTTAGAGTTTGAACATATTGCATAATATGAAAAATAAAAGAGAAAATGAACAGGAAGAAAGTGTTATTTTTATCTGTTATTTTTTCAAGGTTGTCGCCTAAATTTATTTGTCTATCAGGAAGGATTTTATAATAATTTTGTGTTCTCCTGTTTGAAGTACTACACTGATAAACAAAAGAATAAACATTCTGTATTGGTTTAGAAATGTTTAATTTTGAGGATAATCAGCAGCGTCTTATCTTTAACTTCTTATCGCAACATTTTTAAACTATGGCGACGGTTAATTCTTATCCAAATTGAATTTCACATCTAAAGTAAGAAGTATTTTTATTTGGATAAAATGTTGCAAACTATTCGGTATCAGTTTCATTTAAATCATTTTATTCGATGTTTTTTTTATTTTAATACTGCTAATTTTTTTTATTTTTTAATGGAATTTAATTATTTTAAAGTTTAGACTAAAGGAAATATTAGCTTGATTTTGACCGAGACAGCACGACCGAGGACTTTTTGCTTGATGCATATTGCGCTTGTGTTTTCTTAAAGCAAAAATTGCTTGTACGTATAACTTATATGGTTTATTGTAAAAACTATGCTATAGATAAACGAACTTTTCATTTTTTAAATGTTTTATTTTCTCAAACCGATGAAATGGGCGGTTGGATCTGTAGGGTTCAGAGGCGTTTGGGAGCCCGGATGCGATTTTCCAATCCAGTGATCTTCAACGACCCGTTTTCCTGTTTGGATTTTCTTAAGTAAAATTTAAAATAAAAAATAACGTTATTCTTGCCGTCTTATAGTTTGGGTAACAAATTTTAAAAGAAATAAAAGCTTGCATTATAATTGGAACCAACTTCACACAAGAAAAATATCCAAAGGAAAGAGCGAATTGTTAACTCTTTGAGGAACAGGAATTTTTAAAAAAAATAAAACACCGCAATTGTCAAAATTATTTTAGTTTGGCTCTGTAGTTTATTTTATTACCGTCGTTGAACAGCCGACCGAATTTTCAGTTTACGTCTACCAGTGTTTAACTCCGTATCCTTGTAATTTTACACCCAAATCGAGAAGTCAAGGGATTTCCTGAATCAAGTATTCGGAGAAATTTGCCTTCATGGACTTTTTTTATATTTGTAGTTATGAGCCTAATCCAGAAGAGAAGGGAACTCCAAGTATTGGGAGAAATTTGCCTTCGTGGAGGACTTTTTGATGGAACTAACTCGCATTTGCGTTATGTGGAGAGGAAGACCACGAGAACCTCCCACGGTTAGCCTGACGGCAAAGGGACTCTAGCCCATGATCCATCTACCACTGAGTATATTTCCCGTCATCACTGTGGTCTGTGCAATCCGGATGCGGATTCGTATCGACTGGGATTCGAACCCGGTTCTCCTCATTGGGAGGCGAACGCGAGCCCCTGAGCCATCGCGGCTTTCAACTTGAGAGATGGATACCACGAAAACCGCCCACGGTTAACCTGACAGCAAGAGGATTCTAACCCATGATCCACTGAAGATATTTCATATCAGCAGTGTGGTCAGTGCGAACCGGGTGCGAAATTCGTATCAACCAGCCATTGCCGGGATTAGAACCCGGGTTACTTCCTTGGGAGGTGAACGCTCAGTTTGGTTCTACAGAACAATTTATTTAAATGAAATTTTACTTTATTTTGTTTACTTTGTGGTTAGCGATGAAAACCTCAGCCCTTCATAGAATTAAAGGCCACTGGATTGTAAATTAGCTGCCTGGATTGGAATATCGCACCTCTACAAACTTCTCCATTAGAGATTATGTCAAACGAGTGCAATCTCCACAGGGAAAAAGTCAATTTATTTGAAAACAAAAAAAGAAATAAAAACACGGAAAGAAAAATGTAAATTCATATTTTAAAGTTCTATTTATTGTAAGGAGAGAAAAAAATATTATTTCCTAGAATATAGTTTTTATTCTTTTTTGTAAATAATATTTAAATTATAATAATCTAAATTTTTATTATTAAACTTATATTTGAAATCTGATATGGCTTTGGCTAGATGCCAGGGACAGTGGCCCTCTTCGCCCCCTATCTATGCCAGCTATGTCATTGATCTATGCCACTGGATTAGATGCACGTATTTCGGTTCGTTCTTTAACTCTCTGTAGCAGTCAGGAAAATTGGGGAGAAAAAAGGGTGCAAATTTCCCGGATAAGACAAAAAAATGGAATAAAATAATTAATAATTTCAGCTTGTTTTCAATAGGGTTAAAATATTTGTAAAGAAAAAAAAATTGTTCGATGTATATGTTAAAACTGGAAGTCATGGATGTTTTATTCTTCTTGTAAATGAGCAAGAAAGGAAAAAAGTAAACGAACAGTTTTACTGCCAGTCTTTATTTTTCAACATTTGCAATCCTGGATCCCTTTTTCCTTATCTAAGTACGTGGGTAAATTGGTTTTGTTATATTATCCTTTTGACGCTGATGGGACAACGGTGCTCTTTTAAGATATTTTTTTTCGGACGTTCTAATTACAAGCAATAGTATATTTTGCTATTTTTTAATTATAAAATAACAGCCTGATAACAGTTACTAAAAAAATCTGTTAGATTATCGGAATCATATTTCTACTAAAATATAAAATACAAAAAAAAGAATAATTTTTAAAAAAAGTAGTACAAAAGTAATTTTTTTCCATTCATATTCAAAAATTTATCAATAACTGATTTTGTAAATTAAAGAAATTTCAATGATGAATAACTTTTTCTTTTGGATCTAAATAACTGCAAATAATTACAAATTCTAAAAATTATTGTTTGAAAGTGAAGCGCCTTTGGAGGATTTTACCTTAAACGCAGAAAAAGACAACGATGTTTCATAACCATAAATTATTAAAATGCGAAATATAGTATTTCTCATGTATTTTCAACTAAATTAATACAAAATAACACAAAAAAGTATGAAGAATATGTAAAATAAAAATTCTGCGGCAAAGGGTTAAGAAGAATATAGCTCTAAATGCGACTTCCTACGTGTATGACAATAAGAATAAGAAGTTATAACTAACGCTAATAGTTGTTGAAATGTTAATCCTATTTTATGATAAAGACTTAAGAGTTTTTGTTTTGATGTTAACAACTGAAATCTTTATTTCTATTGTGAAAGCAAGCAAACTTTAATATTTAAGAAATTAATTTATTTGCATAAAAAGTTAAAGAAAGATTGGTTTGTTTTTAAAGTATAACTATTGGAAAATTTGCTAAATATTTTAGCAAAAATTGTACTTTATTGATTACAATCACAGCATAAGCAGATCTGACGATCTTAAAAGCTAATAATCTATGCGGCCAAAGAAATTGTTTACAATTGTTACTAAAGTTGCACTTAAAACATATATTTAACTGAAAAGTTATTAAATTATATCTTTATTATGAAAAATGTGAAATTTTCAATGTAACAGTTAAAAAAACATCTCATAGTAATTTATATTTAAGGAAAAAATGTATTCCATCTGTATTTCCGTATCCGCATTTTACCGTACACATGCAAATTACTTGATATTTTAGTAAAAAACACATTTTGTAAAGATGCTTATGTGATTAAAACCCTTTGTTTTGAGACAAATGGGAATTTTTGAGCCAAATGGGAATTTTTGGGACAAATGGGAATTTTGAGACAAATGGGAAAAGATGAAAATATTTTCATACATATTTATTAAAAACTTTAAGCAGTCAAACAAAACATACAATTTCTGGTTTTTCCGAAACCCGAGTAACTGATACTTATTATATCCTTGTTTTCTGATTTTTCGTGGATTTATGCTCGTTTCATATGAAAATGCAAATGCTTCCAAATCTAAGAGCAACAGCAAAATAAATTCTAAAATCCTTTTGTTTTTCAGTGTTCCAGAGCAGCTGTTCCGAATTTATCCTAGCTTCGGAATTCTAGATTATCGACCCCTCTTCTGGCAGAACCCCCAGTTAATAAATTAAGTTAATATCAGTTGTAAACATATTTACCAAAGAAACACATAATACTAATCATTTTCAAAATAATTAATGTGCGGAATAAAAGGAATTTTTCCTTCTTTTTTTAATAAATTAGACATTACAGAACTGTTGAATTTACAGTTCTGGAATACATCTAGCTTAGTTCAGAACTTATTTTGGTGGATGCATAAGCTGATGATGAATGAAATAGTTTGATGGTTTTTCATTGAAATGAAAACGAAAAAGAACAGTTTGAAACGTTGAGAATGGTTATCAGAGAAACACAATTCTTTATTCTGGAATTTGATTATTTTCCTTGAACTGATGGAACACGTTAGAGTAGCGGTTCTTAATTTTTTCCGTTGAGGAATATTAAATGATTGATCTTCTGTTGGCAGAACCAAGCAATCAAGGAATAATTTCATTAGCAATGGGATACCTGCAAGTGACGTAGTGTGGGTATCTCGATCCCGATTGGTTGTTGAAACGTGGCATTTTACGTCAGCAACTGTTTTTTCCATTCTATTTCGACTAAGCCAAGCCTGTCAAGTATCAATTCTCTTAAGTAACACAGCCTAAATTCTTTCGCAAAGATTCACAAAGATTTCAACTATACCACCATAAATTTACACAAAGACAGAGGCATGAAGACATATAGAACATAAAGAATATGCCAAGAAGAATATATTTTGACTTTGCCAGGTATGCGGCACAAAAATATACCACGGTTACAATAAAATACATAAACAAAGTTAAGTAATAGAAATAGACTAAAAAGAATTATATTTCAAGAAATTCGATGTGCTAAATTTAAAGTGCTGTATTTAATTAACTTAACGTTTATTAGCATTTTAAGTTGGGTAGAGAAACTTAGCTCAACTTTAATACTTCATATTGCTGATAAAGATTTAGCTGGTGCTGACGTAGGTCACATGCTTGAGTATTAGTTGTCTTCTTCTTGGTGAGCTAGTACCCAATTGTGAACATATTAAAAAACGAAAAAGAATTAATCGTTTAAAAGTATGCAATTATCTAAATTTTATTAATTATTTTAAAACAATTAAGTGAATGAATAACGAAGTGATTGAGTGAATTTGATTTTAGTGCATGCATAAATTTGAAAAGAATAATGCAAATGTCATGCATAAGTTGATATATGGTTTCCATTAAAATAAAAACGAGATAAGAAAATAAACATTGAGAATGGTTGTCAGCGAAGCATAATTTTTCATTGTTGAATTAGTTTATTTTTATTCTATTCGAAATACTACTGGAATTTTTCATAAGCGTATATACAGTGGTGGCCAAAAGTGTGGACACTTTTTGAAAGTTTCATGTTTTTCAACTTTGCGTGCTTGAAGAATATATTAATTTTCACTTAAATACAAACGTTTATATATCAAATTGAAGGTAATTTAATGTAGAATTTAAGAATAAGTACAGTATTACAATATCTGTATTACAAAAAAAGTTATGCAACTACTAGTAAGATCTATCTTAGATTTGCATTTTTTTAATGTGATACTTACACAATCAATACTTAGTAGGATAACGCTTATTTTTTAAGACAGCTTCACAGCGTCTTTTCATCAAGTGAACGAGTGTTTGGAGTTCATCTTTCGTAATTACATGGTGCCAAGAATCAATTATAGCTTCAATAAGTTGTCTTTTATTGGATGGACGTTTTTTTCGTACAATAATTTTAAAACGTCGCCACAAATTTTCAATTGGATTGAGATCAGGGCTGTTTCCTGGCCATGGTAATATATCTATGCCTTTATTTTGAAACCATGCTTTGCATACTTTTGCTGTGTGGCATGGAGCTGAATCCTGCTGAAAAATAAATGGTGCGCTGTTGGGGAAGAGATCCCTGATGGAAGGTATCAATTTTGGTTTCAGGACAGTTTCGATGTATTTTTTGGCACTCAGGATGCCATCAATCACTTGAATTCGGCCCACACCATCTGCAGACATACATGCCCAAATCATGACATTTGTTAGGTTTTTAGTAGTTTAGTAGTATCAGGATGAAGTGCTTCACCTACTCTACATCTCACGTATTTTCTACCATCACTATCAAAGAGCGATATTTTACTCTCATCGCTCCAGATTACTTGCTTGCATTGATTTTCTGACCATTTAATGTGTTTGTTTACCCACTTAACTCGTTTTTCTCGTTGCTTTTGATTTAAATATGGTTTTTCCTTGGAATTCTAGCTTGTAGACCAAATCCTGATTATCTTCTTCCTATTGTTCTTGAACTTACTACAATACCCGCTGCATTCATTTCACATTTAATGGCATCTGATGAAATTTTTCTATCTTGAAGGCATAGCCGTTTAATTTTTCTATCGGAAGTAGCACTTGTGCATTTTTTTCAGCCTGATTTGACATCCTGAATGCCAAAAAACACATCGAAATTGTCCAGAAACCAAAATTGATACCTTCCATCAGGGATCTCTTCCCCAACAACGCACCATTTATTTTTCAGCAGGATTCAGCTCCATGCCACACAGCAAAAGTATGCAAAGCATGGTTTCAAAATAAAGGCATAGATATATTACCATGGCCAGGAAACAGCCCTGATCTCAATCCAATTGAAAATTTGTGGCGACGTAATAATCCAATAAAAGACATCCAATAAAAGACAACTTATTAAAGCTATAAGTGATTCTTGGCACCATGTGATTACGAAAGGTGAACTCCAAACACTCGTTCACTTGATGAAAAGATGCTGTGAAGCTGTCTTAAAAAATAAGCGTTATCCAACTAAGTATTGATTGTGTAAGTATCACATTAAAAAAATGCAAATCTAAGATAGATCTTACTAGTAATTGCATAAATTTTTTTATAATACAGATATTGTAATACTGTACTTATTATTAAATTCTACATTAAATTATCTTCAATTTGATATATAAACGTTTGTATTTAAGTGAAAATTAATATATTCTACTAGCACACAAAGTTGTAAAACATGAAACATTCAAAAAGTGTCCACAGTTTTGGCCACCACTGTATATCCTTTTTATAATTCTTTCATTATATTATCTTTAGAAAAGTATTGTTTTAATTTTTTTTTCTTTACAAGCATTTCAAGTAAATAATTTCATAAAAATAATGGAAATAACAAATAATGTATGTAAATAATGTATTAAAATTTATAAGTTTTGAAAATTACTAGTGATTAAAAGAGTTTCTAACTTTCGTAATCCCTGTGACCTTTTCACAGAACACCATTTGGAAAGCTTTGTACTAGATTTATTTTATAAACGCTTATTTTTTTTAATAATTTTTCAAAATGAATATTAGAATTTTTTCCCCTTTAAATAAATATGTCTGACATTTTGCTTGATCATTAAAAAATGCAAAATATTAAATAAAAAATGAATTGTTGATTTCATAAATATAATCACAGGTTTTAAAAATCATCACTGGCTAAAAAAGAAGTCCTAACTTTTGGAATCCATATGCAATTTCACGAAACCCTAGGGCTCCGCGGAGGAATACGATTTAGAACCACTATTCTAGATGCATATTACGATTGAATTGTTTCAATAAAAAACATTCTTACAGTGTCATCTCCTATGGTGTATCAGTTGAGTCGATTAAATGAGACAGCTGATCCAAAACCGAAAACGAAGTGGGTCGGGTAGAAGGATCTACTGCAGTGCATTTCCTTGTCGCTTGGCGTAACTAAAAAGTAAGGAATTTGAAGTTTAAAATATAAAAATTGTACAATCTAACATAAATAGTCTTGCTCAATAAATACAACATAAATATATTCTCTAGAATCCCATTCGACAAAAATTTTTCATTAAGTCATTAATATAAACAAAAATTAAATATTCATAAAATCTTTTAAACCATCATTAGATGAAGCTGAAAAGTGTTCCTAATTATATATTCCCACCTTTTTTTTCTGTCCCTTAGTTTTATCTGATAAACAAATTCTCATAGTTTCTAATTCCTGTTTACTATAAATGATCTTCTTCAAAATTATTCGCTAGATTTTGATAATATTATTTTCACTCACCTGTAGGTTCTAGTTTTTTTTGTCGTATGCCTGTTTAGACAGCGGGGGTGCGATTGTTCCTGTTTTTCAGTGTCGCCATCTATGGCCAGGAATTCGACTTCTGCCACGCCATTCTGACAACCACAACCCGTTTATAGGGCGGGTCACATTCACACACAAAGGAGAAGGGACATAGAACACACAGAGTGAGAAAGAAACATCCATGCCTTGCCCGGGATTCGAACCCAGAACCTTTCTGATACTAGGACAGTTCCCTGCCCCCTACACAGGCCTGTCGGCTGCAGGCTCTAATAACTTAATGTATGGGATTGAAGAAAGAGGGATTGAGAAGTGCTAAGCAAAGCATTTCTAGAGGAACTAAGAACACGCAAAATGATTATTTGATTTATCAGCGGTTTCGAAAATCAACCAATATTGTATTTTCATTTTTTTTTATTCTGAAGTCTTTTTTTTTCTCACCACTCTCCATTGAGTCATAGAAGAAGAATCAGGATTGAAAGAACAAAATTAGTTTATTACGAAACGATTCGCGCAAAATGTGGTAACCTTTCGCCGTAACGGCCGTGAAGATTCAGGAATTAATCATATGCTTAAAAGTGCTTTGCAATTTTTTCATCGAAATCTATAATAGATAGTCGTGATTATTGTAAAAGTTTCTTATTTGTATGAGAGCTTGGCTCACACAGGTCATTCCCTATCATTATAAACATATGTTCCCCCGTCTTCCACTGATGCCAGATATGCATAATCGTTGCTTGCATGTTGTTGTTGTTGACGTATGCTTGTTCAGGCAGAGGGGGTGCGATTGTTCTTCTTTTCCAGTGGTGCCATCTATGGCCAAAAGTTCGACTTCTGCCACACCATACGTCGCACCCGTTCATAGGGCGGACCCATTCATACATCCTTGCATTCATCCACGAATGGGAATAACAGTCGCAGTTTTCCACTGTCTAGGGAGTTTACCCAGTTTACTTGGTAAACTCCTTGGTAGTTTACTGGACTTGGTATAGGATTCTAAACCAAGGGGATAAGCAACAACAACATTCATTCATCCACAGATCGTAATTTTGACCTGAATCAGAGAACGATCGATCTCCAATCCAGTACCCCCAGAGGTTTTGATTTGTTATGGGAACATGGAGGACTTTTGCGACTCGACAGATTTAAAGTGCCGGGAGTCTTCGGCCGGCGGGGTTCGAACCCACGAACTCTCGGACATGGACCCAGCGCCCTACCGACCAGGCTATCCCGGCCGTTGCTTGCATACTTTCAGAAAGAACGAAGAGCAATCAACAGTTGAACATCCATCTCACATCATTGGTTGACGAGCGAACATGAGTGATCTTTCGTTGATCTAAAGATTTCAGATAAATGCAAGCATTTTAATTTAACATTATTGTCTGAAATATTTTGTTGAAGAATATTTGAAGTTTCTTTTCAATATAAGCAAAGAATTATAATGAAATCAGGTCGAATAACATCCATAATTGCACGCATTGTTTGGTAATAAATTAATTTTCAGTTTCACTTTTGCTTTTTTTTATATAGTTTAATGAAGACTGCAAAACATTACCTTTATTTATAGTCTTCGACGAATAGACTATCCACGTAGTGAAAGTGAGGTAATTACGTTCATTAATTTAGAAAAATATTTTACCACATAAGAAGTACCACATCGCAGTAGCTGTTTTCGAATCGAAATAGCGATTAATTTACACTTCCGACATTATTGTCCAGGGGTGGCCAAACTGCGGCTCGCGAGTCACATGCGGCTCTTTGAAGGATTATTTGTAGCTCTCTATAAATGTACCCGAGTTCCCTTTTCATTTTTGTGCTATTATATTTAAAAAAATTATAATCGTTCCGTATGTGTTTCAAAATGCTTTTAAATTACTGACAACAAATAGGAAAGGCTAAGTGCAACATTGTAGCAAATTTCATTTCCGTTCAAGTTAAGAATAATATGAATCATCGAAAACTGCGCGAACGAACATAAACAGTGACGTAATCGTCCGTAATCGACCGACTCCAGACCGATTAACACGATCTACCAATAATTTATTCCTTTTTTTTTCTAAGAAAAAGTAAGCTGGAAGGAATATTGACGGAATTCCAAAATAGATTTCAAGCCTCGAAATATTTTAAATCGTCTCCTGATTTTTTTCGGAATCCATTTGAAATTAACATAATTCAAAGTGAGTGTTTTCCATTTCCAATATAATTATGACCCAAAAAGCATCTGGAGAATTAGAATTAATAGAGATGCAAGAAGATCAAGCTCTACAATTAAAATATTTTGGAAATTTGCACCAGTATCGAAGTATCCTGAATTAAAAAAGGCTGCTTGTCGATTTATTTCAAGATTCAGAAAAACGTACTTAAGTGAATCATTTTATTCCACTCTAAAATTCGTGAAATCCAAACACCGATCAGTATTAACTAACCAGCATTTTAAAGAATTACTGAGAAGTGTTTCACCAATTATTCACCAAATTTTAAAGAATTATCAAGAGAAGCAAAATAAAAGTGTTTAAATTTTAATATTTAAATTCAATACACGTATTATGTACTTTTATTTATATGTTTTCAATAAATATAATTTCCGTAAAAAAAAAATTTAATAACTTTTTTGCATACCTTTTAAATACGTATTTAATTGCGGCTCGCGAAAAATTTCAAATTTTGAAAAATGGCTCGACTATCAAGGAGCTTGGCCACCCCTGTTATAGTCTGTCTATGGAAAAAACTCCCCTCGCCATTTATATGGAGCAGTGGTGGTGACTATAGTTACAAGGTTTAACTATTTCATGTTGGATCAACATTTAAAACAAATTTTGGATCGAGTAGGAGAGAGAAAAGGAATATTTCTTGTTTCCGTAGCAGCACATGACTTTAAACTTTGTGGCGAAGAGAGTTCTTTCTATAGACTAACTATAGGATAATATGTATTACAATAGAGGTGGTCCACGTCCTTTTAGTTTTGTATTATCATGCTTATATATAATTCTTTAATGAATTAAGGGAAGTAGGAGATAAAGTTTTGTGCTGTAATATGTAAATTGTGCCTAATGTGATTTAAATTAGCGTATTTAGTACGATGAGCATTGCTACATTTAATGTGATTTAGAGAAAAATAAAATTAAGTAATAAGACACAGTAATAATAGCGGAAATATTGAAGCAGACATAGAAGCAGACTAGATTACAAAACATGTTTATCGAAATTGTTTAAATGTCTTATCAGACAAGGTCAACTTATGAAACTAATTAAGGACATTATGACCTCGCTTAGATGCATCCAAGTCCACAAAACTATATAGTACTCCCTTAAATTATAGCTATGCCAAAACTTTATTTAATTTTAAACGTCTAAAACACTTTTATTGATATTTTCTCTCTTCGAACTTTAAATTCATTGCTTATTTAAACTCAACTTTAAATTTAATTAACTGTTATATTTGTTCGACTGTTTTTCAGTTATTTATGTTTTATGACAAAAAATGTAGAAATGTCAAGAATTTCTAACAGAACACTATTGCCTCATAGTACGTAGTTTTATTTACTTTAATATTAAAAAAGTAAAACGTTTAAGTTTTGACTCAAATCGTATTACGCTAGTTCAGACTAAGTATAAAAATTTAAACTAACATGCTATTGTCAAAATAATATTTTTTTCTTTTTGTAAGGTGTCCCAATGGATTCGTAATGATAGATCTGAAATCAACCACTCGCCACTTGGCGAGTCAACAAAAAAAGGGACAACTTCAATTAAATAAACAACCACTTTTCCCCGTCGCAAAGTAAGATATATATTAAAGTAAAGTAAGATATAATATTTCAAAGTTGTAATGTATACATTAAATGTGTTTTGCTTCTCTAAAGTTCCTTAAACTCAGAATGTTTAACTAAATTTTTTCACATATTTATATTATTTTTATTGTTGAACTAACTTATAACCGTAGATTATTACAAATATGAGTTTTTTTCAAAATTTGAATCCAAGCAAAAAAATAAAAAAAGTTTACAACAAATGGCGATTAAATGAAAATGACCTATTGATATCGGTCACCGATTCATTGAGTTTGAGAAAAGTGGCTGCTACTAAGTCATTTTATTTTATATTTAATAACCGTCGTTGAACAACCGACACAATTGTTTTGGATTTACGACTGTTAATGTTCAACTCCGTAGCCTTATAATTTTGAACCCAGTCCAGAAGTCAAAGGAATTCCTGGATCAGGTATTGGGAGAAATTTGCCCTCGTGGAGAACTTTTTGATGGAACTAACCCGCATTTGCGTTACATGAAGATGAAGACCACGAGAACCTCCTACGTTTAGCCTGACGGCAAAGGGACTCTAGCCCATGATCCGTCTATCACTGAGAATATTTCCCGCCAGCACTGTGGTTGGTGCTAGTCGGATGCGGATTCGTATCGATCAGCCATCGCCGGGATTTGAACTCGGTTCACCTTATTGGAAGGCGAACGCTCTATCCCCTGAGCTATCGCGGCTCGCTACTAAGTGATTTAAGTCTACCGGCCAATTGATATTAACTGAAAATTAAAGTTTCCCAAAGTAAAGATGTTTTCGGTTAAAACAATTTGATTGTCTGAAATGCCTAAAATATTTTCTATAGTCTTAAAGATTAGGTTATGGTGTTGTGTGATCCTTCTTTTTAGTTTAATGGGCATACAACTAGTTTCAGTTCTGATGATTTTGTGCTTTGATACACGATTAAATATGAGCATCAATTTTAAGTCTTTTGAAAATTGTCTCACAACTTATTAAGATTTTTTGAAACCATTCAGCCTTTGAGAAAATGCTCTTTGGTTTGAATGATGTAGAAACTTCCTTTTGACTACTAAAAGCACCCCAAATAATGCTTAATATTTAAATACGTATACTTAAATAATTATACTTAAACAACAATGCTTAAATTGACGAAAGTTTTACTTAAAATGTACCTGCAGTTTTTCCAGTAATTCATGCTTCCATGGGTTATAATTGCTGGAATCATTAACATCGAACTATTTTTTCGTTACTCCGAAAGAAAAAAAAAACATTTGACATTTTGATTATATTAGCAATTACACAAAGTAAATTTTACTTTGTGTAATTGCTAACATAATCAAATTACTCAAATTTTATTTTTCTGAAATTTTATTATTACTGCAAAAACTGATGAAATTCTTTTTTTAAGCATATTCAATCTTTTTAATTCATAAAAATCAACGTTCTTTCTCGATATATTTTCATTGGAACTAAAGGATCAATTTAAAGATTTCGATTGTTTTGGTAAAAAAGTTTGAGATTGTTTCAGTTTGAGTTTGTTTGAGATTGAATATTTTATACTTTGAATCGAAATATATTTTAGTTTTTTAGTCATACATTTAAATAAATCTTTATTACTTTACATTTTCTGTTTCTATATATGAATTTAAAAAAACATTTTGGATTGTTCTCTTGTTATCGTTCAAGATTAATTTTTAACTTTACTACTTAAGCTTTATTTAGTTATACTTTTGTCTCTTACTTTTAAAAAGTTACGTTCTATTGTATGCCACTATTTTAGGGTATGCAATAATTCCTTAATCTCAGTTAATGTCAATAAGTAACATTGTTATGTGCAATCGAATTTTAAGAAGAATGAAAATAATAATAGGAATAATATCAATAATAATTATCATAAAGGTAATTATACTATTAATAATTATAATTTACTCATAAATAGAGGTTTTAAAATTAGTGTTTGTGTTTAAATAGGTATACAGCACAGTAATTTTTAAAAAAAAAACTTAACGAAAATTAATTACCGATTTATAACATGCATGTTATAAATTTACCAATTTATAACATTCAATTATTCATAAATTTAATACGTTTTATTTATTTTTCAATTTTCATGTAAATGCAACAAATCTAATGTTTAAAAAGGTAAAATAAATAAAATCTGAAGTATTGTGCTGAGGCTAATCTTAAAATATATTTCAAAGGATCAAAGTCACGACAGTGCAAAATCTATCACAAAATCAAGAGAATAAAAAATATACTGATAAAAACCCTAAATAAACACTTTTAAAGCTAAAATAGGACAAACGTCGGTTTTTTTTACTAGGTTTAATAAAAAATGGATTTGTTCATGATCTTTTTCCCTTATTATCTAAAGTTTTATGATATATTTTTGGCATATCACATAAATGAGTTATTTACAAACAACACACTTGACGACTATCTAAGACTTGTGATCTCTTTAATTTCTTAACCATTTCAAAGGAAAAGGCACATATTTGCGAGGTAATGCTAATTCACTTTTTGAAAATCATTTTTAATTTTGAAAAATGAATAATTAATATTTTTGTAATCAGGATGTTAGGAGATAAAATATACATAATACTCCCTTTTTCAAAAAAACTTCAGTTATATGTTATAAGTTTGTGTTATAATGATATGTTATAATGATTTTAATGTATAATGATTATAATTGATATGTTATAATTATTTTAAAAGGGTCAATTCCACGAAAAGCAGACAGATAATACGCCGGTTACCATTTAAAAAATTTTAGCACAATAATTTTTTTTGTACTAAATAAGTTTTATAATAAGTAAAATAAATAAGTTTTAATTACATGCAAAATAATAAAGAGCATTATATTAAAATAATCATATTTTTTATGAACAGTTAAGTCAAGTTAACTAACTGTCTTAAACTGTCACAATTTCTCGTCATGTCGGTCCCGTTAGTAAATATCCTTTTCAAAAAAGTACTTCCTTTAAATTTTTTAATTTATTAATTTATGTCTTATAATTAAGTCTTGTTTTGTGAAACAAAATTTTCTGAACCCAAGTTATGCATCATTTCAGAGCAATTGATCATATAAGACACTGAATCCTTGTTTGTTTTTGTCATGTTCGTTACGGCATGTATTTATTTATTAATTTAAATATTTTTCGCCTAAAGCAAACTTTTTGAATTATTTTTAATTCAAAGTTACATAAGCTGCTACATAGCGAAATTTGTGAAGATATTTAAACATTCGGTTGCTAAAATTGATCAAGAAAAAATTGTTTGATGTCATATCTGATGCCATGGAATTGACCTAAGATAATTATTTTTTACATAACATGTTAAAAAAATGTAATAATAATTTCACTCTATTAATAGATTAGTGGTATTAAACAAATTTTACTTTATTCTTATTATATTATAAATTATACTTTTAATTCTTCAAATTTAGTTTACGCTTAAATAAAGTGGTTTTATATTTGTTGTAAAACTATTTTACTTTTCTCAATTAATACAAGTGATAGGGCGGTAACTGAACATTAACTTTGATTGCTACAAAATTAAATAACATATTTAAAGTTCCTCTTTCTTTACTAAATATTAAACTCAGTATCATTATGCAAAAATATGATCATTAGATACTAAGCTATTTAGGTAATTCGCTTACCAACTGTTCTGAAAAAAGTTAAACCATTGCCTTTTAAATTTTGCTTGTGCATTCAATATGTAAAGTTTACATGGGCTTCAAATAGAATGCATGTCTCAAACCGATAAGTTAACTTGGAACTTCAGGGTTGATAAAAATTTGAAGTACACTAATATTCAGAGAAAAAATGTGTAAGCATTAGAATAAAAGTTTATGGTTTCATATCAATTGAAAAACACAAAAACGAACCAATTAGTTCGATAGATAAATCGTTATTAAGTGGAATTTTTTAAAAAATCATTATTACTATTATGCATAGAAAAACTCAGCAACAGATTTTAAGGCCTCTTAAAAACTACTATAAAAATCAGTAATGCATATATTGTTTAAAAAAATGAAATTTATTTTTCGTGTTGATAGCAAAGAGTAACTGTGTTGATAGCAAAGAGTTTCGTGTTGACTGAAAGATCAAGTGAGTGAGCAGTTATAAGCATAATAAAAAATCATGATAACTACCGTACATGATAACAAATTTCTGAAAACTTTCTTTTCTCGCGTGAGCAATGAAATGATAAAACAAACTGAGCAATAAGTTGGGCTGTAATAAAAGGTTAAAGGCGAATTATACATGTAAACAAGCTGTTCTATGTTTTTGTTTTAATTTTGTTTAACAATCAAGATAATTTAGAGCTACAATATTTTAGTTTTAATGATGATTCGATTTATTCTTAACTCAGAAGAGAGATGCATTTTATCAATGAAGATCGGTCTGTTTTGCTTTCTTTTCTTACACTTTTCTTTGGTTTTTATATATTTTATGGAGTTATGTTACTATAAAAGACTTAAAACTGTTGTGACCTCAAACATTAAAATTTATAATTGTGTACATGTTTATATGATAGTTTATGTTTGAAATCAAAGGTTACATGAATGTTTATGAGAGTTGAAGAATGATAAAAATGAAATGTTGAGACATCAAATGTTTCGCAGAATTTACTTGTTGCATATTTTCACAGCACTTTGTTTTGAAAAAAAGTACCAAAATACTAAACAAAGATAGAACAAAATATACAAGTAGCTAATGAACAAGCGAAGCAATCTGAAAAGAACTATGAAAACAGTTCGGAGGGTTGGAGAGTACAGTGAGTATAGTGTGTGGGTCCTAGTTAATATATATATTTTATTGGCAGTGTTCTTATATAGGAAAATTTGTGTTCGAAAATTCTAAAGTCTATAATAGGGAAGCTTCAGTTGGCATCTGTAGTTTTTTTAATAACTTGCACGCGCTTCAGTCAAATTGTTGGTCTTATTCCCACCATTATTATATCTTAGTGAGCCAGTAATAGAAGATTAAAATCTTCAAATACTGGCTTTCGGAAAGATAAGAAATGGCGGGAAAAAAGGTGCTCGCCTTTTTTTGGCGGCAAAGGAAACTTTGAACTAAAAATTTTAGTAGATGTACACATTAGAATGAAGAGAAATGCTTCAAAGTTGCTTAAAACTTAAGGAAATTAGAAGCGGGGATTATTAGAGTCGAGAAATGAGAATCATTTCAAAATTTGAGATGTTGTATTGGATAATTATTGCGCATAATCGATGAACATTACTACATGTCATTCAAGCTTTTACCATTAAATTAAAAACTTTTGGCTATATAAGTATATATATTTTACAGAAAAAACTCGTAATGTAAGTTTTTAAGTAAGAAAGGAATCTTGGAAGTAATAAATTAATAAAATAAAATTCTGCAATTGAAATTATAAAAAAACCAAAAATATTTCATTCTCAACGGTATTAAAGTATACTTACAGAATCTAAAATTTTCTCATCTTCATCAATGTTCCTCGGAAAACTGAACAATGGACATACATCTGGTCTTGTTTGATCACTATCTTTAGCTTCATTTCTTTTTATATTCCTCTCTTTCCACAATCCCTTCAGATGTCCCAGTCCTAGTAGACGTCTTTTCCCGAAAATATTTTCGCTGAAACGTCTCCCATTGGCAGAGGAATGACTTGTAAATTTTGAAGATTCGTCTTCAGATATCTCCATTTCAATTTCTTCATCGCTTCCAGCAGCAATATCGCTTGGTCTTCGAAGATCTAAAAGACCTCTGCATTTTTGTTCCACAGTTTGGAAAGCGTTGTGTATCCACTGAACAGAAGCAGAACGCTGCCTCGATGGTCCTGAAAATGGTGTTGCACTATATTCTGTTTTAGAACATCTTTTGTCTAAACTGTCCGTTGAAAGAATTGAGTTAGAATGTAACAGTTGCTTCGTTAGAACATCACGCGAAAGATCGTTTAAATTTGAGTTGCTGTTCGACTGTTTCTGATTGAAATCGTTCTGTTTAGGTATGCAGATTTCAGAATTGCAGAATGATCGGGAAATCTTTTCTACGTTCGCCTCGGAAGATGCATTTGCGTAAGGTAATTTCTTATCGATCTTTAAGAAGTTTTTATCAGTTCTGCCGTGTTTGTGTTTCGATAAATCAATAAGCGACACTGAAAGTCTTTCCATATATTTCATTTCCCCGCTTCCTTTTGATAATGAATCATTTTCTAGAATGATGGATTTTATTTCACTGTTTGAATTAGAAATGAATTCAGGCGTTGGCTCCGTTACTATTCTCGGTAAAATTGCAGGAGTGTAATCCCGTGCATTGTCTTTACTTGAGCTGAGACAATCATTTATCGATTTATTTGATTCTGACAGTTCGGAACTTTCATTTTCTAACGCCTCTTCATCAGTCAAACATTCAGGAATGCTTTCCATGGTAGCTGTTGCCTGAAATCAAATTAAACTGGTTGATATGAACAATAATCAATTGTTTCATTTAAGTGTTCATTTCATTTTATAATTTATTTCATTTTTTTCAAAGTGACTAGTGCAAAAACATGATTTTGAAATTGAGTTTATTATCAATTTAGAATCTCTGCAACCTTAGCTTTCTAATAATAATTTAGGAAGTTAGAAACACAAATCAATCAGAAAACGAAGAATATTTCAAGATATGTATGTTGGCAAAACAGCACTTCATCAGGGGACACACTGTCAGCCAGCATATAGGATCCAAACAGGAAGGCTCCGGTATGTTGGCAGACAGTGTGTCCCCTTATGAAGTGCTGTTTTGCTAACATACATATCTTTAAATATTCTTCGTTTTCTGATTGATTTGTGTTTCTAACTTTCTAAATTATTAAAATAAGACAAATGTGGTTTAAAATGCTTTTGGCGTTTTTCCATTTTGACTTATTATTTTAAATGTTATTTTCTTATTTTGTCATTTTCTGAATTTGTGGAAATCAGTTTTATTCTTTGATTAGCTTTCTAATTATACTTTACTTTCGTTTGTACTCTAATTAAATGTACTCCAAAGCTATAGCAGTTTTTGTCCAAGAAGATAACAGTGGATAGACTAGTGATTTTTAGTCTTTAAATGCGTTTATCTCAAAATCAGATTTTTTTTCGCATTTTCCCCTACCTTAAACACGATTTCTCATGTTGTATTTAAAATAATTGTCTACAATTTTTCATGAGTGTTTTTGATTATAGGGCACATGTTTTGAACTGCAGACTAAGAGAAAAAATTTGCTTTTTTAACTACATTGATCCCTAACTTTCACGATAATAGTTCAAAACATAGTTGATAGCCTTCTAAATAAAATCCTCAAAGGATCTTTTGTTTTTGGAGATAGAAATTTTTTTTTACAGTGTATATGCAAAAAATGCCCCTTATTTTAATCTAAAAATGGCCATTTATATAACTAATGACATAAAATTTTTTTTTGCTAGTTTTATAAATTTTTACACATAATAAAACAAATAAACAAGTTGTTTTAAAATTTTATATTAATATTTTAAAAAAGAGTTGTCGAAACTAGTCGGATACCTTAAGGATTTTAAATTAGCTATCAATATATTTACTCCCGAGATAAATAAAATAAAAGGGAGCATGTTTTGTTTTGTAAGAAACTGGCCTACTCTGGTAGGACGTAATTTGTGTTCGGACGTATCATATGGTAATATAAAGTTTATGTTTGATGGAAATATAAAGTTTATGTTACTTTTAACATAAAAATGGAATATATTAAAGAAATGCGTAAGGAGTATTTATTATTTAGAAAATAATTAATAATTGTTGTTGTTTTTAAAAGGAAACTTAATTATTTATCAGTTGTATATTTCGAATATACGAACCATATCTCATAATTTACTTGGTTTCCCATAGCAGGCTTGTTAGTATTGGCAAGTGGCATAAGAAACAACAACAACATATATATCCTCAGTAAGAATAGACTGTGCATAAGCTACTGTTTAAAATTATCGCATAATAACGAAATTGTAGTGATAATACATGAAGAAATATGTAGTCAACAATGCTCAGGGTTAGCGTGACCAGATTTATAAACCATGAATTGAGAACATATCAACGAGTGTCCTCCAAAAATTTTACGATTTGAGGTCCCATATGTTTTTGGAAAATATTAATTTATTTGTGCTTCAAAGTTTTATATATTTTTTTTATATACTGATAACTAATATCAGGTGTAGAACTATTTTTATCAAACTTGATTTCATTACTAAGCAGTTTTGAAATATCATGTAATATTTTGCATTTGAACACACGTAAAATGAATCAGTACATGATTATTAAAATTTGTTTATTTTTTGCTTAAAGTATTTTAAGACGAATATAGCGTTTTCATATGTTAATTTTATCATCATGTATCTTTGCTTTTTGTTTGTATTCTCTGAAAGATAAAATTATCTTTTACTTTATTTTTTAAAGTGCGTTTTTTTATATTTTACTACATATGAAAAAAAAAAGATTATGTATGCTTTCGAGGAAATTTGAGGACATTTGAGAACACATCTTAAAATTTGGGGACATTTTGTGCCCTCAAAGAGTTTGAAAGTTTTTGAGGACAATTGAAAAAATTCGAGGACTTGTCTCAATATTTGAGACCGATTTGTCACTTTATTCATGAGTAATTTAGCAAGAAATTAATATTTCGATTCCTTTTATTAATCTATTGAATTGTAAACAGACTTTCTCGGCTTTGACTTAAATTTTTGCTAATATATATATTTTTTAAAGGAGAAAAGTCCTGATTATAGTCTAATAGAGTAAGAAATAATTGAAAAGTTTTTTTTAATATTTTTTATTATAGTCTGTTTTTGACAAGGCTGTACTAAGCTCGCCTAGATCACCCAAAATACAATATTATTTGTTATGACATCAGCAGAAATTCTGAAAATTATGTGAAATTTTATACTTAAGTTTGTAATTTACTATGATTGTTTCTTTAGATATCCAGGGAAGATGCTCAATGTCATTTTAACTTAAAATGCATACTTATTTATCATTAAATCGTAAAGTTAAAATAATTAATATATTTCTGGGATAAAAATGCATATTACTTACAGCTTTTAAAATAGAAATGAAATTCTCTGAGACGGTTTTATGGTATCCGTTTTCTTTCCAAAAGGAACATAAATGATTGATTTTAAAGGAAAGGAAAAGAAAAAAAATCCACTTCCTCTGAGATGACCTGACTTCCGGATCTTACAAGAATTCTTAAGACAAAAGAAAAAAGTATTGCCTTACACTGCACTCTGTACTTATAAGAAAACAAAATTCAGAAATTATGATCAAAATTAATTCAAAATAATTAATTTTCCACTAAAATTTCTTAAAAATCTCTTAGCTTTAAAAAATTGAAAGTGGCATACAGCACTTTACTCAGATCTGTATATAATTGTAAATTCGTTACTCAAATTTATAAAAAAACGTGAGTGCTTTACTTTAATTTGCGTGAGTAATTGCCATAATCATATTTATATATTATGAATTGTACTGAGTTGTGTTTTCGTACATATATTTATAAAAAAATTCTTTTGGTCATTGGGAATGGTTGGTGTAGTCAACTATTCACAGGGAGTTATGTTTTTCACTACTCTTTTTGGATTACTTGTCAAAATTGAATTTCAAGAATTAAGTGCATGTTATAGATTTCTAATTAATTTTAAGCTAGGAAAAAATAAACAATAAAACAAATATGAGGAAGGTGGAATAAAGAATATAAAAACCAGATGGATTGTTGAATGGGCCTTAGGGTGTTTCAATAAATCCTTATCATCATCATTTACCAATTTATTCTAGCAATAAAACAGGTTATGATGTTTCTATTTGCAATGATCTCATTAATGAGTCGTCATATTTTGATAGCATTTTCTTCCTAGATGAAAAATTAATTTGCTAATTTTGCCTGTGACTTGCTATGCTCTAAATGTTTTGCGTCATGTTAAAAGAAAGAAATACATAAAGCTTTATGCTCATTAAAGAACTCAAAAATAAAAATTGTCAAAATGCCGACTGTTTTGATGGAACAAGATTGAAAAATATGGTTTTCTGGAAAATGCGATTTAAGTTTACGCTTTATTACTATACTCAATGATCATCGAATTTTTTTTTTTTTGAAAGTTCGAATTTTTGAAACAATAATTATTTATCTTTATGAAAACAAGAAGAAGAAAAAAAAGTAGACTTTCTGAAAATATCTGGATGGTGCAACCCTTAGTAAAGCATTCCACTAATAGTTGTTAAAATTTTTTTTTGCAATATTTTGAATTACTTCTGTGTGATTTCAACAAGCATCCACTACACTAAAAATATTAAAAATTATGACACAAATGATTCAAAATAGAAAAATAAAGGTAGGTTATAAAATGTGATAAGAAAATGCATTTAAGTTTATTTAATCTTATAGTACTATACTACACGTTAAAGTATATTTTTACAAAGCTTTAAGTCAATAAGTGAAACCTTGGAAGAGAAAGGTTCTAGAATTTTTTCTATTAGGCTATTAAAGATAGAAAATAGTTTTTTTTACAATTATTTTTCTAATCTGTGGATCTGTTTTAAGCAACAACGCAATTATCTCATTAAGATTTTGCACATTTTTTTTGATAATCTACATATTAAACTTAAAATACTTTTCAGAGCTCAATTTTTAAATTTTCTTTATTATTTATTTATATTTTTTTTTTAATGTACGGTCTATTTCTTACTAAAATTTGCTTTTCTTGGCTTACATCTTTGCCAAAAATTAATTTTTTTTATTTGTTTCGTTAAAGTCGTTTTATCTGAATTATTGGCGTATAATTTTCATAAAATTGTTGCAATATTTTTTGAGAGTTCATGTCCATCAAGGGAATACTTTTTAAGGGGTCTTCAAAAATTGATTAAAAATTTTTTAAATGAAGTTTTAAAATATTGCTCTTTCATATGTTTAAAATATCAGAAAAATAATTATTAGAATATGCTTTTTTTATTAAAAAATATGCTTCATTTACTAAAAAATATGCTTTTTTTTGTCCTCTAAAATACGTATAACCCATTAATGAACCTTCTTTAATAAAATTTCTGTTTTTGATATAAATGCAGGTACTATTCCTGAAAACTAATTGTCGAAAGACAAAGATATCGAAATCTCCAAAATGACAAATGTTTCAGGTTCAAGCACTGAAGTTGCTATTTATCATAAATTTTTTTCTTCAAATTTTATTGCTTTTTTAATATTTAAATACAAAAATTCAAAGAAAATTGCTGTCTAAGAATTATTTTTATTTTAATTTCAAAAATTAATCATAAAAAGTTATAAAAAAATTTAATTTTAATAAGCGATTTGATAAAATGATAATTGAATGAATAGATTAAAATGCCCACCGCTTAACTTTCAGAACAGGAAAGAATTCAGCTGATTGTCTCTGCTTTTTTCGAGCATGCTGGCTTTCCTGAATTAAAAAAAAAGAAAAAGAAAACCCGGTGTTTTTTTTCATGTTATTCAATGGGAAAGTAATACGCAACAGGGAAATTTCTATACGTGCTCAAAATTTGGAAGGTGTTAATTTACTAAATTGTTTTAATTCTTGGCATTATTTAACTATTTATAGTAATTTTAAAGAATTGTATAATCAATCTATTGTGAAAATTACAAAAGGACACACATCATCCAACCATGACCAAGCACACAGCTCTATCTTTAGGGCTCTGTTTCTTAGCGGCCATGGTAGAAATGCCGCGTAATTTTATCTCTGGTCAGACGACGTGGATAGCATCTGAGCTGGTATCACACTCTCCAAACTTCCACATTACAACCAAAGAGAAATGTTTCAGCCACGATAGATTTAGCTTGCACCTTGTTTCACATATACGCCCTTAATTATAACGGGATATTTAAGAATAGTAGCACCTTATTTATAGGATTGTCAGTCAACGATAAAAAAAACTAAATTTATGGCGTAGTACAGTGCACCGAAAAAAAAAGAAAAACGAACCACTCTGAATAACTTTTGATCTAATGATTGGGTCTTCACGTTCTAGGATTCATTATCAATGGTTCAAAGGGGTAACTTCAAATATACTAATTAATTAATACAGACTACAGCTTAAGTTGCGAAATCAGACCAAACACGTACTTTCTCTGAATAACTCAACCTTTATTTCGTCAGATTTAGATTTCTGAACTCCAAAATATAGGGGTAGTCGCATTCTGGAAAATATGGTCCCAATATAGTTTGTTCAAGAGAGTGATCCAATGTTTGGACCTCATAAAGTTAATTTTATTTTTGAATATTTCGCCATATTTTGGGAATTTTTTAAACTAATTGAAAAGCTTTTGCATGCAATTAAAAAATTCGTTTATCCAAACATAATTTCACGCATAAATAACTTTTAGCAAGTATTTTTATTTTATTGAATTTTGAAAAACATAGCTTTCTCGTTTATCCTTTATCCAAAGATAACTCCATGCAAAAAAAAAAAAAAATAGTTAATATTTACTATATTTTTATTATTTTGTTTGCTTATAGTTGAATAAAGTTTGAATTGTCAAATATATAATTTTTTACATCATGTAATTTTACATCGCAAAACACAAAATTTGAGCGAAATTAGTTGAATAGCTCCAGAGAAATCGAATTTTAAATACGCGAATCGAATTGTCGAATTTTTTAAAACTCGATTTCTCAGGAACTTCAACCGATTTCGCTCAAATTTTGTATTTCGCCTTATAAAATTACGTACTTTAAAAATGATGTTGTTAAAGCGCCATCTACTCGAGCCTTGAAAATGCACATTTTCAAGGCTCGAATAGATGGTGAGATCATCGTTGTGTGCGTGTAAGCGAACACCATGTAAAGTGATAATAAATGAGTGTTTTATTTCTACAGTCCATTAAAGATGTAATTATTTAATGGATATTCAGCTCTAGTTCTTTCCTTCGGTAAGTTACCCATCAATTGAGCTGATATGATAGGCTTTACCTTAAGGCATGTTAAATCAGCTCAATTAATGGGTAAGAAAGAACTAGAGCTGAATATCCAGATGTAAAAATATTTATACCTTTACTATTCAAAATTTTTTCGACTATTATTAAACTAAATAACAAATATTAACTAAAATTTATTTTTTGCATGAAATTATCTTTGGATAAACAAAGCTCTCGAGCTATGGCGAAGAACGCAAAAAATAAAACTAACATAGTAAGGTTCAAACTGTGCATCGTTCTCCTCATCAAACTATGGGGACCATATTTCCCTGATTGCGGCTACCCTCTAGAATATGGGGCTCAAGAATCTGAATCCGTCCGAAAAAAAAAATATGTTTATTCAGAGAAAGTGTGTTTTTGTGTTTGATTTCGTGACTTAAAATATCGCCTGCCCTAATTAATTTGCATATTTGAGGTCACCCCCTCGAACCATTAAGATTGAGTCCTCTCGAATGTGAAGATCCGATCATTAGATCAAAAGTTATTTCAGGGCGGTTCGTTTTTTTTCTTCTTTTTTTGGAACACTGTACATTTCCATACAACTGTGAAGAGGAAGAGAGGAAAGTGTGGAGGTCAACACACAACACATGGAACCGCCGATCTTCTTCCCAGATAACCCATTCGAGCCTTTCAATCACTGTGAAATTTTTTATACCGTGAAAAGCTGGCCAATCAAGTTCATCTTTTTTCTTCACGACAATTAGAGGAATAGAATCATATGCAGTGAGAACGAACCCTCAAGTTCTCGGTCCCCTCCTTTAGTATTTTATAAGTAAGCTCAAAGCTAGTAAAAGAACGTGCGATAAGGAAAATCATTTGTATGTTTGTAAACAAATGGAAGTGACATTGGTATTGACCTGTTGTTTTGGTATAAAGTTCATAATTTTTATTTAAATGTTTAGGAATATATTTAATTTTATGAAACTTTACATTTTAAATTGAAGTTAGCAATTAAATGTTTACTTAAATAAGAATTAAAGAAATTACATTTTTATGATAATTTTTTCTTCTTTTCCATCTAACTCTTACCAACGTTCAATGATTTAAATCAACTTGGTTTTAAACTAGATTTGTTCATAATTTAAATCAATTGATTTTTTTGAAAATATCATTGATTTAAATCGAATAATTTTTTTAAAAATGCCATCAATTTAGAAATTTATAAATCATTTTAATGTGAGGTTGTTAAATGTTTTTATTGATATTTATATTTTTAAAATTTATTGTAGATATATTGCTGTTTTAAATTATTTCCAATTAACAAATATAAATTTTTCCTACTATAGCACTTAGCTGTGTGTAATAAATCACAGAATTTTTGAAATATTTTAAAATTCTTATCAGTTTTTTGAATATTTCAGAATGTAGGCTTAAAAAAAAGTGAAAAATTAATTTTTTACCTGTATATATCTGAAAGTGGTTATTAAAAAGAGATTTTGTTTGTTGAAAAACACGTGCTACTAATGAAAATATTATAAATTCTAGTTTTAAAACGCTATTTTCAAAACCACATTTTATTTTAATGGTGCAAACATATTTCTAAATTTTTAAACATATACAGTATTGAAAGGAACCTTTTCTAATCAGGCATTAAAAAGCCGTTTAAAGTTAAACTCAGACTGCTTTATCTTCCATTTTTGAGCATGACCACTTGGATCAGTCTGCGTAGGGACCGAGGGTGTGCGGTATTGGTCCTCGTTAAACTGTGCTACTGTAACGTGCAGGTCGTTAGGCTTCCGAAGCGGGGGTGCAATCCCCTCTGCAGAGGATCAAAATTGTGATGGGATGTCTTCGGATCATCCTGAGGGATGTTTCCCAGCCCATTGTGCAGCTCTAGTGCGATGTAAATGAACTACAACCAGGGGTCTGTCCAGGCCGAATTTACTACCGTTTAGCGGTACCTTCACAAATTCAATTTTAGTTAAAACGGTAGTTTCACAAATTCAACTTTAGGAAAAACGGTAGCTTCACAAAATACTTTTTCTTAAAATTTTGTTTTTGTATCCCTTAAGAAACATTAAATCTATATTTTTACCATGTTTTTGTGTTGATTTTTTAATATAATTTTTAATTTTTCACAAATTATGTCTAAATTTTCACAAAATGGGTACCTCTCGGAAAAACCTAGACAGACCCNATTTTAATCTGTTTTTCTGTAGCTAAAAGCAATAAATTTCTATTTTATTTTTAATCTGCTATTATGGATTGAAATGTTAGTTATGATTTATTCCTAATAACTTTTCAATTATGTCACCATTTATAAAATTATATTACTAATTATTAATAAAATTTTTTATATTATTTAAAAAAAAATTAAAAACTCCCATTTTAGTAAAAAAAAAAAGATAGACTTAAATGAAATAAATTGGATTTAAAAAGAAGAAAAAAGATAAACGTAAAGCTTGATTGTTATTAGAATTTTTGTTTTATTATACTGCTTATAGACAATAACTTTATTGATCATATCTTTTTTTTAAAAGTAATTTTTCTTTGTTCAGATAAATGTTTATTCTACCTTTTAACATTTATCTAGTCATAGAATTCTCATTTTGGTAATTAAAGATTTGTTGGATGAAGCCATAAGTTTAGAATATTTATTATGTTTGAATGATCTTACATTGTTTCTATTACCAAATTAACATTTTTTCAATTTTATAGGTTATGGAAAATACTGATTTGCTGGATCAAGTTCGTAAATTTAAACTGAAAGGTTTAAAACGAGTATCAACCACTGTAACTAGTGAAAATGGTGTTCGATACACTGAAACTTTGAAAGATGATGGCTGCTATGAAACATTGCCTGAATTTTCCTTGAATCCTGGTTTTGTAATTGATAACAGCTTGGATATTACAGTTTCCTTAGTTTTAGAAGGATTAATACTTGGTAATTATTTTATGCCTGCTTGTAAAATGTGTTAATTAATTATGTCCATTATAAACTGTCTAATTATTTAAGTTTTTATTTTACTTTTAAGTTATTTATAATACATAGTTTATTAATGCTGTAATTGTTCACTTCTACACTTTAAATTTTTTTCATTTGTTAAAATATTGGATTAATTTTCTAAACTATGCCATTTAGATTTAATTCTCATTGCTAAATGTTAGAAATATGCTCAAGTTTCATGGGAAATATTTCTATATTAGCATCTGTACACCAACTATAATTGCCAAGGTGTTGAAATGTCTTTGTATATGAAAAAAATTCAAAATAATGTGTTATAGATTATGTAAATGAATGTAAATGTATAATGTAAATGATTATATTTCTGGTGTTTCTTTTTGAAAATGTTATATCAGTTCTGCATATTTTCGAAAATGACCTAATGCATCTAGCTTAAATTTTTATTATAGTTTATTATTACTTAAACGATATCTTGTTCTTGCATATATATATAATTTACAATTTTAAATAAGTTCATGTTATAAAGGTTTAATATTTATTTTAAATATTTAATCAATATTCCATAATGAGCAAATTAATAAGCTAATTATAAACACACTTAAAATGGTCAAAATTCAGAATCGGTATTTCACAATCTTCAAACTTATTAACTAATTATAAAAACACTTAAAATTGTCAAGATTCGGAATCAATTCACTGTAATTTAATTGATCGTAAAAAAGTTTTTCTTAACCCTTTGTTTTTTATACAGCCGCAGACTTCTTTTTTCATCTTTGTTTCATATTGCATTTTGTTATACAGCTACCTCTACGCAACTTCCATCTGACCTAATAGTTTGCTGAAAATGTACATTACATTTTAATACATATTACTCTTTGGAGGCTAATCTTAAAAGGAACTAAAAGCCCATCATAAGCAATAAAAGTGTTTTCCAAACCAAATTAAGTACCCACTAATATTGTAAAACCACATGTCCACCACAAGATGAAAGTCGACGTGTTGGTGGTGGTGGCAGTTACTTTGGAAACTGGTTATTTCATGGTACAGTCGAACCTGCCTATCTCGAATCTCGCGGGAAAGGGAAAAAAATTTGAGATAGAGAGGTTTCGAGATATACAGGTAAGTTTAAAAAATGAAATTCGAGCAGCAATGTTTAATTAAAAGAAACTTTAAATCATTTATGTTGTAAAGAATTTAATTATGATTACATATTAATTACATCTAATAAAAGTTTTTAACAGTCATACGCACCTCATAGGTAGTCTTTTAATGATTTCTGACGTCGGATTTTNAAAAAGTTTTTATTAACCCTTTGTTTTTTATACAGCCGCAGACTTGTTTTTTCATCTTTGTTTCATATTGCATTTTGTTATACAGCTACCTCTATGCAACTTCCATCTTACCTAATAGTTTGCTAAAAATGTACATTATATTTTTATACACATTACTCTTTGGAGGCTAATCTTAAAATGAACTAAAAGCCCATCATAAAAGCTTACCTGTGTAGGCAATAAAATAGTGTTTTCAAAGCAAATTAAGTACTCACTAACACTGGAAAACCACTTGTCCACCACAGGATGAAAGTAGATGTGTTGGTGGCAGTTACTTTGAAAACTGGTTATTTCAAGGTATTATAAGTGTGTTATCTATTTAGTTTTTCCATTTACCAAATGGACAAACAGTTGCCTTCCATTGTCCATACAAAAAAGTGGCTTACACATACTTTTATTAACTTTTTCCATAGTCAACTACTTGTCTACTGTTAGGAAATAATCTCATAGTAAGTTCTAGTTAAGAAGCAATTGCTAGCTTATAGTTGCTTATCTTACAAGATATTTTTATGCAGCTAATTTTGTTGTTATTAAAACATTTAAAATTTATGGAAATATGGATTCAAATAATTTTTGATGCATGAGATATTTATATTTTTGTTTGATTCTGATATGAATGTTAAATATTTATTTAAATAATTTATCTTATTTTAGGAGAATGGTTCACTTATTTGGCTAGGAATTATTTTTACATTTTTTATTTACTTCTGTTGCCTAATAGGTGCACTTTTGGGGGTGTTAAATTTGATATTTTATTTCTACATGTCTTGATAAGTGTGTTTGTGTATTCATTATTTATAAAGATACCAAGAGAATTCTAAAATAAATAACAACATATATATTTTTAGAAGACTATCGAACAAATACAACAAACTGGAAGCACTAAAGGCCAGGTATGACTAAACCCTATGCATCATCCAGTTTTTGAAATATTTCATGTCCAATTTATTATAATATAGAGTATATGAATACCATTAGATGCTGTTTTCTATATCATTTGCATCATCCAGTTCCTGAAATATTTCATGTTCAATTTATTATAATATTGAGTATATAAATGTCATTAAATGCTATTTTCTATATCATTTGTTAGTAGCATTTTGAAAAAAATTATTATTTATCATAATTATTATTATTTTCTTCTAATTTTTACAATTTTGTGGAATTATTTTTGTAAAATTAAGAAGATAACAAACTAATCACTAATATACTACTCAACAAAATACACTTTAAAATTTCTAGGTTTCAGTAAAAAGTTACTGGGACAAATACAATCCAAATTACTAGGCGTGTTAAATTATAAGGTAGGTATTGTTAAAAACAATGTATGACAATAAAATTACTAGTAATGCAATAAAAAATAAAAGTGGAACATTTTAAAGAACTGTCAAATTAAAAATATTAGTCAACACTTTCGATTAAGAAAAAGTTTCTGAAAAAAAAATTGTGATTTTAATTTCTCAGATAAATTTTAATGCTTGTATAAGTCTTGTTTCAAAGACTTTCATTATTTTTTTATTCAAGTCTTATTTTGTTTGGTATTTAATGAGATTTGGGAATCAAAATTGGAATTTCTTTTGGTATATTTAAAATGTCTATAGCAGTTTTCTATTACAAGAATGTCTTTGTCTCTTGTATTAGAAAAAACTCTCTACCTAACTTAATCTCTTCTTGTAGTTATTGTTCTCTTTTGCTTAGAAAATTTATACTATCAGTACTCTCATATTAGGTAAATACTAAAATCAGTAGGTTCTGTCCTGTTGCATTTTCACTATATCTTATTACCAATAACAATGTTATGAAAGTCTGAAATTCGGTAAACGTTAATATTCTCCAGTGAATGTTAACATTCAAATAACTTTTGTGAATGTAAAAAATTCAGTCATTAATATCATTATTTTGCTTTTATAATAGAAAATTTAAAAATTCAGCAGTGAATGTTGAATGAAAATGTTTGTTTTTAATCCTTTTATCAGTGCATCCTGAATATTCATAACAGCTAGTGTAAATGAAAATTAATGGTATTTAAGGAAGTTATTTTGCTCAACCTTTATCATAAGTACATGCCTAATGGTAACATTTGCTTTTGCAAGAAAGTTATAATGAAATGTAATAAATTTTTTCAAATATTCACTGGAACAACTTCGTGAATATACATACACTGGAGATTTTACTAATTTTATTGCTTCATACTAACATTGAAATTGAACAATTTATTTCAGAAATTGAAGTTGACAATGCTTTGAAGATAATTCCACAATAAATGGGTCAACTAATGTAAATTGTTTTTGTAAAAATAATTAATATTTAATTACCAATTAATACCATTTTAAAATTATCTTTGTAGGTTCCCAAGATGTCGCTATGGAGCTCAAAATTTTGGAAGACTTCAATGTGACTCATGTTTTGAACATAGGTTATAAAATTCCAAACTATTATGAATCTAAGTTTATTTATAAAAACGTTGATATTTTGGATGAGCCAAAATCAAATATTAGAACATTCTTTGATGGTTGCTTTGAATTCATTGATGATGGTAGACACGAAGGATGTGTTCTTGTTCACTGCAATGCTGGGGTCTCTAGAGCACCGACTATAGTCATTGCCTATTTAATGAAGACAAATCATATGGCATTAAAAGAAGCATTCAATTTTGTTAAAAGTATACGGCCATATATAAGACCTAATGATGGATTTATGAGAGTACTTGAAGATTATGAAAAAGAAATTTTTGCATAGTCTGTAGCTTAGTGCCAGAACAACCAATGTTTAAGTTTTGAAAAAGGATTTTAACTTTTATCTGTTAGGATAATCGAAGTTAAACTTTACTAAATTGTACTGTTAGTTCCTTTCATGTGACTATATATTATATACATATAAGAACATTTGGTGTGTCAAAAACATATAACTATGCACAAATAACAATATTTTCCTCAAGAAATTTAAAACTTTAGTTTTGGACATTTTAAAAATATGGCATTGGTTATTCTTGCATTAAGCAACATTTTTATACAGTTTTATACTTTAATTTGTTGTGCTTAATTTGTATATTTTTCAAAGTAGACGGTTTTTTTTATCGTGTAAATACATTATTTATTGATTTCAGCTAAGGTTTTGTATAGCTATTGATACTTTTTATGTAGTTTTTATATATATTTTTTACTTCAAATAATTTTATTTGTATCATATGTTTGTTATATTTGCTATGCATATTTTAACCTATTTATATATTGTTCTTGAGAGGAATTTAAGATCAATGCATTTTGTTAAGTTTTATTTTCATCTATACAAATAAAAAAGATTTTAATAATAAAATATGTCCGTATTTCTACATAAAAAAGTTTTTAGTAAAATTGCAATTATTAACTTGTTAAGAAATAATTTTATTACTTTGCATGCTTGAACTACCATTATGATTGTGAACTTTTCTAGAAAAACTGTGATTGACTGATAGTTAAAGATGTGTTATAGATTTAAAAAGCAAGAGTGAATACTAAAAACTGGAATTCATAAATGTTATATAACACGAGTTATAAGGCATAATTTTAGGTAGAGTAGAAAAACGTAAATAGCCATGCCTCTGGTCTTCAAATTGTGGAAGCTTTAACTTCCACGACTCCCTTGGCCAACAGCTGGCTGCTGTGACAGAAGATTACATGGTTAAGAAAAACAAATGCTTGTTGTAATAGAATATTACAATGTTTGTATGATGCTTAAGTTAAAAGTAATCCTTTAAATTAAAAGGCAATACAAGCATCCAAAGTATAGGTTATTTATAAAAAATATTTAAAACTGAAATGTTATATGTATATATTTAACATTAAAAATACTTAAACTGTGAAGAGAACAAAAATAGTTTGAAAGCAATGGAGAAATAATGGTTATGCATTGTATTACTGTTTCATATTTCTTTAATTAACTTCCACGTTTGATTTAACTTTGAAAATGCTGTTTCATACTCACTCACATTGCCTATTTTTAGCGAGAATATCTTTTACAAAATTTTTATTGAAACATTTTATTTATTGTCAGCATTTTATGGTTGAAAGTATTTATATTTTATTACGAAACCATATTTATTATTAAACTGTTATCAGTTCAAAATGTTATTTATATAACAATGAAAAGTTTCATTTATACGTATTGAAATATAGCCAAAATGGTGCCCTCTTTTTACTATTTAAGTTCACAAATTTTTTATATTATCATCTTTACTTTTTTTAGCTAGGTTACTTGTTAAAATTTATTTATTTTACAGGAGGAATAATATTTTCCTGGAAAACTTTGTTGTAAAATACTACTCAATAGGTATAAGTTAACTTAATTATATTGCCTTTGTTTCTAATAGCAATTTATAAAATTTTATTTTTACCCAGATTTTATTAACTTGCTCTTATTTCCACATTCGTTAAATGTTTTTTTATGTGTTGCCTTTTTGATTTTCAGGAGTGTACTTCATTTACTTTTACAACTTTGTATACATTGTTTTATTTTTCTGTTAAAATTTGTTTTTAAGTGTTTTTCCTTTGTATAGCTTAAAATTTTATGTGATTGTTTTCGTGCTGTTGTTGATTTTTTAACTTCAATGCAATGGAACTTCATTAGTTGCATTGGCATGCGCAAACTGCATAGCTTTGCCATAATACTGTTCTGATTTACTCTGTGTTTTCAGTGTAAAAATGTTCAGTATCACCCATAACTTTTAAATGAATTTTTTTAAAAAACTTTAGCATTGTTATGTAATGTTAGTCAGAATATAAAAACATTTTTAACTGCCATTTTGTTTTTTACATATTGAAAATGAATTTTATGCTTAGCATTGAATTATCTAACCAATGTGTCTCAAGATTTCTTCTTCGCATGCTTTCTTAAATAAAGTGAATATTCTAATTTGTATGAGATATCTCATTATGCAATTAAAATTCTAAAATGCCCTTTGTGTGTTGAATTGTTTTGATCAAGCATTGCCAAAACATTTTTAATATTTTTTTAATTATATGTTATTACATTAGTATTAGCACTCGTATCTTATTAATTACCTCCCTTCATGGAATTGCCTTTTTTTTTTAGGTAAACACAGGTTTTTACTCTTTTTTTCTGTTTTTCTTGTGTATCAGACTTAGTATATAGGTCTGCTTTATAAGCTAATTAAAATTAAAGCTATTTAAGTTTGGTGTAGTAAAATCAATTACTACACCAAGCTTCTCAATTACTAAACCAGACTGTAGTAAATCTCAGTTTTTTACCATAAACTCTATATTTGAATTAATTCTATAATTTTGCACTGTTTAATATGAAAAGGATCTATTGAAATTTATGTTACTTTTACCAAATTTATTCATGCTTATGCTACTTCTACTAAAATTATGCATAGATTTTTTACAATGGGTGATCTTTCTTATCTTGCTCTTTAACAGAATGTCATATATTCTTATATACCTGTCCTTTATATTATCGCTTTTGAAAGTTAAACTTAATTTTAAGATGATAAGCTCAGAGTACATTATTCTATTAAAATAGAGACAATTTGGTTTTGAAAAACAGCTACAGTAAATGGTTTTTTCATAAAAAAGAAGAAATTTTGTATTGAAAATTAGTTACAATGCATAGTTATTTTTCAAATGTAGTTGCTAGGGTCATAAATAGAGAAAATTTGGTTTTGAAAATTATCTACAATGTACAGTTATTTTACAAATGCAATGAATGGGGTCATAAATAGAGAAAATTTGGTATTGAAAATTAGCTACATTGTATGGTTATTTCACAAATGCAATGAATGGGCTCATAAATAGAGAAAATTGGGTATTAATAATTAGCTACAATGTACGGTTATTTCAGAAATGCAATGAATGGGGTCATAAATAGAGTAAATTTGGAAATTCCATATAATTTTTCAAAATATTTCAAAACTAAATAAATGGGTACTGTATTTGTAAAGACTCTGAAAAATCTAATCACTGCTATTTACATAAGTGGGCGAAGGCTAATGCCTCGTGTAAAAATTTATTTAAACCTATAGTATTTAAGAGGCCCTCATTTGATATTTTTTTATTCTAGAAAGCATGACCAGGGTTATTTTAATCTTAGAGTTTTTATCTTTTATTTGTAACTTTCAAAAAAAGCAGAGTTAGTGAATTAAAATGTATCATGGATAAATGCATTAAAATTTTAATGCCTCAAAATTTTAATTCATTAACACGCATCCTTAAATATTCTGAAGGTATCGAACTATTGGCCTGAAAAACCAGACAGCCTCTATTCTGTATTACAAACAAAGATTAATTGTATGAAAAAATTAAAAAATTTTAGGTATATTGTATTACATTATTAAGGAATTGCATATTTTTGCATATATGTATGCATATTTTTAATTTGGGTTGTATTTTAATAATTTATCGTTGAGTTTCATTTTCTTTTGTTAAATTTATTTTTTTAAAAATGTTAATGAAGTTTATGAGCATTAATGTTACTGTTTTTCTAAGTTATATTAGTAAAAGCAAAATATAATAAAATAAAAGATTGCCTCCCTGTTTCATCAGACCAATGAAGTTAATCATTTCTGTATTCCATCTATTGATGATCTCTAATCATGGCAAAATGTAATATTTTATTGCAGTTTTATTTTTAAATACTACATTGTGAACATATGGTGTTTTTTCCTAACAACATTTTCTTTTTTTTTCCGTCCCGAATACTTGCTGTATGGAAATTTTATTTAATTTTCATCTGATATGGGCTAAAATTAATAACATGTATGTTATAAATATAGTTTGCATTGTTTGCAGGATTTTTTTTGATCGTATTTGTGCTGTTATTAATTTCCAAGACTGATATAATAACTCCTGAAATTATTCTGTCAATTACATATCAATTCAATACGTTTTAAAGTAACCTCCACCTGATCGTATCGCTTCCGTACTTGGCTGTAAAAGCTTCAGAAAAATGTTTTAAAGTTTTTTTTTTCGGAATGCTCTTTGAATATGACACTTTTAATGACTTTGTCATTTTTAAACTCAACAAAATTTTCACTTTTGGTAACAAATGTCTCCAAGAGTTTAGTTCGAAAGGTATGGTGAATGATTCATCTCCTAAACCAAAATATATGCGAAGGGAACAAAGCAGCAATGTTAAGTACGTTGAAGTCAACAAGAAAATCCTTGACGTTAGAGTTCCAGTCAAGTATTTTTAAAAAATATTTCTGAAACATACAGATCCACGTATATAACGGCAGACGAAGTTTTTTTTTTTTAAAAAAAAAAACATATTAACTTGGTATGTAATTCACATTGTATTTTTAGGCGATATTAGATCAATCCTGTGAATTAATTGCTGTATTAGTTTTTGATTAATTGATGCTGATTTTAAGACATTTTTTGTTCATTTTCTGATATTTTGTTAATAATAAAAGCTTTTCTTGAAAGCATTATTTACGACAAAAATTACATTAACGGTATACACGATGTTAAATTTATAAATAAATCTGTTGAAAGTCTAAGAAATTGTCGAGAGCTCAATGTTGAAGAGGAAATTTTATTTGATTGCCAGTAAAATCTACAGATGGCGTTGGCAGCGCCTCTGAAATTAAATTTAAGGGAAGTCCATAGGGCATTTATCAATAATGCTAAAACTGACATTTTTTCGATTTATCTTTTTTAAGAAACTACTTACGATATCGCTTTGAAATATTTTGGGGATATTTGAGATTATATCAATTGTACGCTGTTATAATGTTTTCAAAAGTGAGTGTTCCTCAAAAGTGATGAAACTTTTTAAAAAATTAAAAGTTCTCAGCTCATAATTTTTAAAAAAAAATTTCTGCCAATTATATACATTAACAGCTATCATAGAGTTAACATGTCTGTGTAAATATTCTGTTACAAAAAAAAAAGAAAAAAAAAAACAAAACAAAACCGAAGCAATATTCTATTTAGATGCTGAGAGTTAGTTAAAAGTTAGTTTTAGCATTTTTCGTCTATGCCTTACAGACTCCCCTAAATTCTGAACATTCTTTTTTATTTGAACCATAGACTTATGAGAATTGTTTTGCGCGACATTTCAATCATTAAATTTAAAAGAATTAAGCAATTTTTAACTGTTATAGTGTTAGTGTTTTCCATTAAAATTTTGTTATTAAACTTGAGTTTTTTTCCTTTTAAACGAACCAAAACCACGGAACCATCTATTTAGGATTATATTCTTCGATAAGGGTTCCATAGGAGAGTCTTAAGTCATTGTTCATATAAATCTTTCACACGTTTAATAGCTTAATTTCACAGATTTTTTTAAAAATAATTATATTTAATAAAGATCAAAAATAATATGACGAACGATGCTTTACAATTTACTGCGTATATGAGTAGAAATTTATAATAAAAATAAGCTCAATCACAATAATTTAATTACACATTTTGGATTATTTTTAATGTCGTATTTCATAATTACAAAGTTAAATATTTTGTAAACTCAGTTCAAATTCCATGTCCTGTCTTTTTTTTTTTTTCAATATGAAAATTAGCATGGTTATGAATATTTACAGGTATAGTTCGCAAAAAAAAAGAAAAAACAGACCACCCTGAATAACTTTTGATCTAATAATCAGATCTTCACATTCTAGGACTCTAATGCTGTTAATTAGTGCTGACGATATTATAAGCTATGAATATTATTATATTACAGACGATAATATAAACTATATATATTATATTCTATGACATCAGACACAAGAACCTAATTTCTCTAAATAAATATACTTTTTTTCGACGGATTTTCATCCCTCAAAATATGGGGATAGAGCTAATTTGGGAGACATGGTCCAAAGTTTGGAACCTTTAGCGTTAATTTTACTCTTTGCGTATTTCGCTATATCTTGAGAGTTTTTTAAGCGAATTGTAAAAATTTTTGTGCACAATTGTAAAATTCTTTATGCTAAGATAATTTTAGGAAAAAAAAAACTTTTTGTAAATATTTATTATTTTTTATTATTTAATAACAGTGAAAAATTTTGAATTATAAAGTATAAAATTTTTTATAATATATAAGAGAACGTAATTTTACATGGCAAAATACGAAATTTGAGCGATTTCGGAAGGAGAAATCGATTCTGAGAAATGGAATTTCAAAAATACGAATTAGTCCTAGAAAGTTAACATCTGATTATTAGATCATTATTTAGATTATTATTTAGAGCAGTTTTTTTTCGTGCATATTACGGAACAGATGCCTTGTGTAGAAATACGTTTACAATTGAGTTAAACTTTTTTTGTCAAGTGAAATTAAACCATGGATAATGAACCACATACAGTTCGACCCTTTACAAATCTGACAACCAATAATATCATAAAGATGTGACCGGCAAAATATAGGGTAAATATCAAAGAAATTGGGAATTATCAATGACAGATTATTCATAAGGATTTGAGTAGGTGTGAAGTAAGATTTGAGTAGATAATAAGGAGACTTACAAAAATTACTTGCAACTATTTATGTAGTCACTAAATGCAACTATTTATGTAGTCTCTAATCTCTGATTTAGATGCAAAACAGAATGAAGCAACACTTATCGTTTTTAATTACATAATCGTAGGCGTAAGTGATAACTACAACCACGCTTAATTGAATATAGAAACTAGGAGAAAGATAGTAATGTTTTTTGTTTGAAACCCACTGATAACGTCAGAGATCATTTAGCAGATAGCTGATTATAAAAGAGCATTTATTTTATCAATGAAAACCTCCTCTCGTATTGTTTACTTAGTTTTTCTGTGTTCATATTCGATTGTTTTATAAGCACTAGTTTCCAGCTGAAGTTATTTAGCATTAACTGTATATTTAAAGTGTGTGATGGCTCTGCGTAGAAAAAATGAATACATGTTTACATGGAGAATAGAGAATTATTCTTTCTGCTATCAAAATAACGGTGAGTGCTTGTTCAGTCCCAATTTTATTGATGAAAACCTAAGTGGAAAGGAATGGTTCCTACAGTTGTTTCCAAGAGGCGAGAGTGAGATGACATCGGAATATGTTTCGTGCTACTTGTTTCAAGATTCGTTGGACGAAAGTTCTTTTTCGTTCGACTTAAAAATCGAAATGGTTGGTGCCAGTGGTAAGAAATTAAAAACTTTTGAAGTGACTAATAAATCAACTGGAAATGAATGTAAATGGGGAAGCTCTGAGTTTATTGAAACCCGGGAAATAATGGAAGACGCAGAGAAGAGTGCTGATGATGTGTTAACTGTTTATTGCTACCTGTATGGTGAAAGCTTTAGAAAGTTGAAGTCGGAAGAAAGCATTGCTCGTACAAGGATCGGCGTAGATCGTCTAAGCCTTAGATGGAATGTGTTCTGCAAAAATGGGATGGTTTTAGAAGATATCATATTCCCTCGAGGTATTAAGTTCTTGTTTACCATATCTAAAACTGACAACTCTCTTAAGATAAATGTTAAAATTTTAAAGTCGAAAATTAAACTGTGTTATTATGTTGATTGTAAGTTGACACTACTTGACGCAAGAGACAAAGAGGCATGCACAGAAAGGTCTTCGCATTTGTTTCAGTTAAAGCACCCATTCGAAATTTGGGAGTTTCCTTCGGTTGCTTTCGCGCATGAATTGGTGCGTAATAAAAAGGACTATGCCGAAAACAAAGCCATTGCTTTTTTGTGTGAGTTTTCATGCTCGAATGCTACAGAATCGAACATTCTTTCTGTTTTTGACGATGTTACTCGAATTTCTTCCTTACAAGAAGATTTTAAGTGCATGTTCTTGAGCAAGAAATTTTGTGATGTCAAACTAAGTGTAGAAAATCATGTTATAGAAGCCCATAAAAGTGTCCTGGCGGCTAGATCTCCAATATTCTGTGCTATGTTCGATATGAATATGATTGAAACTCTAACTGGTACCGTTAAAATTGTTGATATCGATTACAATACTGTTAATCTATTTTTGGAGTTTCTGTATACTGATAATGTTGGAGTAATAGATTTTGAGCGTGCAAAAAAACTTTTGATTGTGGCTGATAAGTACCAAGTACTAACATTGAAAGAGAAGTGTTCGATCTTTTTAAATTGTAAAATGTCGTTGACAAATGTATACGAAATATTAGTTTTGGCTGATACAATTAGTCATGCTCGTCTTAAAGCAGCTGCGATCGACTTTATTGTTAAAAATTCAGAAGAAATTCTATTATCATCAGAATGGATAACGTGGCTACAAAACAATACGGAATTGGCATCGGAAGTTTTGTCAAAGCTAACGACAAATTTATCTTGCTAACATAGTGTTGTTTAGTAAAAAAAAACTTTTATCAATTTTTTTATTACTTACCAATTTGTTAATTAACCATGAAAATTATGGATCAATTCACTTTTATGAGTTTATAAGATTATTATTTAAAATGAATTAAATTCATACAATACTTATAAAATCTGTTGTAATTGTTATTTCAAAAAGCTTATTTTTTATAATTAAAGTTTTGTGATCTATTTAAGCTTTTCTTCACTTTTTAAAATTATCGTGTGCAACGTATAAACTTTAATTGCAAACCAAGCCAAATGCACAGCACAACTAAATTTTTTCGATTATTCTAAATTTAATTATTCTTACACAGGGTGCGTAGCGTTTCTAAAAAGTGCTTAAAGGTGCTTATTTTCTATTTTCGTTTTTTAAAAGCCTTTAAAGGTGCTTTTTTCATTGGGTGCTTTTAAAAAGTGCTTAATTTTTCCTTTTTTAAAATGAGATTCTTCCTTTACCATGTTGATTTTTGCTACGAATTATGCAAAATGACACAGTTCACATTGCTCTATTCAACGTTTTCTCAATAAATTCAACCCCAATCTATTTCGGCGCATTGTCAGTCCTTAGCGTATGAAAACGCCATTCGTTTTGCATGATTCAAAATTTCATGATTTTTGACAATTTTCAAAAACAATGTCAAAAGGTTTTTTCTTTTCTTTGACATGATGGTTAAAAGAAGATAAAACCGTCAATTGTCAAAAACTTTCCAACTCTGCCTAATTATGATATTTTTTTTAAAGTGCTTAAAAATATTTTTTGAGTGCTTAAAAGGTGCTTATTTATTGTTAAATAATTTGGCTACGCACCCTGTTATATATATATATATATATATATATATATTTATATTTTATAAGTAAGT